>NW_028261381.1:93024340-93334340 GCF_051295495.1 Thamnophis sirtalis
CAATTTCTTCTATTGGTTTGGATGAACCAGTCCGAACTGGCTGAATACCACCTCTGGTCCAGGCAGTGATAAACTTTTCATTGTAGGAGGGGACGTTCCTGGGACTTTTTATGGAGCTTACAGCTGCAACCTAATAAGCAGAGAGAGTTCTAATGGAAGTAGTTAAGACTTGTTTAAATAGATGTGCTCACACACTGCTTACAAACCAACAGTGGCAGCGGGACTATTTGGTTCTTTCTACTTCCTACAGTGCTAATAACAAAGCAAACTTCAGTTGCACTGATTCCCCATGGAGAAAGAACAAAGTACCTGCTCATTCCTAGCCCATAGACAAGATGTGCCAAAATAGGTGTCGTATTGTGATATGGAATAACTATTTATTGGTGCTTATAAAGCAAATTAAAGACATCATCTTTTATAGGCATGTCCATCCTCAAAATAATATTTAACTGTGATTTTTAAACACTAGTAAAGTAAAACAAGTTTTTGAATACAGTGGTTAAAGTTCTAGTGAAAATTTAATCACCTGATTTAATCTCAAAGAGGTCTATTCATTGCTTACATCACAAAAAAGAAATATAAAGATACCATTTTAATTTCAAGGTTTCTTATACACTGATTTTCTTTGGATAAGCCTCAAAAATCTTCTACTCCTTGATTATTTAAGCATCCATTAAATAAAAAAACACTTTCCTTTGATAAATTAAAAGCATTATATTTTCCTATACAATAGCACTGTCTGGATTGCAGATAGATACTACTTCATTAGTAGAACAATATATGATCTGTGAGACAGAATTTTTCGTTGTTTAATTGCTTCTATTTGGGATGGAATAAACCAGGACTGCCAATAATGGCTTCCTTGAATTCTTGTAAACTTCTACTTGTGAAATCAGTGATAGTATCTAACCAACTTAGGGTTTTGCCAGTTCCTTTTTCAACTGATTTTGCTTTTTTCAACCATTCCAATCATTTTCTCTCCAAAAAGTCTTGTTTTCACATTATGTATCCAAAATATTTCATTTATTCAATGAATTTATTTCATTATCCTTCAAATAAGCTGACAGTTTTTACTTCAATGTAGATTTATTTGCACTTGCTATCCAAAATACTATTCAGCACCAGAATCCAGTCATTTTCTTTCTTTAGCCTTTATGTGACCAGATTTCACGGCCATGTGTTATGGCTGAGAAGTTGACGACACTTACAATACTTGCCTTCATTGGCAACTGAAAGCCTCTTCACTTTAATAGTTTGTCCAGATTTGTCAGTCTTTCTCTTAAGAAGCAGATTATTTAATGCTTACATTAAATGCTTACAGTTATCTCGATCCTTTCCAGTCAGGCTTCAGACCTGTCTGCAGCACAGAAACCGCTTTGGTCACGTTGACCGATGATCTCTGGAGAGCCAGGGATGGAGGCCACGCCTCCATCCTGGTGCTCCTTGACCTCTCGGCGGCTTTCGATACCATCGACCATGGTATCCTTCTGCGACGACTGCAGGAGGTGGGGGTGGGAGGCGCTGTTTTACAGTGGTTCTCCTCTTACCTCTCGGACAGGTCGCAGTCGGTGTTAGTTGGGGGGCAGAGATCGACCCCTAGGCCCCTAACGTATGGGGTGCCGCAGGGTTCAGTCCTGTCCCCCCTTCTTTTCAACATCTACATGAAACCGCTGGGTGAGATCATTCGACGGCACGGGATAAAATACCACCAGTATGCGGACGATACTCAGTTGTATCTGTCCGCCCCGTGCCAACTCAACGAAGCGATGGATGTGATGAGCCAGGGTCTTGAGCTGTTAAAGACTGGATGGGGGTCAACAAACTTGTGCTCAATCCAGAAAAGACTGAGTGGCTGTTGTGTTTCCGTCCCACAAATTGGCCAAGTGTTCCATCTCTCAGGCTGGGGGGTCAAACTGTACACCCCTCAGACAGGGTTCGCAACTTGGGAGTCCTCCTGGATCCACAGCTGACCTTCAAACATCATTTGTCAGCTGTGACCAGGGGGGCATTTGCCCAGGTTCGCCTGGTGCACCAGTTGCGTCCCTACCTGAACCGGGAGGCCCTCACAACAGTCACTCATGCCCTTGTGACCTCTAGGCTGGAATACTGCAATGTGCTCTACATGGGGCTGCCCTTGAAGAGCATTCGGCGACTTCAGGTAGTCCAGAATGCGGCCGCGCGAGCGATCGTGGGTGCACCTCGCTTCACCCACGTAACACCTATCCTCCGCGAGCTGCACTGGCTACCTGTTGATCTCCGGGTGTGCTTCAAGGTGCTACTTATCACCTACAAAGCCCTTCATGGTACTGGACCTGGGTACTTGAGAGACCGCCTACTGCCAATTACCTCCACTAGAACGATACGATCGCATAGATTAGGCCTCCTCCGAATTCCATCATCTAGCCAGTGTAGACTGGCAACTACCCGGAGGAGAGCCTTCTCGGTGGCTGCTCCGACCCTCTGGAATGAACTCCCCGTGGAGATTCGGACCCTCACCACCCTCCAGTCCTTCCGCGCCGCTCTAAAGATCTGGCTATCCTGGCTGGCCTGGGGTTAAGAGTCTAACCACCCCAATTTTTCCTTCCAGGACAGATGTTAAGTTAAATTGCAAAGTCAGGAAGACCTGGTACAGCCATTAGGCATATGCAAAATGGTTTCACTGTGTTTTAGGTGCATCTATCAAAGGTGAATCTTCTTTTGCATTTGAAACAAAGCAATCTGCCTTATGAAGAATTGAGATGGGATCAGTTCTCAAGCCATATGCTACCCATATCTAGAAAATCACTGTGGAACTTAGATACTTCTACACTGAAATAGTACAGTTACACCAAATCAGTAATGAAAAGGTACCATTCTGTTTTTAGACCTCTTTTGATGGAATGATTCAGTCAAATCCCTTTCAAGCTGAATAATTTCCTAAAATTAGTGGCCACTTACTGCTGTAGTTATAAGTTGAACCTTAAATGCATATGTGGATTCAGAGGTGCTACAAAAATTGTACCATGGACCCTATTTAAATACATTGCCAATGGAAAATAGCACTTTATAGCTCTGAAGGGGATCTATTTGTTGAAAGGTTGCAAAATTTATTTTTAGTGTTCAAAACTAGTTTTTCCATCCCATGTTTTTTCTCCCATGGAGAGAAAAATGACTAAACATATTAAAATAAAAGGTTCATTCAGCATATTAAAGTAAAAAAGTGCACAATATGGCAGTTGTTTTAAAATCTGGTCCTTGTTAAGAATGGTCATGTCACATTGCATACACACACACTTTTTAAAAACTTTTTAAAAAGTTTGAACAAAAAGCCAATCAGATAGGTAAAAAATGGCCAGCAAGTTCTTCAGATATCAAATTATTAAAGTACATAATCTTGTTCTTCTTAATCCAACAAAGCTCAGAAAAGCTTTAAGGGAAATACCAAAAATTTCTTCAAGTTTGGTTACTCAGAGCAAAGCATTTTTCCAGAAACTTTTCAGGAGAATTTAAGTGCTCCATTAGCATAATATGAATGTAAAATAGCAATAGCACTTAGACTTATATACTGCTTCATAGTACTTTTACAGCCCTCTGTAAGCAGCTTACAGAGTCAGCATATTGCCCACAACACTCTGAATCCTTATTTTACCCACCTCAGAAGGATGGAAGGCTGAGTCAATCTTGAGCCCATGAGATTTGAACTGCTGAACTACAGCTAGCAGTCAGCTGAAATAGCCTGCAACACTACACTCCAACGACTGTGTCACCTCAGTTCTTAATAAAGTACAAAAATTTCTAAAACAAGCCCCCAGCATAGATTTCCCCAACAATGCTTCCTTTGTTAATCAACATAACATTGCCAAGTCCTGTGCTTCAGAAATATAGTATAGTACAGAACAAAAATATATTGAAATAGGTTTTATGGAAAAGAAATTCACTATACAAATGTTTTCTCACTAATTATGTAATTATTTAGAAAAATTCTAAAACTTATGGAACATTCCTTCCCCAGAATCCCAAAAGCTCTCTCCTTTGGGATTCTGAAAAGCCCTTAAGATTTTACTATGGTGGAACTGGATAGGTACTTAGATGATTCCACAAATGTGTATTCCTCCCCTCTCAGAATTTGTAATTTTAGCTTTTATGATATTTTAATATTGATTGTATATATTTGTTTTTTAATCTGATGTCTGCCACCCAGAGCTGCCTTTGGTGAGATGGACGGCTATATAAATTTGATAAATAATTATTTCTTCCCTAAGATAGCTTGCAAAAATAAAAATAGACCATCCAACCATAAAATGTTGAATAACCAGCAATTAAAGAAATAGAGCACTGATACGAAACAGTTTTGAGAAACAAACATGGATATTTGATTTAGGAGGAATAGTTTTTAACTTTTTTTAAAAAAAACAAGTTTCCTCATGAACAAGTAGGCCAGCATTTCTCAGTCTTGGGTATTTCTGGGAGTATGGATCTCAACAAACACTCAGAATTCTCATCATTTGTCAAATTGGCTATGGAATTCTGGGAGTTGAAGTCCAGATTCCGAAAAATTCCCAAGTTTGGGAAATCCTGACTGAGTCAAAGACCAAAAATTGTTGTATAAGGATTTTTTTTTGTTTAATTATATCATCCTATCCTTTATACATGGTTTGAATAAAGATAAAATATAAATATATACCGGGGGCGGGGGGGGGGGACACTTTACATTAGGTATATTTACTTTTTCAATGATTGTATGTGCAAGATGCTTCCATATTGTACAAAGTTTATAGGATACATCAGTTATGAAACTAAAAAAGATGCTATTTTTCTTAAAACAGCAGCATAAACTATAACAAGAAACTTAATATAATTAAATCAGTGGTGGGATTCAGCCAGTTTGCACCTATTAGGGAGAACTGGTTCTTTACTTTCTAAGTAGTTCAGAGAACCGGTTGTTGGAAGAAATCTCATTTTGTTCCCCCACCCCACTTTACAGAGGAAACATTCTGGTGTTGTTTCTAGCCTAATCTTTATTACCCTACTTACAGAAACTGCCTCTCCAGTTAACCCTTGTTACATTGTAACAGCTAAGGCGAAGCGCCCATCGACCTGAGTGATGTTGAGTTGGCCACGCCCACCCAGTCACATGACCACTGATCCCCACCTACCCAGCTGGTCATCTGGGCAGAGAACTGGTTGTTAAATTATTTGAATCCCACCACTGAATTAAATGTACTACTCTATACTACGTAATGTACAAAATTTCACTATTCCCATAGAAAATAAAAGAAAAATAATGGGGGGAGAAGGAATAGTAAGGATTTTTTTTAAAAAAACCTTTTTCTTAAAATAAAAAAAAAATAGTCCTGTTAGATCAAACTGAAATCAAATAGATCTATTTGAGTTTCTATATAAGGAGCACACTCAGATGCCTTTGAGAAGCACTTGGTCAGAAATCTGAAAAGCTTGTGAGTACATGAAGTAATTATGACTTATGTGTCTGGTATTTGAATGATTTTTTCAATCAAAAAAATGGTATTCATACACACCCAGGGAATATTTTTCCCCTGTATGACTGGTGGTCACTTTTCTTTCCTATCCTGATGTTGCCCAGTGTTCTAGACTTCAATAATCCTTAGCCAGGGAAACGATGGGCTTTGAAAGCCAACATATTTGGAGGATACCATGTAAGAGAAAGCTATCAGAAACTGCAGAAGCATCTTTTAGCCACAGGAAGTCTTCCAGGCACCACCATAAATTTGTGTATGTCTGCAAAAGCATGTTCCAGCCACAGGAAATCTTAAATTGTCACAAAATACAGTACGTCAGGATGAAGTATTGTAACATGAAGCACCTTATCTAGATCAGGCCAGTGAAACTGGTGGCTGAGGGCCGGATGCATTACAGGCAGGCTACCCACCCACCCCAGCTCGACAAAGGCAAAAAAATGTCAAGATACATGATGCAATCGAATTTGACACCCATGATCTAGATGAAGGACTTTACCTTGCATAGTATATAAGAGATTGCTCAAGTCTGCAAGGGCTAAAGCAAACTTTGGCAGGAAAAAAATCTTTTTTTGCATGCAGCACAACTGGCATTATCAAACATGATTTATTTTAACATTACATCAACAATTACTTTAGAAAAAACTGATTCTGGTTTGTAGAGATGAAAGAGAATTAATTTCATTGTGAAGAGAACCCATTACAATGGTGTCGTGAGGTGGAAGGAACAGAACTCAATAACAAAATACAAGCAAAACTGCATAGATTTTATAACCAGGTTGTTGCTTTACATAAAGCAAAATTATGCCCCAAATTCAGAAGTCATAAAAGATGCTTACCGCTTTTTTTTCTCCATCAATTTTTGGGTCATCCACGTAAGTAAGTACAAAATCTACTCTCCGTATACCATCTCTGAAGAAAACAGAATCCTTGCTTTGGTGCCTCTTATCAATCTAGAGAGAACAGAAAGCATCACTATGTCAGCATCCATTGTACATATATTAAATATCCACATGTATTTCAGTTTTTTTCAAGCGTTCAGTTCTAGGAAAATTCTAAGGTCAAATAAGTTTAAATAACATTTATTTTCAGACAAATATTTGCAACACAGTTACAAAATATATTTTTCTTATATTTGCACAGCGAAACACGGACATGACTGACTTTCTTCATAAATAAGCAAGCACAAATGCAGAGACATTTGCCACAATGAAGTCACCCTGTTATAAAGGTATTTATTAAACAGTAACATCTGAAGCCTACACTATGACTCACACGTTCGCCATAGAATAAAGAAGCTAGTCAACATACATTTGAACGAGGACGCAGGGTTGCTACTTTGAAATGCTCTTTTATGTTGCAGAAGTATTTTAGTCCCAGTGCAATTTTGTACATTTCACTGTATAAAGTGACAACAAATAAAAGCAGAAAGCACAGAAGCAGCTCTGAAAATAAAGAGTAAGTGCTGTAATATTATAATTTAGGAAAACAAGATGCGGAGAAATGAAATCTACCTGACTGCAGATTTTATGGGAATGGAAAGTATTTACAATTGCACAGGTTTGGGGAATATTGTTTAAATGTTTGTTTTTAAATTTCTTACTTTCAAAAGGAGATTAGTAATCATCACGCTGTCATAAATTTTATAATTTATATACAGTATCTACCTAAAAATAAATAAATAAATAAAAATAAAATAAAATAAAATATAAAAGATGGAAACTTTAGGGGGAAAAGTCCAGAACAGTTTCTTGTCAGTCTTTCCTACCAATCGATACTTCAATATTCTCAGATGGCACTTCCTTCAGATACTGTTTCGGGGGATGGTGTTTAGAAAAAGGAAAAGGAGAAGGGAGGGAAAAAGCTTGAGTGTCATCAGGCTTTCTGGGAGCACGTGCATCACCTACATTGAGGAACTTAGGCTGGTTTCTAATGGTATTTGATTGGAAGAATAAATAGGGAAAAGGAATGATTGGGTCAAGACTTGTTGTTGAGGTTCTATTTAATGTAGTGGTCTCAAGGTACGGCTAGAAACCAGCAGATTGGGAGTTCTAGTCCTACTTTAGGCATGAAATTAGCTGCCAGTGGAGCAATAAAGGTAGCAAACTTTGGAGGCTGCCATTTTGAATTCTTTGAGAATTAAATCTGCAGAATCCAACTGGTCCAGACAGTAATGATCCATTTATTCCAAAGGATTGAATGTTCTGATGGAATATGCAGTTGGAGGAGTTGGGACAGCACAGTGGTGGGTTCCAGATCCTGTTCCAACTGGTGCATCTTAGCACCTCTGCGAGCCTCCACGATGCTCCAGCTGCTCAGCGGAGCATCACACAGGTGCTGTACATGCCGTGCACATGTGCAGAAGTGCTGAAGACTTAAAAGACAGGAAAGGAACTTGGGCGGGTGGATGGGCCCTCCAGAGCACCATATCAGAACGGTAACTGGTCCTCCAGGAATGCTCCGGTACGCCTGTACTGGGGCATACCGTCTGCAACCCACCACTGGGACAGCACCATAGCTTCCCAGGTGGGAGACAGCACAAAGAGAGCCTCAAAATAAGACACTGCACAGTTCCGCACTGGATGGAGGAGGGGGAAAGAGGTGCAGGATACCCTTCCCTAGAATCTCCCAGAACATATCTATTAGGTTTGAAGGTTATATATTTCATCTGAAAAGATTCTATCAGGTGTAAGCAAATAAAAAACTTACTGTGTTATCCTTAGGCTTAGGCCTGACAAATATATTGTAATAAAATGCTGCCTACTTATTTTAATGCTGTATGTATTTGTGTGTGATTATGGCTGTGGTATCTCCCCAATTCTATATTACTTCTTTGGATGTTAATAAAAACGGTGTGTGCTGATTTCACACTTAAGGTATCTGTATGGATATCAATGGCATGGTTTACCTAAAACCACCATGTTGGTGGTTTCTTACAGTAGGCTTGAGATAAGATAAAATAATCTTTAAGTGTTCCTGCAGCCCTTCTATTATTTGATCATGTTTGAGTAAATATAATACCTTACACATAAGGTAACTACTACGAGGCTAAGTATAGCCTACAGATGAATTTTGAGTTTGCAACCTCATATTTACTACCTAAATGGTTTATACCTATTTTTTTAAATGCTAGACTTTTCTAAATAGCATTTTATGTCAAGAATCATTCTAAAGAAAAATATTTTTTTCAATTGTGTCAAAATATATTTAGCAATTAAGGAGTTATCAAATAAGGCTGTTTCATGTCATTCAATAAAACAGGCACTATATACGCAGCTTTAGGATCATATCCTTTGACAGATATTGAAATCTTTTTAAATGTGTATGATTTTATATTTATTTATTTAAGTAAAATTCATTACTTCATCTTGTTCCCTATTAAAGAGAGACATCACATAATGAAGCTTGTTATCACTGCAGCCATCCAGGTGTTAGTGGTACAATTTGTCAATGGTTTACCCTGAGACGTCGTTTCAGGAACAGATTGAATCTCCTTCCAGACTTCTGGAATAACCAACAGGGTGTTAATATATGAGCAAACTCTCTCTAAAAAAAATCCCTAACACTACAACTTTGTATGATCAAGGGATTGAAGTAATTTTTTTCCAGACTATTGAATAAGTTCACAATCTGAAGGAAACAAATGGACAAGAAATGCCTGTGTAGGTCTTCAAGAAAAACCTTCCACCACCTGCTGTCCTCCAGATATTTATTTATTTTAGGAAATTTATATTGCCGCCTATTCCCACATGGCAACTCAAGGCGACTATGCTAAAAACGGCCAGAACCTGCAGACCTGCTATTTGGAATGCTTCAACACATCTGAAGGAAGCCAGATTAATGAAGGGTGTTGTAACATTCAGAATAGCCACCCACAGCCTTCTTAGGAAACGTAGAGTCAATGTTTTCAAAACTCCTTCATATTTATTATTCATGGATGAAAGTTACCAGATTGGGTCCAACTGGTGGCATTACAACAAAAATGAATGGTGTTCTGTCACAAGAATTGACATTGTCTTTTGAGGATCTGTTCTTTTATTTATAGACCTCCTGAATTATTTGTTTTACCTTTATATAAAGTTAAAGAAAGAAGTTACATAAGAAGTTGGATTCTTAACAAATATAAAAGATTCATTTTCTTATCCTATCCAGATTAAATATTTGGTAATTAATCCTTACAACAAAACAATATTCATTTAGAGCAGGGGTGTCAAACTGGATTTCTTCGAGTGCCGGATCAGCATTGTAGTTCTCCACCACAGACCGGGGGAGACACGGAACAAACGGTCTCCTGCAGCACTTTGCCGGCCAAAACAAGGTGCAGGGGAATACATGTGTCCCAGCCCGACACCCCTTTTTCGGCCTGGTCATCCTCCTGCAGCACTTTGGCCAGCAGAGTGCTGCAGGTGGTCATCTAGGCTGAAAATGGGATGCAGGGGACCATGCACAGCCTCTCCCAGCCCCATTTTGGCTGCCAGAGGCACTGCAGGCCAGTCTTTTACTATTTCCAGGCTGGCCCCACAGGCAAGATTTAACCACCCCATGGGTCGCATCTGGCCCGTGAGTCTTGAGTTTGACACCACTGATTTAGAGCTATACAATAATATTCATGTGACCAATATGGAGAAGTTAGATTCTTCAGAGCCAGTTTCCATGCTTTTAGAGTTATGCTATAATGCATCATTAGTGATGTATCGTGCCCTTTCTCTTGCAGGGTTAGGAACAGCTATACTGTAAGTCTTATTTTATTCCTGACCTTAGTTTTCATCAAAATGTGATACTATTAAATACTTGAACTTCTTTTATCCATAAATCCAGAACAAGATGTAACATGTCTCTTGCTACATGTATCAATATTTAGTACAAAGTGGCTTTAACTTCTGAGGCAGGAAAAGAATTTTGATTTAGAAAGGGGAACCTGATCTTGGATAAATCCCCATTTATCTCTCAATTAACTTTCACAGCTGTGGTTTTTTTTTCCTCCCTAAAATGATGAAACTCTGAAAAATGTGGCCGGGTCTGAATGTAGAAGTCTGGAGAGACTGAAGAAACCACATACTCCCAAATCTCTGCTATGAGGAGATGATTCATTTATTTGTTTTGCAAGGGGGTAAAAGAGCAGGAAAAGAGAGCAAATGCTATTTGTTTTTCCAAGTGCATGTTGCCAGTATATTGCTAGAAGGGTGGTAGGTTCATCAGTGTTTTTTTAATTGCAGTCTCATATATTCTTATCTAAAAATAAGTTCCACTATACTCCCAAAAAAATTATTCTTAGCAAACATGCACATTATTGCATTAATCCATATAACAAAACATTGTATACTATGAAATTAGTATATAGTTATGATCAGAATTATGAAAATCCAACATTTGGTACAATTGCAGAAGATGACATGGAGCATCCTGAAGATTTTAGATTCATTTTTAAGTAAATCATCCTTAAGCAAAATCTGCAGGAAAAACTCAATGAAACTGGACTTTTTGTATTGTACTGTCTCATAGGAGAAAATGTCATTATATTATTTCTGCAATACCACTATCATAACAAAACATGCCTTCCCAGATTAAGATCTTATATTAAAGAAAAGCTGTGAACACACATCACACATTAATATCCTTTTATATTACATATACAAAACAATGTAGCCTTTTTGTGCTGTTTGTGTTCTGAACGTTTTTCAAGATATTACAGCATAAACCAGAAGAATATGAATGTTCCTATTATACTTCTTTTTAAAAGAACTGCATAGTTTATTTATTTTGTTACATAAAAAGTTATACAAACCTTAATAAATGTTTTTCACCAGCCTTTCAAATATCGATTCATAAAGAGAACACAAACCTGGAGTAACTTGTTTTCAGAATTTACTTTCATTTTCTTTCAATATTATTATACTTTTCGCCATATATTATTTAAAGATAGTAATAGAAAAACTCTGCTTCCACATCAAAACTATGAGTTATATAAATGCCCCAAAAGACCCATGGCCAAAAATAGCATATTAGTAATAGAAAACATACATTAGTAAGATACTACCCAATGTGAGGAGGGAGCTGAAGAGGTTACTATGTCAGTATTAATTACATTTAAATTATTTGTAAAAGAAATGTACATTTTAGGTCTATTTTCAGAATAAATTGAGGTAATGAAAGATAGAGTTTTACCCTGATTTTTATTCATTAGAGATTGTTTACTTTATAAGAGTAAGCTACTTGCTTGGACTTCAGCTTTAAAACTATTCCACTCAGAATCCCCCTGTCCCAAAATATAAACTAAATCCTTTACTACAACTTACAGGGAAGTGATGTACATAGTTAACTTAGAGAATGCATGCAATTTTTTGTTGCTGTAGAAATGAATGTTGTGTTAATAAATAAGCCAAAGTTCTGTTAAAAAAGACCCAGACCCTTAATGTAAACTCATTCCAAAGCAAAACCAAAAACTAAAAAGAAAAGAAGAGAAAAGAAAAACAAAAATCTTTCCAGTTTTCAGTGTTAGGTAGACTTTTCAAAGATGTTTATTTTTCTGTATACAAGTATACATTTAGTGATTCCCCCCAAAAAAAACTCTTCCAGTGGAAAATATTAGAGGATTATAGATTTGGTGAGGCAATCGGTAGTATTTAAGCAATCACCCCTGATCAAGGTATTATTTCAGAAATGTAGAAGCCTACCCAACTGGTTTACTTAACCTCTAATCTTTCATCCATGACTGAACTGTACTTTCTCATATAACTGGGAATTCTTGTAATTGAAGTTCAAATCTTTTTCAGCCACACTGAAGAAATCTGCTATTCACAATCTGCTGACTTTTGAAACCTAATTTGGTTCTTTGAAAAATGTTAGGAAAACTGGAAAAATATTTTTCCCCCTCTGTCTCTCTTTTCTTTTGTTGCATTTTGGCAAACAGTGCAACACAACACTACCCATGCAGGAATATATAACCACTTCCCCTGTAGCTGCTTACCCCTTGAAGGTCAGAGATGAGCAATGTGGTCTCAGTGGTACTTAGGCCCTGCCAGTGGCATCATGGAGAAATATAATGCTGTTAGTGTGGTGCAAAAGCAGCAGGATGCTTATAAAAATGCAGCAACCATAACATTCTGTGGCATTTTTTTTTGCTGTTTGCAATACTGGTGAATATCTATAGCTCAGGTATAGGATGAGGGTGATGAATGATTCCCAGTTTAATTCTTAAAACAAAAATGGATCACTTAGGCCATTTGTCATCTTTTACTTGTTTAGACAAGTAATTTACTTGTTTAGTCTAGTAATAACTTATGCTTCAAATGGATTTTCTCTACTTTGTCAAACATTTAGGATTATAATTTTTTAAAGTTCGCTACATAAAGGAATGGCTCAATAATATATTTTGGAATTGATAAAAAATTTTGCTATGGTATTTTTAAGTTGGAATGCAATCCATACTACCATACAAAATGGAAACCTAATGAAATAGGTTTTAAGAAGATGTTGAATTCAATACAATAAAGTTATTTACATAATTTAATGCCTGTGCTGTTATAGCAGTTAAACATAATGAAGTGAATTACATTGATATGCAATGGTGACACATTAAAAAAGGGAACAAATGATTGAGGTATTAGTTTTAAATATAAATAGGGGAACTGAAACAATAGCCTAGATATAGTAACTTCATGAATATGTATTGGGGAATATCTAAAATTTTATCAAACATGCATTTTGTTTTAGTGTTCTTTAGTAAAAAAAATTAAACTAGTCTTAGGTTATTAGTTTGTAATTAGTTTGAAAAACTTAAATAAATGATCATCTCTGTACAAACTTCCTTAAAATAAAAACATAGAGAATTTGTTGTAAAAAGCAAAATGTATACATTTGGTATACATATTTGGTAATCTATCAGAACTAATTTGAGCAACACCATTAAATATTATGAATAAAATGAATTATCCTAATATTTCCACAATATAAATATTTTGTAGAAATATACTGTAAGTATAATATATTTATATTATTTTCATAATATACTGTAAATATTTATATAATATAAATATTATATAAATTTCCATTTATATAAATGTCATTCTTTTATATTTTGATTTATCTTGTAGGCAATAGAAACTGCTGCTCATCAACTAAAATTAAAGAGCTAGAAATTCTTATCTTTTAACATTATTGTAAATGTGTATCCAGCCTTTATAGCCAAAAGCTATCCAATCTTGCTGTCCAATTCCCATTGCCTTATCCTGATGCTTAATTTGTCCACCTTAAACTAAAGCCATTCCTTATCTGCTTCCAACACCTCCTCCATTGTCTATTCCAAATTAAAACATGTCAAAACTGCTCCCTACTTTTTGCCATTTTCTCTTACTATCCATCAGCCCAATCTGCACCTAGCACAATCTTCACTGATTTGATTCCTTGATTTTTTCTGCTTTGATATTTTCCTTGCCTGCCATCTCTATTTTTTTTCCCACTCCTTTTCCCCACATCTTACTATGAGCACTGATTTGCATCCCTTTGCTAACTTCTGTAAATTACCCTGACTGAAACTTCAGGATAAGGTTTTTTTTTCTGTTGTTCTCGGTATCTAGAGTATAATATTTGAAAATTAATTCAAACCTTGCCTGTACTCTTTGGAAATTTCAAGACAGTAGTTTAAAATCTGGTAAGACGTTCTAAAACTCAATAGTTATAAATATTAACAAAAGTATTTAACCTTGATCATTCAAATCGCACTGTGACTTCTAAGTCTGAAAAATTGTGAATTAAGGAAACAAATTAGATATATAACTAGAATTCATTGCCTATGGTAATTACAAATACATGTAGAATTTGAGTTGTTTAAAGTTTCTCACCTTCCCTTTTTAATCCAATTATATAAATGTCATTCTTTTACATTTTTATTTAATTGTTTTAGAATTATGTAATTTATATTATCATATTCTAGTCAATAAGCCCTTCTATTTATATCATTTCCCACAGCCCTGAATGAAAAGAGGGTGCATAAGCAAGTGTGCAAATCAAAGAAATTTCTATTATGTGGTTCCAAAATGAAACAGTAAATGTTAATTTCAGGGCATGTTGAGGAGTGTATACCATGGGAAAGAGATTGGCTAATATAGTGATTAATGTCAGAAAATGTGAGGCTTCTTCAAAAGTTAACCCTCTTCCATATATAAACTCTGCATTGACATATGGAATTAAACTTGTAAAAAGAATCAGATCATGGCACACAACAGAATTATGCTGTTTGCAGAAGACAATATTGGCTAGTACTATTTTTCTGTTTGCCTTCAAGACCAATTCTAGTTTCTTCTTGGACTGTATCCAAAGCATGTTAGGAAATGCTTAGTTCCATTTCCATAATTAGAAATGTTAATAGATTTAGGTTGATTTAAAAAGCAGACTTATTTTCAAAAGTTGGTGAAAGTTGATATAACCTAGAAGTTGATTTTTGTTAAGGAAGAAGAATTGAGGCTGCTTCTAATGATATTTGCATGAGTGGTTCTATTATTATTACTATTATTTGGAAAGATTCACAGCCTTTGGGGCTAGTTAGTAGCTCAACAGCTCAAGTCCGAACCAGGGACCTAGGAACTGTTAAGGTAACGTTGGAGGATATAAGCTGTTCCAAGTAGGGTAGTATTTTGTAGAATCAGAATGTTCAGGTCTGATAAATTTAAAATTTCCAAATATCAAGGTAGCCCTTTGGATATTGCTCCAAGGGCTCCAATTACAATCGGGACAACACACGGTTTCTTTTTCCACAGTTCCTCAACTTCAATTTGCAAGTCCCAGTACTTTGTGATTTTTTCTTGCTGTTTACCTTCAATTTGTGCATCTTCAGGTATTGCAATGCCAATGAACCGTACTTTTTTTCTTTTCAACTATTGTTATGTCAGGTGTGTTGTGGGCCAAGTGCCTGTCAGTCTGAATTCTGAAGCCCCACAGGATCTTGACTTTCTCTAAAACCTTCTGAACCTGATGTTCCCAGTGGTTTTATCTGTGCTCAAATCCAAACTTTTGGCACAATTTCCAAGGAATGATCTTAGTAACGCGGTCATAGCGTTGTAGGTAGTCAGTCTGTGAAATTTTGCTGCACCCACTGATCAAGTAGTCGACTGTCTCCTCTTTCTCATTGCAGAGGCGACATTTGCTGTTGATGGTAACATGTTGAATTTTTGCCTTATTATTATTGTTGTTGTTGTTGTTGTTGTTATTATTATTATACTTTATTCATTAAACATGAAACTAAACTGAACATTCAAATATGCATCGCAAATACTATTGACTGGTGCTAATAGTTGATATGGGTTGCTGCCAGAGTCCTAGGTATCAACCAAGTACCTTCTTAAGATGTACAATGTTCTGAATAATGTAGTTTTTTGCAGTTCTGCTGGTGTTATTGCAGGAAGCTGCAAATTCTTGATGTGTTTTATAAAATTATTGGGCATGGTTCCAATAATCCGCGATGACAATGGGTATCACTGTTTTATTTTTATTTTTATTATCTTAGTAGCTCTTACAAGTGGAATTGTCTGAAATGGAAGGTTCCATAGACAGGTATGAACAGGAATTGGATACATAAGAATTAGTTTCTCCATTCTTTTTAAAAGAGACCCAGTCCAGGCTAAATGGTTCCATTCCAAATTAGCCTGAAGCAGAAAAAAAATCTTTCCTATTAATGGGACATGAGTTTACCAGTCTGTTTTTAATATATATGATGGGGAGAAGTAATTAAAATGTACCCACTGTCATTTTCTACTCAGGTTAGCAAAAGTTGGCATAGCTTTGGTCTAGGTTTTTTAAATCTAAGGATGGCCTAAAAGTAACAGGAACACATGAGAAATGATTTAACAGTATTATCTTAACTAGTTAAAATGTTGTTTAGTGGACACTTATATGAATATTAACTCAAATTAATGGAAAGAATGGAAAAATGAGCATGAGATACACACATTCCCAAATTGATTTTTTTCCCCTTAGCAATCAAATGTAGAAAATAAATACAATATTGCAAATGGTTAGCAATGAAAAAGCTGAACAGTGTTACAGGTCATCTATTCTCATTAATGATGCTTTTAAAATACAATTTAGTACTTCAAAACTCATTCTGGGATAAAATTTAGATCCTGTATTGGACACTTACTGACAATTAACTTGATATTGTTTTCAATCAGTTATGCATGTAGGATTTCTTTCTGACAAACCATGGAGGTAATAATCATAATAAAACATATTTTAAAACAGCTCTGCTCAATAAGGTCTGCTCCAGATGTATTGGCTTGGAATTGAAAGAACTGAAATCTTTTTTGAAAAGCAGAATATTATGAATGGTTGCTTATCAGTGTAGCTACTGGTAGATTGCAAACTGCTAATTATATTGTGCTGGAAAGTTAACAAACATAAAATTCTGCAGGGCCACAACCAACAAGAATGCACAATCTTATTATTATAAATATATGTTTAAATTGTATTTTTAAAATAAATACTAATTTTAAAAACATACAAATATGGCTTGAATGGATAAGGTTTGGCAATGTTTATAATTATTATCAAGAAACTTCCATCAATATCCAATCTCATTTTATAAAACCATTTATATTTACAATAAAAGCTTACCTCAGAATTGCCAGGAAATTCTGAATCTGTATTTGATGTACTTTCAAACAAAGGTCCATTACTTTCTTCTCCTGAACAATATAGAAAAAACATATGTTTACTTCTTATGTTTTCTATTTTAAACATTGTTTTCATTTGCTTATGTAAGATATATAGACACACACAAAAACCCTTTATTCAGCAAGCAAACATCAAGTTGCACAACATTATTCAAATAATGCAACCGTAAAAGGGATTAAATTTAAACTTTAACTATAATTTTCAAGTGCCTGTGAAAAGGTCTACACACTTGCCAACTTTTACTTATTTTATTATAATTTCTTTATTTGCTGTGAGCCACCCAGATCACTGGAAGTTGGGCTGCATACAACTTTAATTAATTAAGAATTATTATTAATGTCAAAATGACTGGGACAAAAGTAGTAGGTTAATGTCCCAGATAAAAATATTCTGTAACTGCACAGTACCAATACTGAGAAGCCATTCTCCTAAACAACCAATAACAACTTCACCTTTAGGACTGAAACAGATATCATCTACTCAATTATAAAAAATATCACTGGAGAAATAACTCTGTTTTCATTTCTGACAATTAGTCCCCAGATTTTAGCAACTATACTGAGTCCTTTGTAACCCAGAAGCAGTATCATACAAGTATCAATATAGAACAAAAGGAAAAATGAAATTCCTCACCTTGTCCATTGTTACATACTAAGACAGAGTAATATACAAAGTAGTGTTTGCTCAAGAACCACTCATTCAGTGACTCAACTCATGATAGCATGGAAAGAATGGTACTTATGACTGGTCCACATATCTACATTGGTCTCAATGTAGTCATGTGAATGTGATCTGGGCAGTTGTATGCTGGCTCACAATTATGACATTGCAACATCCTTAATCGTAGGATTGCAATTTGTGACCTTCTTTGTCAGCTTCATACAAAAAAAGTCAATGGGGAAGGCAGCAGGTGGTCACAAATGGTGATCATGTGATGTTCTCCCTTAACAATGACATGGGATTTGCTTAATGATGGTAACCATCATTGCGCTCTACATGGGGCTGCTCCTGAAGAGTGTTCAAAGACTACAGCTGGTCCAGAATGCAGCCGCGTGAGCGATATAGGGTGTATCTAGATACACCCATGTTACACCTATCCTCCGCGAGCTGCACTGGCTCCCCATTGGTCTCCGGACGTGCTTCAAGGTGCTAGTCGTTACTTTTAAAGCCCTACATGGTTTAGGACCTGGCTACCTGAGAGACCGTCTCCTGCCACTTACCTCCCAACGACCAACAAGATCACACAGGTTGGGCCTCCTCCGGGTGCCGTCAACTGGACAATACCAGCTGGCGGCTCCCCAGGGGAGGGCCTTCTCTGTTGCTGCGCCGGCCCTGTGGAACGATCTACCCGCAGAGATCTGGACCCTTACCACTCTCCCAGCCTTCCGTAAAGCCGTCAAGACCTGGCTATTCCGGCAGGCCTGGGGCTATTGATTGATATCCAGTCCCGCTTAGATGGAATGGATGATGTGGAATTTTAATATTGTATTTTCTCTTTTTAAATTTTAATTGTTTCTTTGTCTTGTTGTCAGCCACCCAGAGTCCCAATGGCAGTGGGCGGCATACAAATTTTATTAAACTTGGAAACTTGGAAAACCAGAAGTTCCAGAATCTCCATTGCACAGTGACACAATCATGTGATGTCATGCTTTATATCCTCATTGCTTAGTGACAGCTCCAATTACATTTGTTAAGTGAGGACTAGCTGTAGCTGGTGGATCAGAATGATCAATACAGTTCATTTAGCTCAATATTGCACACATCGACATGTGTATACTCATGTCAACAATCCTCAACTTACAACAAAAACTGGGACCAGAATTTCCATGACTAAGGAACATGATCCCTGCAATCCCCATTGCCATTGTTAAGTGTATATCCCACAGCTAATAGGTGAGGCAACTTTCTGGCACCTCCCACAAGCAAAGTCAGTGGGGAAGATAGTACAAAGTTGTAAGTCTCAGGCCCATAGGTAGACAAGTGGATGTTGCCAGGTGAGGGAGATAGGGAGGGGATATAAGTGAGAATGCCTGAGAGATGCAGTTGGATCAAGGAGGATGCGTAACAGTGCAAGGAAGGTTGGGGAGAATGTGGGGTGTATGCAAGACATGCTACACAAGTTGGGGAGGGTACGATGCGGATCAGTGCACTGAGGGTCAGTGCAGTTCAAGGAGAGTCTGGGAGGTATCATTCAGGTTAGGATACATGAGGGTGTGCAAGAAGCAATGTGTGAATCAGACAGGGTGTGAGGGTGTGCATGAGAGATGCAGCACAAGTGAGTGCGGCATAGATCAGGCCTGTGAAGCTGTGAAATGGGCCACAGAAGGCATGTGGGGGCAGAAAAGAGGTGCAGTTTACATCAGGAAGAGTGCGCAAGGGTGTGGCATGGAGAGAGGGGGCAGGTATGACAGCGATATGAGAGACTCCTGGTGTGGGTCAGGAAGGATGCGTGGAGATATTGTGCAGTACAGGGAGGATAGAATGTATGAGGCTGCAGTATGGCTGAGGGAGGAGGATATGTAGGAGAGGAAGCTTCCCTGACTTCCCCATTGACTTACTAGGGAAGGCACAGGGAAAGTTGCAAATGGTAATCATGAAATTGTGAGGTGCTTGGCAACTGGTTGTAAGTATGAATGCATTAACAATGGGCTGCCATATCATTATCATATCACTGCAGGAGTGCTGGCACAGCCAGAACTCATATTACCTAAGCAACATGTATTTTAAGAGTCTGCAAAGATATGTGGCTAACCAAAAAGATACTTGCTAACACAGTTTCATTTACTCAAACAAATATCAATGGATTTATATTTACCATGTTGCAGGAGTATCCTTAACAAACCTAATAAGGAGCTCTAATCTACAACTGAGAGTTTTTATTATTGTGGGTTGGCACCAAGCTAAAAACCAGCAAACTGTGAACGTTAGTCCTGCCTTAGGCATAAATCCATCTGGGTAACTATGGGTCTATTACTTTCTGTTCGCTCAAGGAAGTGGGCAATGACAAACCACTTCTAAAAACAGTAATAAGAAGACCATAGAGATTAGGTGTTAAAACTGAATCAAAACATACACAAAAAGAAAGAACCAGAATTGTAATATACTGTATACATTACAAAATTAATTCAAACCAATTTGCCTCAGGCATTATTATTGTTTCATTAGATATGGACAATACATTGTCCTTGAACTATTCCTGTATCTTGAAACGTATCTTTTTTTTCCGTTCAAAAGTTTTATTTCTTTTAAAACAAACATTTCATCATTCCTCAATCAGTAAGACATCGAAGTACAATTTTTTGTATGTCAAAATAATTCTAGTTTACCACCAATTCTTCTCTAGCCTAATGCATACATCTTGAAATGTATCAAAGATGGAACTGGTGTAACTCTGAAAACAGTCTAGCATAACTTCTGTTGAATGTGAATGCTTCCCTTTCTCACCACTGTGCTTTATGAAAGAATTGAATAAAATTTATTTTCATTTCAGATTAATTTCAGTTTGCTCTGTCAGTCAGACTCAAATGATAATTAATTTTAACAGAATTGATAAATACAAATTACTATGTCAAACTCTAGTTATTGTAGTTTATTATTTCATATTGTTGAACTAACAATCATTTTAAATATCTATACCTTAATTTATATTCAAACCATGCCAGGTTTTACTTCCAAATGTTAATGGCACAATTCCAGGCCCATTTTAAAGGGTAGAAAGAGTGGGGTATATAAATAATTTGCTTCTGACTTCCATTACACCATAAAATTCTAAAACCGCCTTCATAAATGCACATCAGTCTTTCCTATGATGTAATTACATTACCAGATGCTAACCAGATGGTTGAGAGGCCAAGTTCCAGGTCCCGATATTGCCTACCTCTGTGAATAGTTCATAAAAATAGTCACAAAAAATTAAATTTTAAGTTTTTTAAAAAGCACTTTTTTATCATGACTATTTTTTTACATTAAGAAACAAGTAGTATAAAAAACAAATATGCAAAGCCCAATATATACAGAGGATAAAAATAGACACTTCAATAATGGAGCTGTCTAAGCAAAACTCCATTTCCCTGGGAATGTCAGGTCTGTTAACATAACCAGGTTTTGTCCAAAAGGACAGTAGGGATGATAACACCTATAAGGTATTCGGAATCCTGTTTGATTTTGACAACCAAATGGCAGGGGTTTAAATTATATATACAGTAAAGAGGAAATTCAGTAAAAGCAAAAATGATAATTGCATTTATTATTTATACAGTGAAGTATAGTTTACACCAGGGGTGTCAAACTCACAGCCCATGGGCTGGATGTATCACACACTGGCCACACCCACCCCTGGTTTAGCGAAGGGGGGAAAAGTCACAATATGTCACATAACAATGGGACATCGCGAGTTTAACACCTGTGGTTTACACTGTTCTTTAGAAACTTTGTTAAATCACAAGAATAAAAAGGAAACATTTTGGTTTCTGTCCTCTAGGAACTGCAATCAGTTCCACAATAGGTTTTCAAGTTTCACTGTTCTAGCAGAAACAGTAGCTTTTGGATGTGGTTTAGATGGGTTGTAGCTTTGCGGTATTGTTCAACTTTTGGCTAAATGTTCCTCTACTTAAATCTTTCTTCTTATTACTTGTTTGGTTCTCACTTCCCTTATTCACAATAAATCTCTTAACTGACTTGCCTAGCCTCAGAGTAGCTATGGTGACACATGCTCTTAAATACTGGTTTACTGCAATTTGTGCTTAAAATTATACTAATGTTTAATGTTAAGCCATTTATATGGCTTGTTTAAAAATGCATGAGTAAAACCAGCCATAATCGTTTATGACCTTCACTCCTACCTAATGGATATGAACCATTAGACAGACTTGTTTATCATGAGAAGTTCTAATTCCAGAGACATCATAAATTGACTTATTCTGAATGAAAATCCATTCTATCAGGATAGTTGTAGTTGAGATTGCTTCTGAACCCAAATCTCACCATTGTTCTCCAACTGAGGCAAATCCAGGAACATGTTTTATCAATTCATGTGATAGGCCAAAGGAATCTCTTTCAGGAACATGCCACAAAGGGGCTGCCTTTGTGTCTGCTCTGGAAAGTTCAGTTGTATAAAGCTGTTGTAGCCCACCAGCTACCAGTGGAGCTGGCGGCAGACTTGGATGATGGGGAAGTTGGGGAGGCACTTGGGCCAGTGCTGGAGTCTGGGGAAGGCTCTGGTGGATGCTCTGCATTAGATGCAGAGATAGAGCCAGGGCTGTCTGACATTTCCCAGCCACCGGAGAGGCAGCAGCCTTTAGAGGCTGATATGAGTGAGGAGGAAGAACAGCTGGGACCTGTTCCAGATGCACATATGTGCAGAGCAGTTAGAAGAGGTGAGCAATGGAGGACAAGGAGTTGACTCAGGAAGCAAAGCACACATGGACACTGAATTGCTCTTCCCTGGTTTGGGAATAAATAGAAAGAAAGGGGAGTGGTTGTTGTAGGAGACAACAATTCATATTTCTGAAGATTTTGCTCATTGTGTTTCATGCCACAAAGACTGCTTGGCAGAACTTAATTTACAGTCTTTCAGCTGGGAGCTCACAGCCTTGCAATTATCACAAGGAACTGATAAGGTCTGTACTGCAGTTATCTCTTTGAAGGATTATTGCCTCGACTTGTTAGTGTGTAAATGGAATTAACTAACAAGAGGTAAATAAAGAATGGTTTTTCATGACAAGGAGTCTGTTTCTTGTTTCTGCTTAAGGCTGGGTCAGAACAAAAGCTTGATTGGTTGATTTGTGAAAAAAAAGAAAACAAATCACACTGGTGTTTAAAGTGGGTTGCCAATTCACACATGGAGCAATACAAAGTGCTGGTCATCAGACCAGTGTTTTGAAAACTTCCAGATGTGGGGATTTTAATTTCCTGAATTGCCAAGCCAAAATTCTTAGAGTTGAAGTCTACTCATGAGAAAGGTTGAAAAATTTTGGATTGCGCAATTCTATTTGAGAAAACATGCTTCTTTATGATGAATCTTCACATTTACTGAAATCATTTGAGGAGACTAGCTTACAGTAGGGCCAAGTCATAAAGCAGAGATTTGGAATTAGGACTTCTCTGCCACTGAACTAATTTTTTGGAATGCGGTTTTGGTTTCAATTGCTATTTTAAGTGTTTCTGTTTAATTTTAGATTTATTTTCTTTATAAATTACCAAATGATTTTTAGCAATTAATATTATACAGGCAAAATAACACATAACATTAATGTGGAAATCACCTTTGTATTTCCATTTTTTTTAAATTCTCAAGATACTTTAAAACAAGAAAACCTAGCTTTTAATTTTTATACTACCGTATATACTCGAGTATAAGCCGACCCGAATATAAGCCGAGGCACCTAATTTTACCCCAAAAAGCTGGAAAAGTTATTGACTCGAGTATAAGCCTAGGGTGGGAAATGCAGCAGATACCGGTAAATTTCAAAAATAAAAAATCAGTGTTATCTGAAACTCAAAGTTATGTTTATTCAAGGGACCCGCTTAATTAAAGTGTTCTATAATATCAGTATGACTTATAATACTGCAAGTCTGCAATATTAAAATACTTGTATAGTGGATCCCCGGGATCCCACAAAGAGACCACTGAACCAGATTAGGGAGTGTGCCCAAACAGGAGTCAGGGAACCTGAGAAAGATTCCAAAGTGGCATCTGTGAATAGGCCCAGGTGGGAAAAAGGTGCCCAGAACATCCAAGGAGTTTGGATTATTCTTTATAGTATATCCATCCATGTCTGTCTCTGTCTCTGTCTCTCTCTGTGTATGTATGTGTGTATCCGTGTATGTGTATATATCCTCTATCTATCTATCATCTATCTATCTATTTATCTATTTATCCATCCATCCATCCATCCATCCCTCTCTATCTATCAATCACCTATCCACCATCTATCTATCTATTCTAGCTGGCTGGGCAATTTGGGGAGTTGAAGTCCAAAAGTGTTAAAGTTGCTGAGATTGAGAAATGAGGACGAAACAAAAGGGAAGAGAATGAAACAAGGTCGTAGAGAGAGATTGCAAAATGAAAGGGCAACTTCTCTTTTTATTTCCTTCCACCCCCACCACCCCCACCGTGCCTCTCTGGCAATTGGCTGCCCAGGAGGTGGGGAGGGGAAGATGTTTCACAGACAGCTGCCACCCGCCCATCTCTCTCTCTCTCTCTCTCCCCCCCCCGCCTCCCCATCTGACCTCGGCTGCTCCACGGCGGAGACCCCAGAAGGCAAGCAAACAAAAAAAAAAAAGGGCTCAGGAGTGGGGCAAGAAAACAAACCCCATCACGTTCCTATCTGTGAAAGCTCCCCGCTCCCTTCCTGGGCAGCCAATTGCCAGAGAGGCAGTGTGTGTACGTGTGTGTGTGGGGGGGGGGGTTGGCAGCCCGCGGCGTGCCTAGTCCGCTGTGTAACGCGCTGCCACCCGCCCAGCGCTCGCTCTCGCTCTCTCTCCCCCCCGCCTCCCCATCTGACCTTGGCTGCTCCACGGCGGAGACCCCAGAAGGCAAGCAAAAAAAAAAAAAAAAGGGCTCAGGAGTGGGGGAAGAAAACAAACCCCATCACGTTCCTATCTGTGAAAGCTCCCCGCACCCTTCCTGGGCAGCCAATTGCCAGAGAGGCAGTGTGTGTACGTGTGTGTGGGGGGGGGTTTTGGCAGCCCGCGGCGTGCCTAGTCCGCTGTGTAACGCGCTGCCACCCGCCCAGCGCTTGCTCTTGCTCTCTCTCCCCCCCGCCTCCCCATCTGACCTTGGCTGCTCCACGGCGGAGACCCCAGAAGGCAAGCAAAAAAAAAAAAAAGGGCTCAGGAGTGGGGGAAGAAAACAAACCCCATCACGTTCCTATCTGTGAAAGCTCCCCGCTCCCTTCCTGGGCAGCCAATTGCCAGAGAGGCAGTGTGTGTACGTGTGTGTGTGGGGGGGGGGGGTTGGCAGCCCGCGGCGCGCCTAGTCCGCTGTGTAACGCGCTGCCACCCGCCTAGCGCTCGCTCTCGCTCTCTCTCCCCCCCCCTCCAATCTCCTGCTTCTGCTTCGACCGGCCAGCAACTTGTCCCCGTTTGCCCGGGGACTGGCCTCTGATTGGCTGGCGGGGAGAAAGCCTTGCCAGGGAAGGAGGCGAGGACTCCGCGGTGATGTCATGGGGACAGCGCCCCCAGGTAGCGGCTAACCGAACGCGCTCCGTCTCCACGGGCTACCAAGGCGGCTGGGCGGCCGGCCGGGGTGGGAGTGGGGTTTGGACCGGAGAGGCGGCTCTCGGGTTCGAGTCCCGGGGTTGATCTCAGGCTGCGCGTGTGGGTGAAGAGGCAGCAGGGATCAGAGGTTTCTTCTCGGCGGGGCTGGCGGTGGCCAGCGATGGCAGGCTAGAATCCCCTCTCCAAGGGATCCCCGTGCAAAAAATGCGGGGAGCGGCAGCGAAGCCCTGGGGCTGTTTCTGCTCCATCCGCTGGACTGTGGGGCTTGGAAGGGAGCGGGAAGAGCGGCGGGGCTGGCGGTGGCCAGCGATGGCAGGCTAGAATCCCCTCTCCAAGGGATCCCCGTGCAAAAAATGTGGGGAGCGGCAGCGAAGCCCCGGGGCTGTTTCTGCTCCGTCCGCTGGACTGTGGGGCTTGGAAGGGAGCGGGAAGAGCGGCGGGGTTGGCGGTGGCCAGCGGTGGCAGGCTAGAATCCCCTCTCCAAGGGATCCCCGTGCAAAAAATGCGGGGAGCGGCAGCGAAGCCCCGGGGCTGTTTCTGCTCCGTCCGCTGGACTGTGGGGCTTGGAAGGGAGCGGGAAGAGCGGCGGGGCTGGCGGTGGCTGGCGATGGCAGGCTGGTTCGCCTCCTCCTCCTCCAACAGGCAACAGCACTGCCGGATCCAGTTGTAGACTCGAGTATAAGCCGAGGCGGCTTTTTTCAGCCCAAAAAGTGGGCTGAAAAACTCGGCTTATACTCGAGTATATACGGTAGATAATCTCAGGGGGGAAAGCAAGCAAGCAACTCTTCCAAAATTAAGTGCTTCAGATTAACTTGATTACACTTTCTACTATCGTTAGCCAGCATAATCTTTTAGTATTGGAGGTGTTTGAATCCAACATATTTTATTTCTGAGATTAGTTTTAAATTTAGAAATACAGTCTTTCTCTCCTTGAAATAATTGTGAAATACCCTTTACCATTTCGCTTTGGGATACACTCATGACAAATTAAGAAATGGCTGTTAGCTTTATCATAGCTTTGGATTTTTTTTTAAGTATCCATTTTCTGTATTTAGTTGTCAGGCTTGCTCAACATTTGCTAACTATAGCTTCTTGGCTCTCCTAACTCCTAACCTCTTTGAATAACAAACCAGAGATCACTGTATAATTTTCAAAATCAAACTAAGAAAAAAAAATTAAAGAGCAATGTTAAATTTATGGGCAGTTGCTGACATAGGCAGTTCTAACATCTTGCCCTATTCTTGATACTTCTGAAATGTTCCTGATATTAAAACAGTTCTGCTGGGGGTGGGGGGGAATGTATCACAACTTAAAATGCCAAATTATAAAATAGCACCCTATTTGTAAATATTAGGGCTCCTGGAGAGTCCCCCAAAATACGCTTATCAGAAATGTTTAAAAATTGAATGAAAAAATAAAACAGCCAAAATTAAGAAATTCTGGATGAACGTGATAAGCTGTGTAACAGATTTCAGTATTTAACTTCAAGCTATCTGAGAAATATTTCATTTTCAATTGTTGCCTTGTGAAATTAGTCCCTAAAATCATTAAATTCAACATGAGCTTAGGAAAAGAGTCTTCAACAATATACTGCATATTTTGAGCCAGGGATGCAGAATCCTATGGTACTTGGGGGAAATATTTTTCCTAAGTTCCAAAGTTAACATTTCAAAAGAAATTTTTTTATTTGATCTTCAATGGCAGCTAGTCTTTAAAGTTTTAAGGAATGTTATTTCCTAGTATTTTCATACATGCATGCATAGATTAACTATGTACTACCAGTCAGTATTAATGACTGTATCAATTTTCTCCATGATGATTTGTCAGGATTTTTAATGGTGCACTTATTGCCACTGTAACTGAGTTGCATACATACATGTATGTATGATCATTATATTTCTGTTTAGACTAGTTGATACAATTCCAATTTGAAATAATCATACAATTTTACATGCCAAGGCCAGCAGTATAATAATGTAATCTAGCACCAATATACCATGTTTTCCCCAAATTAAGACAGGGTCTTATTTTCTTTTAACCCCTGAAATAAGCGTTTGGCCTTATTTTGGGGGAGGTCTTATTAGTTTTGGGGTACAGAAGTCGGTGAGCATGGTTGCCTCATGGCTGCTGCCGTGTTGCAATATTTTCAGGAAGAACTTATTTTTAGGAGATGGCTTATTGTAGTGCATGTACTCAAAAGCTCAATTGGGCTTATTATCCAGGGAGGTCTTATTTTCAGGGAAACAGGTTATCCTGCAGAGTATACTCATATAGGAAAATTACAAAATGTCCTGCACAAACCATGAAATTCTGAGTAACAGTAGCAAAGAGATAGCTAGTGTTTAGCTGTCATAGGAGTCAAGAATTGATAGATCTAGTGTATCATCAAGAAATGAAAATGAAATTGAAATCATTTGGAGCAGCAGAATAACAATCTGCTGAATTCAAAATTCCCTTATCCCATCTCACTCTTCCCTGAGTGCCCTTTTCAGAAGTTCCCGCTCTTTAATACCACCAAGAGAGTGAATAGAAATTATCCGCTTGATAATGCATGCTACAGAATTAAATTTAAAAAAAACCCAAGTCCTTTAAGTTCCCTATCCGAGTGACCCTTTAACAAATTCCATACAAATAATATTCAACATTTTAATGTTGATATATTTTATGTTTGTAAATCATGTGAGAGAACAACTTTATGCCTTGTGAATCTTTGTGTAACTGTAGTGATAGGATATTACCTATTCCCTTCATGTAACAGCATGGAGTAACTAAGGGGAAATGAACAATTTCTAATCAAATTACTGGTGAGCATGTATTGTATGCCATTGTATCACTTCAGTAATTTGGTTAAAATAATTATAATGTATTTCTTATTTTGCATTTTCAATAGGAATACACAGAGACTGTTACTGTTGATCTGCGTACATGATAAACATGCAAACATAATGTAGGCATCATCCCAAGGGTAGGTTAATTATTCTGTAAGAGATGTTCAACAAACCAAAAATACATTTGGTTAAGTACTACCTTGAGAATAGTCATTAGAGCTGTTCCTGCTTCAAAACATGATTGGGGGGGGGGAAGCATTTGAACCAGGCACAAGTGCAAGACCTGTCATCTACACATGAAATTAAAAGTGCCATAGATTTAAAAACCACGTTAGCTAATGAGAAGACTCCTCAAAACCTCATTTCCAGACTCTAAAGAAGCCTAGAAAATAAGCCTGAAGTTCTTATGGAGATTGTGTACTCTTGAGAAGCACTTCTGAAAAATTTCTGACATACACAAGGCCCAAATACCTAACTTATCTCATGTTTACTGGGAGAGTGTGGAAGAAATGAATTACATGTTACATGGCAACACATGTAACACTGTTAACATATGTAAGAATTGCCAGCTTTAAGCAGGTTTGTTAGACCAGTTTCATTAGCATGTGCAAAATAATTGGCATCATGATAGTCTTCTTCATAATTTTCTGGTAATACTGTGGAAGTGGTTATGCATGCTGACCGAAACCCCTTGTTGACTTTTTCTTCATGAAACAGGAAAAAAATGAACTTGTGATCTATGGTTTTGACAGTTAGGCAAGATATAGAAAAAGGAGTTATGTTGTTACCATAGATTCAGATGTAAACTTAAAATTGCACTTACAACTGCTGTAAAGATTAGAAGCTACCTCTTTGTATATTTTTTCATTCTTTTCTATTTCTTTTACCTTTTCCTTTGAAATTTTAGCTTTCTCTTCATTTTTTTCATTTTTTTTCTCTAATTTAATACTGCTTGAATTAATTTTTATCCTTTTAAAAAGTATTTAATAACAATTACAGAATAAAAAAGTGGGAATATGTCTCAATAAAATAACTACAAAATTACTTTTAAAGGAAAAGTGAAGAAATTAATTATAACTAGAAACCATTCTTAGACTCTAACCTTATATGAAAAACATACCACATCCACAATTTGGGTTTTAGAGTTTATGTTTTAATTCTATGTATAGAACTCTACGTATAACATATAAAGTATATTAGTTTATGGTACAATGTATCATGACAAGCCCCCCCCCCAAACTGAGCTAAATAAACCATGATTAAATTAATCATGATGACAAATGCAAATACAACCATAATCTATGTAAAATTATTTATTGCTGGTATGCATCGATACCTTACCTCATTCTAACACTTCAAAGATAAGAAATACAAACTTGAGGCACCTAAATTTCAAAATTTCTATTATTTTGCTCACCTGAGCTAAGAAGAAATTTCATCTTTGTGCAGAGCTGAAGGAAATAGTTTGGAGGAAGAATTGTATGGTGCAATAACAATTGCCTACAATACTTTTACTAGTCCCTTAAGAGACTACTGCACCATTCTAAAAAGCAAAAAAACCTATCATAAATTAGCTTATCTTGATTCTTCAATGGTATCTGATTAGCTTATCTTGATTCTTCAATGGTATCTGACATGAGATATGACTTATGGTGAATAAACACAGCTTCATTTTTCACTTAGAGGGCAGAAAAGACTAAGTGAGTGGCTGTTTCCTGGCTTTATAGAGATCTATACTGAGTCACTTTTCTTAAAGAAACATGCAAAGTATATGTAATACCATTCCAAAGTTTCTTTTGGAGACAGGCAGTCATTCATTCATAAGGCAGGCAGAGTCTGTATTTTTAACCAACAAACAGAAAAAATAGAGCTTTTGAATGCTTATCTGAATAGCTTCCCAAAAGCTTTACTATTTTTTAAAATTTAAAATTAGCATGTTCATTGAGATTGTCATTAAAAGTGGGCACTTTAAAAGCATGACAGCTGCAGACTGGATTGCAAAGATTATCAGAAAATGACATATTTTCCAGTTTTCAGACAGACAGAGAGAGAAATTTTTCCTCTAGACCAGTGTTTTTCAACCACTGTGCCGTGGCACACTAGTGTGCCGTGACATAGTGTAAGGTGTGCCGTGGGAGAATTACTTTATATATAGTCAATATAGGCACAGAGTTAAATTTTTTTAACATTTTCTAATGGTGGTGTGCCTCGTGATTTTTTTCATGAAAAAAGTGTGCCTTTGCACAAAAAAGGTTGAAAAACACTGCTCTAGACATTCTACTGCTCCCAAGCTGAGGGAATCTTTATTTGCATCCAGTTATATGACTGGGAGATTATAGTTCCATGTATTTGCATATACAAATGCTATAGATATGTGTGGGAATAGCAATGAGAAAAAAAAGACAAATTATAAAGTATGTGTTGTGCTGTGAACTCTACCCATTTTTTTGTACTGACATGTTTTGATAAATAAGGGTCAGAGCTGAAGTCATAATACTTATTTTGCGTGTTAACAAAATCTTGACTTGCAATGAATGCCCTTGGTATTTACTGGCATGGTAGAAAGAAAAGTTTTGTTTTATATTACCTGGATGCAACATCATCAGAATAGTTTAATACATCTTCAAGATATAAAATAAAAATTACAAACCAGAAGGCTAAAGTTTCTAGGGGGAGGGGGGGGAGAACTAAGTTCAAATATAACATGCTTCATCTTTTGAATAAAGAGCTTGAAGACAAAACATGACCTCTTTACTACTGATGGGAAAATGTCAAGAAAACTACCATTATAGTTTTCCTCAAGGAAGAGCAGTCAGAAAATGCAGTGGGATATTAAATGTAATGACTTTTTTCCTCTTACAGAACATGCTCAGTAAAAGCTTTTAGAATACCATCAGCAATGTACTTTGTAAATATTAACCTTTCCCTTAGTCATAGAGAAATAATTCCATTACAGTCTGCTTCAGGAAAATGACTTAGAGATGCTATAAATAATTTAGACAATGTTTTCGAAAAGAGAAATGTTTCTCAAATCATCCTATAATTAGCGCGGAAAACATATTTTCCAGTGCAATGATAGTAACATACTTTTACTTTCAACTTAGGCTGGTACCTCTCATCTCATAATTATAAGCATACTAACAACTTCTCAAAAGCCCATCCTAGGACTCAGCCACATTACACAAATTTTGTCCCATCTCCAACCTTCCATTTTTGCAGGAGTTTATTAAGGAGTGGTTGGCATGCAGCTTCATAAGACCCAGGGTGAAGTGGGTTATCTGGACTCTTTTCAGCCTGCTTCAGTATTGAGCTGAAATGGTCACAGTGGGAACACTTGGGATGGCAATAGTGAACACATCCTGACATTCCTGGATCACTCACCCCTGACCATGCTATCTTTCTGGGCTGACTTTGGGGACTTGGAAGTGAGATTTTGTCTGTGGTTGTCCTTTCTCTGTGGCCAGTTAGTTTTGGTGGGTGAGGAGAGGTTGAGTCTTAGGCACTTGTACTCTACATGCAACTGCTGAGTGGGGTCATCTGATAAGACAAGGCACAGTATCATCAGTATGCTGAAGATATCCAGCTATACATTTCTACTCCTGGCTGGGTGGATGATGTTCTTACTCTTACCAAGTGTCTGGAGATTGTAGGGTCTGGATGGTGTTGAATGGCTTTGGGGTTTTGGCACCCCAAAGAGCCAGGTGACTTGTCATCTTTACTTTGAGCTGGGACTACATTGCTTTTGAGGAACAACAAGTTCCCTTTATCACTTTTTTTTAATTACATTATATACATAGAATCTGAAGAAAAGAGAGGCTCAACCTTTTTCAGCACTATTGTACAGATAGTCCTTGACTTACAGCAGTTCACTTAAGTTACAACAGCACTGAAAAAAAGTGACTTATGACCTTTTTTCACGCTTACAACCACTGAAGCATCCCCATGGCCACATGATTTACATTCAGATGGTTGGCAACTTGTTATGACACTTGCAGTGTCCCAGGGTCAGGTGACCATATTTTGCAATCTTCTGACAAGCAAAGTCAACGGGGAAGCCAGATTCACTTAACAACCATGTTACTAGTTTAACAACTGCAGATATTTACTTAACAAGTGCAGCAAGCAAAGTCATAAAATGGGGAAAACTCACTTAACAAATCTCTCACTGAGTAACAGGAATTTTGGGTTCAATTGTGATTGAACTGTAAGTCGAGGATTACCTCTATGTTTCAAACTATCCCATAGTTGTATATTTCAACATTTTGTAGGCTGTTGAATATCGCTAATCGGAAGGAAAGGGTGAAACTCAAAGGTAGAAAAAGGAAGCATCAGCACCAGAATTATCCTGTTCACTGCACAGGCAAATTGCTTATGCTGGAAGGCTAACGGAAGGAAAACACAATGTAATTTTGCCTATTATTTATAATTGCCTTCTATTCCTATAATACTTTTCATCATGTAATCCAAGACAACCTAGAAAACTAAGATGAAGTAAAAAACAAACAAACCAGAAATATAAATTAACATAACAATATATTTTCAAAATCTTAATAAAACAGAATGAAATAAAAAGTCAGGAAAAATAGGAGAGGGGAATAAATGCCAGGAAGATTGCAAATAATTGTGAGAGGAAATTAACAAAGTTGGCTTTTAAAAAACAAAGAATTAAACAGAAATGTTTTAATACTGAAGTAGGAAGCCAAACAAGGAAATACTAGGCAAATGTCCCTAAGTAGGAAATTCCAATATCCAGTCAAAGTGACAAAGAATATTCTGTCTCTTGTCCAAGCAAATGTAACTTTGGAAGTGACAAGAAAACTACAAACAAATGAACCTAATAGTGACCGGGCTGATTGAGGATGAACTACGATATCCTGTTTATAAATAATATACAGCTAAAAAGTCAACATGCTGAGTTGCTATAAACTTCCTATAAATCTACGGTAGTACTAAGTCAGGATCAGAAGAAATCTCGCAAAAATGTGCCTTTCTTTTTAAGGAGTCCAATCTATTCTAGTATGAGTGAAAGCCATATTTTTCTACTAGTATTCAGATGCATAGCTATTTTGCATACCTTATATCTTCACTTATTAACCATCATCCTGCTCACCAGTAATACCATGTGATGATATTGGGATTTCCAAAGCTTCTCTGGAAACTGACAGTACAGACACTCTTTACTAGATAGGTGTCCTCAACAAACTAACTGCATTAATTTCACATTTCCATATAGTTTTCCCAGTGGTGGTCACTTTTTTCTACATACCTAAATAACTATACCCTTGTATGTGCAATATGTGCACAGGCTATGTCCACTCCAGCTCTGCAAAGGGAAAAAAACATCACAGCACATCACACGACGGCAATGTGACACTGTGAATTTGACATCTGTGTGCTATATCATGCTTTACAACTGCACCATTTACCACTACAAATTCTGGTTCTAATTCCTGTGAAGAGTAGTGTAATAACTATATGACAAATATATTAACAGCAATAGCCAGTATTACACTCAGATTATTATAATGTAGTACATACTTTGATAACAGGTTGATGATGCCTAAATTCAGTGGAATATGACTACATAGCATGCCTCTGGATCCAAAGATCATGTCATACCAATCCAAAACACATGGCTATCCTTTTGGTATGATAACAGCATAAAATGAACTCTTGATCTTTGAAGCAGAAGCAGTAAAGAAAGACTGTTAATGCTTATGAACTTTGGTGTTGGAGAAGATGCCAGAGATTATCATGGACAGCCCAGAAAGCAAACAAATCAATTATCAAACAAATCAATTCAAGGCACAAAATGTTCATCATACTTGTCACATTTATGATAAGTTCTATCTTTCTTGAGAAGTCCATAATGCTAGCAAAGGTGAAAGGTAAAAGAAAAGAATGGCCAGATGCAAAGTGGATGGGCTTGATCATAGCAGGGTGGACCACTGGAAATGGGTGAACCATAAGGAAAGCATCATGGAGAAAATCTACCTATATAGTCACTAAAAGCCAAGACAAATTTGATGGCACTTAATTCTTATATAGATAAAAGTTGAAGTTCTACTGATTATCTTGGAAAATAAACCTATGAGCCATGGTGGTGCAGTGGTTAGAATGCAATGCTGAAGGCTACTTCTACTGACTGCCGGCTTCCAGGAATTCGGCAGTTTGAATCTCACCAGGCTCAAGGTTGATTCAGCCTTCCATCCTTCTGAGGTGACTAAAATGAGGAACCTAATTGTTGGGCGAAATATGCTGACTCTGTAAATCGCTTAGAGAGGGCTATACAGCACTGTGAAGCGGTATATAAGTCTAAATGCTATTGCTAATACCTTAAAGTAGTATCTACACACTATGTAGTATTCAAACTACATCTATTTCACATAAAGCCCACTGGTTTGCAACTACAGCGTTATTGCGATTTACTTTGATGTTTCATCTTAAATATAAAACATGAAATTTCACAATGACATTACATGTAAATTGTGCAGATCATGAGATTACATTTTAAATCATTTTTTTTTACCTCAGAAACAGCACTAGGGAACCATTGAAATCCAAATGATTAAAATAGGATGCTGGAGGTAAAGTCTCCTTTGAGACAAACTCAAAACCTGGAGACTATTTTTTACTTTATTTATTCAATTTATATCTTGCCTTTCCTTTAGGATCGTGATGGCAAACCTATGGCATGCATGCCCAAAGTGACCCACAAAGCTGGCATGTGCGGTCTTGCCTGTTTGTCTTCCATGTTTCTGGTGCACATGTGCGCGAGATGATCAGCTGTCTTTCTGATCAGCTGCCACACAAATGTGGCAGTGTCAAAAACCGATGTGCACATGCGTAGCAGCCAGCTGATTATCAGGTGTGCATGAATACCAGAATCCAGAAATTTGGCTTTTCCAGAGCGCAATCCCTTCACGGGAACAAGTGCCACAAACTGGCCTGTGCATACCTGCCAGCCACCTGATAACCATGCACACATGCGTGCTAGAACCCAGAAGTTAGACTTTTTTTGCATGTGTCCCTGACGAGCATGCGTGCACGCACCCATGCGATGTTTGTGTGCAAAAAGGTTCACCATCACTGCTTTAGGAGCTCAAGCTAGCAATGTGTAGCTCTTCCTTCTCCAACTTTCTCCTTGCCACATCTCTGTGAGGTAGGTTGCATCAAAAGCGGTAGACCTAAATCACTCATTTCATGGTCATGTTCGAATAGTTTTCTTGGCAACAGAATGAAAGTGGTTTTACACTGCTTTGTTCCAGAATACTTTTATAACTTTGCACTTAAGTCTACAGCTCCAGCATTGTTCGCTTCCAATCTGTATGCTCAGCTTCAGAGCTCACGTACAGCTAAGTATCTGCTATATGTGAAAACAGGTTAAGGTTTTTAAGCAGTATAGCCATTCTAGGAGGTGGTTGCGGAACTCACTAATCAAAGCTTGCCATTTCCAGTATGTTATGTTTATGTCATTTGTACAGTGTAACTTTTTGGTTTTCCTCTCTACCAGAGTTAGGAAACTTTTCCTTTCCAAATTCTTTTATTTTTTTTCTACTCTACTCCATCATCTTCACCTGTACCAGCAATCTTATGCTGGTTCAGCTTCTTTCTCAAAGGCTGACCCCAATTGGTATTAAAAGGGAGTGAGAAATCTAGCCCTTGGCTCCTATTTTGTGCTGTGCCACTGGGCTCATTACTCTCTCCACTCTTTAACATCTACATGAAGCCACTGAGTGAAATCATCTGTCACTATGGGTTGAGGTATCATCAGAATGCTGATGATACTCAGCTCTATATCTTCACCCCTGTCAACCCAAGTGATGCTGCAACTGCACTTGGTGGTACCTATAGACTGTGGGGACCTGGATGTGGTGCAATAGGCTTCATCTGAACCCTGGCAAGACTGCAAGGCTTTGGGTGCATGGAGCTGCAAGATACAGGACTTACGAAAGTTTTGAATGGGGTGAAATTTCCCAAGACAGATCCAGTCCGCAATTAAAAGAGCATGTGGCAGTCACAGCTGACACAGGTGACACTTTGCACAACTTCAATTTATGTGCCAGTTGGGGCCTTTCTTGGTCCCTGCATTCAGGCACTCAAACCCTAATCACCTCATGTTTGGACTATTGCAATGCACTCTATATAGACCTACCCTTGAAAGCATTCACACAGAGAACAATGGTGCAGGCAGTTCTTAGGGCCCCTAGAGTGGTCCATGTTATACTGCTGCTTTAGGAGCCACGTTGGTTTGCTTCCAGGTACAATTCTTGGTCCTGTTTATCACTTTTAAAGCCCTGCATGGCATGGGACCAGGCTACTTGAGGAACCATCTCACCCTGATGCAACTGGCCCATCCAATCTGTGCTGGCAGAGGGGGCATGCTGTGGATCCTGTCAGTCAAAGAATTTTGGCTGGTGGACTCCAAGAGAAGAGCCTTCTCTGCCATGGGACTTGCCCTCTGGAACATGAGATGACCTGAGATTAGCTCCCACCCTCCTGATGTTTTGAAAGAGCCTTAGGGCCTGACTCTACAAGATGGTTTTGGGACCTAATGGGAAGGCTTCATACTGAAGGTGGTTGACTAATTAAACTTCAACCCCACCTCCCGAGATGGTTGGCAAATAAACATTCTAAATAAATAAATAAATAAACTTCTGTAGTACTTGAAAATACAAATCTATCTTAACATCCACTTCATTGCCTGTAAAATGTACAATGTAACTGCTGAACGACTGCAAAAGGATACTAAAGTATGTGAATTAAAATCTGAGAAGGCTTTGAATTCTGAGAACAGTCCAACTGTAATTCTTGGACCTCTGATTAAAACACTCAGTGTGCTTCTTGGACACTTTAAAAAAGTTCAGTAATCTGCATATCTGCAATTAACATTTTCTAAGAAAAGAAGTACCATATAGCTAACACTGTAATCCTAGCCTAACCAAATAATAACTCCAACTTGCTTTATCTTTCTCCAATAAGAACATCATAGAAGACAAATAGGAGGAAATGAGCAGAAAGATCACAACAAAAATAAAAAGTCAATATTGAAAGAGGAAGAGGAACATAAGGCCATCAAGTTGAAGGTCTAAAGCAGTGGTTCCCAACCATTTTTTTGGCCCACCTAAGCATCTCTAAAATCCTAATGCCGGCCCTCCGTGTGACATATAATTCTTATTTTACTCAAAAAGTGAACTCTATTCAGGCAGAGGAAGACTAAAAGGTTATTAACTTAGTTTAAACAAGGTTCAAATTGCCCCTATTAAAAATCAAATCCCCCCCCCCCCGTGAGGCCAGGGCCCCACGTTGGGAACCACTGGTCTAAAGTAACTTCTGATGCCATCAGGTGAATGGCACTTTAAGCTTGCTTCCCAATTTTTCCCCATCATTTTATTACTTCTTCTCTTACATATCCCTCATGCATTTTAATGCTTTTCATTTGAAAGGGACTGAACAAACCCCAGGTCCAAATAAAGTCCACACAGGAGGTATATCTTTCCATCTCAATAACAATTTAAAAAACCACAAACCTATTTTTTTTTCTTAAAGTCTGTAGAGATTCTCAGTCATGGATCCAGGTCATGATTGTCCCAAAGGTGCTTTTTTCAGGAGGCAACTGGACTTTTGATTTTTCTTTGAAGAAGTTTCACTTCTCAACCAAGAAGCTTCTTCATCCAGTTAGGGCTGAAGAAGTTTCTTGGATGAGAAGCACAATGTCTTCAAAGGAAAAAAGAACAAGAAAGTCCATCTGCCTTCTGAAAAAGCACCTTTGGTGCTATTATTATTTTTTCTTGGACAATCTATTTTTTTCTCTTTCTTGAAGAATTGTACTTAAATATGCTTATTCCCCTACTGAGTGCCCATCGTATATTCTCTCTCTAGTCTAGACCTACTACTTCTACTAAACAGAAAGCAGGCATGCAGCGCTGCCTGTCCTTCAACTCTCTGTTTGCACGTGTATTAGTGTGCAATCTTGTGGAACAATGAATGCAGGAGTGATCATCTGAAAGGGCTTTGGGTGGGGGGAGGGATAAAATGCCAACATTTTTAAGAGGGTGCCGCCCTCCTGCTATGGCCGCCTGGCAATCCACGCTTTTCTTCTTATTGACTCCAGAACCTCAACTTCACCGATCTTCTCACCACGGCAGACAACTGGAAAAAATCACGCCTAAAGCAAAGCATTTATTTATTTCTTTATTTTAAAAAATAAACATCGGACCTTCACGGCTACCAGTCGAACCCGATGACCAGGCCGGGACCGGGCTACGCCATCGCCCTACCCAACCCGGATCCGGCCGGTTGATTAGCACCGTTATATCTCAAAGCAGGCGGCCCCCAAACCTTCAGCACCGCAATAGGGGAAGCAGTGGAAACGGCCTGGGTTGAAGCAGCCCGAAGATTTCCGAGATCTGCCCGAACCGCCGTCTCGGCGAGATGAAAGGACGAGAGTTTCTTCTTGGGCAACCCTCATGCAAATAGGGGAATAACGAAATCTCCCGCCTTACTCTTGGCCTACTACTCACCGTCGTTGGTCTGCCCCATCTCGATGAGAGTCTCCTCGTTTTTCTTCCCCGCGCGGTTCATGGCTGCGGGGAAAGCAGGCTGTGGCGGGAAGGGTTAGCAAAAACCAGCCCGGAATCCAGCGGGTGAAGTCAGACTGGAAAGAAATTAGGGCGGGCCAGGCTTCGGCTAGGCGCGAGGGCGCCACCTCCTTTTTCCCCTTGTCAAGTCCTCCGCCTTATCTGTCTTCCCGGGAAAGTCGGGAAAGCGGCGTAATGAGTTTCTGTCATACCAACTCAAGGGACTGGGAAGGAGATGCCGAAGGTGGGCGGGTGGGCGGGGGAGGGGAAGATGGCTCAGAGTTATGAAAAAGGGAGGGCTTAAAGATTGAAAGCGGGGCGGGGGAGCAAGAAGTGAAGGAAGGAGCAATGATTTGAGTGAGTCAGGGTCTGCGCGCGCGCGCCCTGTCAATGTGCAGTCTCGGGTTACTCGACAGCTTGCGTCACGGCGCGAGAGGGGAGGGCGAGAAGAAAGGGGCACCGAAGCTTCACGCTGTTTTTCTCGCCTCTTTCTTTTCCTCCCCCCTTCTCTCTCTCTCTGTCTCTCTCTCTCTCTCTATTTCTCTCTATCTATCTCTCTATCTATCTATCTATCTATCTATCTATCTATATGTCTGCCTCTCTCTCTCTCTCTCTCTCTCTCTCTCTCTCTCTCTCTCTCTCTCTCTCTCTCTCTCTCTCTCTCTCTCTCTGTGTGAGTGAGTGAGTCTTTGGGTGCTGATGCTGCTTTGTGGGTGGAACTCTCTCTCTCTCTCTCTCTCTCTCTCTTTATTGAGCAGGTTTATTCTCACATTTGCATTGACCAAGTGAAGTAATCGAAAGAGTTGGTTTTCCAGTTCTTCCTTCCTTCAATTCTTTCTGCTCCTCAAAGTGGAGAGGGAATTTGCTTTTTGTCACGTGACTCTCTCGAAATGTTATTGCGATGAGTTCCTTCTTAATAATTCACAAGAACAACTTAAAGGCTTTGACTTTTCAAAGCAGTAGAAGATGACATAAAGAATTACCTTAGGCTGCTCACGGCTTTTCTTGATTTCCTTGCAGGAGAAAGAGTACCATAACGGAGAATATTTGTAGATCAAGGGATGAAATGAGGTGTCTTTGGTGCGTTCTGAGCGTCCTTGTTTTCTGACAGACATTTCATTACCCTAACTAGAAAACGAGCAAGCTCAGAGGAGAAAGAGTGGCAACTAGAAGTAGATTGTGTAAGAGATCTCTTCAATTACAAATGTAAAGCTAAAAATGTTGTTTGTCTTAAAGCCTTCTAAGATAACCAGAATCTTTTTTGCAATATGTGAGTCTAGCAGTCTTGCACTTGACAAAGCTGCTGTGTTTTTCTTATTCTAAAATACCAACCTTGGAATCTGCATTGAGAGTCCGGGAAGTTAGAATGCTACTCTATTATTTTGACTTTGTTATGAGTCATGAGCTTAGTGAACTTGATTTAAGATAAAAGTAAATTACCCGTGCCATACTTTAGTAGGTATCATTGGATTAATTGCTTTTCCCTCTTCAAAGTTGGAATGAGAGGTTGGCCAATGAATAGGAAGAAAGGTCCCCACAGCTTTTCTGCCATGCTCTTATCTAATAAAACATATTTTGATTTTTTTGAAACTGCTATTGTGTTATGTATGCTATGATATGTATCTGTGATGAAAATACTTGGTATTTTTGTCTCCTTAGAAACAAGAATATGCAGTTGTATTTCATATCAATTGCTACAGATGTCACCTTTAAATAACTAATGATGTTAGAGTAACATAAAAGACAGGAAGAAAGCATTAGAAAGAAACTTACACATAGCCTTAAAGCTCCTGGTCATAAAAAGGAAGAAAGAAAATTCAGGCTTCCAAGTGTCTGGTTTTTGTTTTTCTATCTATCTATCTATCTATCTATCTATCTATCTATCTATCTATCTATCTATCTATCTATCTATTTATCCTATTCATCTTATTTATTTTTATTGTATTTATTGTATTACTGTGAGGTATGTTGGGATTGACTGTCACAAAGTTCCTCAATTGGCTTTCATGGCTACGGTGGAGCTACTGTAGAAGTGACAGTCTCCTGGTTTCTAGCTGGTGCCCTGACCACTAGACCTACAGTCTATATTAATAGTATTCCACTTATTCTTGAGAACTCCATTTCCTGGCTTATTACCTTGAAGAGCTGGCAATTGTTTTAACAGTATAAAATGTTACAAATAACATAAGACAGTATAAACATTCTGCTACTGTGCAACTATATTCAGTACCAGGTGGTTCATATGACTAATTGTGAAAGATACAACATGAAACTTAGCATGGTGGATCTTCAATGAGCATATAGATTAGACGTTCAGATTGGCCCTATTTATATTTCCCAGATCAATATCATTTGTAATTAATATTTGAAGCAAGGGAGAAAATGGATATGAAAAAAGTAAACAAATTCATTTGACAACTTCAGTTCACAGGGTGATGAAATATGGCTGGTATTATAAAATGTTAATTATTAAATGAAGTGATAAAACGGAATGAGGCTTTATAAATATATACAAGCCAAACAGATAATTTAAAGCACCATTAACTTTCTGATTGGTTTAAAAGAATTGTGTAACAGTTACTTAAGATGCAGTTCCAAAAGAGTGCATAATTTGGATTGTCAAAACATATCACAAATACAAACAAAGGGGGAAGATAAAGATCTAGTTATTTTGATGATCTTCAAAAGGGAAAAAATGCCTATATTGTGACTGTTTATTTCATAGAAGAATATGTGGGGTAATTGGCTCAAATCTCTTAAAAGTATATCTAGCCTCCAGTGTTCATGAACTTTGGTCATAGGTTATGGTAAATATATGTAAGAATGTGGTAAGTCAGTGATGGCGAACCTTTTCAGCACCGAGTGCCCAAACTGGAATGTCCATGCATGTGTGCGTGTTGAAGCACCATAAACCAAAGACCAGTTGGCACATGCCCTGAAAATGGTCTGAAAATAGCTCAAAAATGGCCTGTTGGGGGGTTGTTGTTGTTATTTTCAGCCCTTTTTCTGTCCATTTTCAGGCTGTTTTTCTAGTCATTTTTCTGGCAGTTTTCCAGTGCTCCAGCACCCACAAAAACCATATGGCCAGTGTGCCAGAATCCAAAAGAGGAGCTGGCAATGGCGCATGTGCCACCTCTGGCACAGGTGCCATAGGTTCGCCATCACAGTGATAAGTGGTTCCTTGGATCAAATCAAGATTCTTCTCTAGGCTATCATTGTGTGGTCAACAACAGCATATCAGCTGCATCTTGGAAGCTCATAAGAGGAATGTGGTGCAATTACTTCTAAATTTAAAGTTTTCTACAGCTGTTTGTAAATCTGTGGGTAATGTCTACCAAATCCTCAAAGGAGTATACAATCTTTTAACAATACAGCTCTCAATTTGCTCTAAATGATAGTTGAAATGAAGACGTGTTGTTGTTTTTTAATGAAAGTTTCGTGAACTCCATATTGGATAGTGTAAACAATTTCCTCAATTTAATTGCACAGCATTAGTTCAATAAAGTGATGTATTTTATGCATTATATACAGTAGACCTATGATTTTTTAATAATGAATTTAAATCTAGTGAAAATGGATACTGCATCTAGCTTCTGTTAATAACAATAACAAAAGATAGTAGATTCTACAAAATTGAAGTCTGCTCATTTGTGGCCTGGGTGATTCATGCAACAATCATAGGCTGTTTGAGGATGCTACAAAATGTATATTTTTATATACATTTGATACCCAATTATTTCTTAATGGCCCTTTATATATTTCTCCCCACATACCTCAACTTCTATTTAACTATTCTATAAAGCTGAACATGGATTTATGTCTTTATATCTTTCAGTTAATTTGTAATAGACCAACACAATTTATGATACCAGCAATTTACAATAGAAGATCATATGCATAAAAAGAATTTGGTGTATTTTTTTCCAAATCTCTTTCAGTTTCTTACTGACAATAAATGTTTGTATTCAATGTGTATCTATAGTGGCCAGTTGTGAATTAAAACTGATAATAATGACTCAGTTATGATTAACTTATGGTGATCATCCATTGTTTAGTTTACTGAATAAAATAATTGATAAGCTATACTTTAACTACTATTTTATTTATGTCTTTGCCCCAGACTATAAGTTTGAACACCTTGGTGAAGATGAAAGGCAATTTATACTTAAATTTATTAAAAACTGTTGCCCTGTTCATATCTAAAGGCCGACACTATTTCTACAATAATTATAGGATTAAGCAAAGCGAAGGACCAAAAAAATTAAATATTACATTTAATGGCAAAAGTTATACACAGGAAAAAGACTACATTTGTTTGCAATTCTCTTTAGAGCTGTCAAACTCACATCGACATGGCATCATCATATTTTCCTCTTTGCTAAACGAGGTGTGGATGAGGCCAGCACATGATGCATCTGGCATGTGGTCATGGGTTTAACACCCCTGCTCTAAGTTATAAACTATTTTTTTAAAAAAATCTATTCATGCCTTAAATGTATCGAACCTTTTGTTGATACAGCAAAAAAGAATGACAAGACCCCCTCCCCAAATGTGGGCCAAGAATGCCCATAGATGGATTGTCCTGCTGGCCTACTAATTACCTACTCATTCCTTTATCCAGTAAATTCTGAAGGAACCTTCACAGTTACTCTGTGTATAATTTATCTAACCTTTTAAGATTGCTTTGTACATTTATACAAAGATGTGGGCTCTTGCTTGTGGTTTTGCCAGTTATATTATCAGATTGTAAGTGGCTTGGGTTGGCTTTCTGCCCCCACTTATCTACACAGCTATAAAACGATATATTCAAACTATTCAGTGTGCTAAAGTAGTGAATTAGTGTTTGTGCAATTTCTTACACTATGTCCTTTAGCCACACCCAATTAGATCATCTTTGATGTGAATATTGCAAATGTATTTTCACATATACAGCCAAATTATATAGGCAGTGGGGAATGGAAGATGATTATTATTTTGAAGTGGATTGATGGCCTATGAAGCTAAATAATCTCTATTTTTCAGTACTTCTCTTTCTTCAAACATTTTTGCTTTTTAATAGCGTATTTTGCACACAGGAACTAAGACATGAACAAGCAAAAATATATTAAATGTTATTATAAAATATAATAAACATTGGTGTTTTTTATTAGCTTCATTTTGCATACAACCCACCCGTATTGATTTAGAATAAACAACTTATATTTTGATTATCCATCACTTTTCAGATTCATATAGCTTGAGTGCAATCAAACATTGCTTGAGATAAGGCAAGCTAAAAATCAGCAATATTTGATTGTTAAAAGACAATGAGAGAGAGAGAGAGGGAGAGAGAGAGAGAGAGCGCTATTATTTTTACATGTTTGTTTGAAGAAAATATCCAGAGTTTTAAAATAGTTTGCGCTACTTCAACAATGGTCAAAACCTTCATCAAAAGGTCTCAATATTAAGTAACACAATAAGGAATGTTAAAAAAATAACACACAAGTACTTTGGCAAACAGGTCCTTTTAAAATGATTTATTGCTATACAGTATTAAGCATTAGAGAGAGAGTTTGGTGTACTTTGGCTAAAGTACCAGACCAGAAACCAGGAGACTGTGAGTTCTAGACATGCCTGAAAGACCAAGACAGCTGGGTGACCTTGAGCTAGTCATTCTCTTGAGGATGGAGTCCACAGGAAACCCAAGGATGGAAGTGACAGGGATGAAGGTGACAGGGAACTATTTCTGGGACTTGTTGAAGCAATCTCACTGACTTGAAGCCACCATCCCAAAGAGTGTCCTGTAAGATGTTTGTTCCAATCCCATGTCCTGCTAGTTAGGGAAAACCAATGCCCATCAGTGATAATTGACTTTGATAGCAGTAATAAAATATATTACAAGTCCCAAGGCAATTAACACAATAGATATAAGTAATGTTTTTTTTAAAAAAAAACACTCTATACAATTAAAACTTAAGGGAACATAAATAATTTTAAAAGGCACCCAATAAAAATATAATTGAATTAAAATGCATGGTATAATGATGTGCAGCAGAGAAAAATGAATCAGGACCACTGGGACAATTTTTTTTAATTAAAAAGTTTTTAATTTGCTCCTAAGTGGCTTTTATGAGAGACCAAGTTCCTCTCAGTGAGGAAATGCAAACCCCCTCCCCCATTTTTTATAACCCCAGAACACTTCTAAATCACACAGATGACATTTAGTGGCAAAATCCGATTTTGAACTGCACAGCTTATTTTTACTTTTCTTATTGTTTGTGTGCATTTTGCTTTTCAAAATGAAACAAATCCTCCCAAACTCATTTAATCTTATGGTATCATTATATCATGGATTATTGCTCTTTATTACATGGAGCTGGGGTTAAAAATAAAAGAGCACTCTGAATCCCAAATATTTTGTCCTGTTCTATTGTTACTAATAGGAATATCTTTTTTTTTATTAAAAAATCATAATATATATTAGGCAAAACAGATTAGAAGTTTGTTCTTCCAAATAAAGGTAAGTACAGTCAAGCATATTCCACTATAGCAATAGCACTAGGCTTATATACCACTTCTGCCCTTTCTATGTGGTTTACAGAGTCAGCCTATTGCCCCCCCAACAATCTGAATCCTCATTTTACCCAACACGGAAAGATGGAAGGCTGAGTCAACCTTGAGCCTGGTAAGATTCGATCTGCCAAACTGCTGGCAGCTGATGATCAGCAGAAGTAGCTGCAGTACTGCACTCTAACCACTATGCCACCGCGGCTCTTTTTCTATGCTTTCATAAATGCCAGGAAAGGGTTGTCATGTATACATACCGTCAATATAACATAACAGTGAGATATTTTTAACACTGTGCAAAAGGACTTCCTTTTCTTTTGTTCCTCTGCTTTTGTCAAACAACCGCATTAGTATTCCTACTTTTCAATATGTTCAGAGTTAGCAGTGTGTAATTTATTATTTGTAATATTACTATTTTGTTGTTAATTTTTAAAATCTATGCATTCAAAAGAAATTTCCTGGCATCTCTCTGACTAAATAGTTTATAGTAAGTAAGCCTCTAGACCAGTGGTAGTCAACCTAGTCCCTACTGCCCACTAGTGGGCGTTCCAGCTTTCATGGTGGGCGGTAGGGATTTGCTGTAACTCTGCTTTATAAATTTTATAAAGTAAAGTTACTTCCCTACTTTATAAATCACCATCACTGTGGAACCAGTGGGCGGTTACAAAATTTTACTACTAACAGAGATACAAAAGTGGATGGTAGGTATAAAAAGGTTGACTATCCCTGCTCTAGACCAATGAAATATACTATGTATATTTTATGTGTAACATAATAACTAATATTATGTTCAGTGACTGCTTTTTAACTGTACTCAAGCAAATTATATTGTACTACAGAAGGTATAGTTACATGCCGCCAAGATACAATTGCTAACAGAATTTGCTGCTCAACAATAAGGGCAGTAACTAAGAAGCTATTTTAGTAACCAGAATAACAAATACAAAAATGCTACATTTTTACTGGGTGTTCCTCTGGGAGTTTTTGTGTTGTGTTTTGCAGCATAGAACTGCAATTCTATGCTAGAAATTGCAGGATAAATGCATGAAATGCATGAAAAATACTGCACATAAATAAACAAAGGGTCTGTAATCATTTTTACTGAAAACATTTCAACATTAAGTATTTTCTAAGAATAGAATTTGCTTTAAAATGCATAGTGCCCTCTTCTGGCTAGAGTGCAGTTATATTTTGTTATTGTTCGCTATTCTGGTATATGTACATATAACATATGGAGTGGCAGATCAGAATTCATTAGTAAGACGTGCATTTCCCAATCTTTGTAACTCATAGTGCACAATTATATGAGTAATGATTCTGGTTTTCATATAAATGACAGGAATTAAATAGCAATTGACTTAAAGCAAAAAGAAAGGAAAGAAAGGAAAAAAGACTAAGATGGTACACAGCTTGGAATGGGATTTAGTTTTATAGCTTTTAGCTAGGTTCTGCTATATTCAAAAAGTTGTATTCCCCTCCCTGTCATATTTATTCTTTTTAGAGTGTCAACTGACTTATCTTTGGCTTGCCAAACGTACTAATTTGGTGTCCCCCCCCCAATCTACCAAAATATTCCAGATTAGGATTCTGACAACTTCTATGTTGACTGTAGGTAGTCCTTCATTGGAAAAGATATTCTAAATATACACATATTATCTACAACTACAAAGCATAAGCTATTGATTTTATAATCAGTTGCACCATATAGAGAAGCAAAGGTCCTTTTAATTAACACTTGTTTCAACAAGATAAAGTGATTTTAAGAAGGGAGCCTAAGGGCTGCTTGTAATCATTTACTTCAAAGGAAGTTATGTTGAGTTTAATTATTCTGTTGAGTTCTGTATTGTATAATTGATTGCAGTCTAAATTCATTATTCAACAAAGTTACAGTTGGCAAAAAACGTTGATGTAAAGAGCAGTGGTGGGATTCAAAATTTTTACTACCGGTTCTTTGGGCATGGCTTGGTAAGTGTGGCTTGGTGGGAGTGGCAAGGGAAGGATACTGTAAAATCTCAATTCCCTCCCCACTCCAGGGGAAAGTTACTGTAAAATCCCCATTTTCTCCCTATCAGCTGGAACTCGGGAGGCAGAGAATAAATGGGCGCAGGGCCAGTCAGAGGTGTTATTTACCAGTTCTCTGAACTACTCAAAATTTCCGCAACTGGTTCTTCAGAACTGGTCAGAACCTGCTGAATACTATCCCTGGTAAAGAGTCAGATTTGAAGAATCTTAGATTTGAAGAATCCCACAACTAGCCAACTGGAAATTTGATATGTATTATTATTATTTGTTAAATTTATTAGCCTCCCATCTCACTACAAGGTGACTCTTTTTACTGTTTTAGTTCTTGCTTTTTAAAAAAACAATACTACAGTCCAGACATCCTGGACTCTCAACTCCTAACTGAGGTGCAGGTAACAGCCATAGTTAGGTGGGTTTTTGCTCAGTTTCATGTTGTATGGCAGCTGTGTCCTTTCTGGACTTGAGGAGCCCTTCTCTCAGTCACTCATGGGCTGATCATCTCCAGTATCGACTACTGCAATGTGTTTTACATGGAACTGCTATGAAAAGTATCTGGAAGCTACAGTTGATACACAATACAATGATACAAGCAGTTCTGGACACCCTTAAAGCTGTGCATGTAGCATCTCTGCTGTGTGAGCTGCATCCAGGGACAGAGTGTGTTATTCAATGTGTTGGTTATGACTTTTAAAGGCCTTCATGGCATGGGCCCAGGTTACCCGAAAAAACCTTCTTGTCTCAATTACATCAATTCATTTCATCCAGTCAGGCAAGAGGGACATGTTGTGGATGCTGTTCACTAAAGAATTTCAACTGGTTGATTTTGGAGGAGAGCTTTTCTGTTACGGGCCCTGCTCTATGGAGCACCTTGTTCTTTGAGATGTGGTGATTTTCAGTCATAGTGATTGATTGATTGATTATTATCAAATTGGTGTTAATTCCTAGTGAACAAGTAGAGTTTCCATCACAATCTTGCTAATTATACATATTAAATATTTAAATTAATAGTTTGCTATTCTATGTTTGCTAGTTATGTTCTTGAATTCAGAGTTTTAAAATTTCAAATTCATATGGAAGAAACATATGAACAACATAAAGTTTGTTACATCATGATGTGATACCACCAGCCACTAATTTACAATGGTTTAAAAGAGGATTAGGTAGATGCATAGAGTTGCATTCCTTTCCTTCCATTCCCTTCCTCCCTCCCTCCCTCCCTCCCTCCCTCCCTTTTCCTTCCTTCCTTCCTTCCATCCTTCCTTCCTTCCTTCCTTCCTTCCTTCCTTTTTTTCTTCTCATCTGGGAATTGGTGTTTTAGCTCCATAGACCTCCAGTCATCTTCTACAGGTTTTATCATAAGGTTTTTGTTATGCAAAAGATTAAATAAAATAAAGAGTAAACAGAAAAGATAAGGCCTACTGTTGTTGTTGTTGTTGTTGTTGTTGTTGTTGTGTGTGTGTGTGTTTTTAAAAAAACTTACCTTTTAGGGCTTAGTGGCTTTATAAAAGATGTTTTCAGTGGTGAATTTGCAGTATCTTCTACCAAACTTCACCAGGGAGCCTATAAAAGGCTAGCAGGGATGATAAAAATGAAAAGCAATTCTTGTCATAGGTCCCCTGATGGGCCTTGCAGCAATGATTCACTGAATCTGAATTCACTGAAATAAATGAAACCATGAAACTCAAGCCTCTTTCTTAGTGATTTCTTGGTGTTACTCTAGAAAATGCTGGGAGCTGTACAGTGATCAATACATTTATGGTGATATTAGCAAAATAGTTTGTCTTCTTTTTTGTAAGAGAAAAAAACTCTTCTGAGATTTTTCAGTGTCATGACATCATTTTTTCATAGAGATTCATATGGATATGTTTTATTTCTACGGATGAGTTTAGACACATAGTTTCTTTGGCATAGGATAAAAAATAAATGTGGTAGAACATTTGTTTTACATGTCTTAAATTATGTCACACTATTTTCACATGAAAACTCAGGTTGATATTATTGAATAGGCAACAAGCAAATTGGGAACTACCAGTATCATTTCTCTTCAGTATATGAGATAATGCTTTGGGAAATGCAAGAGACAGGTAGCCTTGAAATGTATCTGATGAACAACCAAGAGAGAAGTCCACTTCTTCTATATATCAAATCAAACCTGTGTGTTCATAAACCTTTCTTCAGCATCCTGTGTCTTTTCAATTGGGCAGATGTACTGAAGAAGTTTTTTACTCATTTATATACCAGTAGGTAACACACAACTCCCTAAAATCAAGGAGTAGCACTTGAATTCAAGTTTATTGAAAAATGATTTATTGCAACCAGAGCAACAAGAAATTACACTACAACTCTTTCTGCAAACAACTTGTTTCCTTGTGTTTTTATTGCCCTGCTAAAGGATTGTGTGCAATGCTAGTCAAAGGTAATAAATAAATAAAAATCACCCCCTTACTTCATATAAACTTCCTATATTTTGTCTTAGGGCAATGCAGAATTTTCTAAAGAACATTGATCTTTTGACATGGCTAATTAAGGTTGAACTCTGAGATATATATTGTTATTACTTTTATAAATTACTGGTATGTATAATTTAGTAGATTCATGGAATTTGAGTTTCAGTAAAAAGATAAAATATTAGTATGTTCATCTTTACCATTGATAAGAGCTATGGTGGCACAGTGATTGGAATGCAGTATTGCAGGCTAATTGTGCCAACTGCCAGCAGTTGGATTCTGACTGGCTCAAGGTTGACTCTGCCTTTCATCCTTCTGAGGTCAGTAAAATGGGGATCTAGATTGTTGGGGGCAATAGGCTGACTCTGTAAACTATGTAAACTAGCACTATGAAGTGGTATATAAGTCTAAGTGCTATTGCTCTAAGAATGAGTTCCGAGAGAACCAGAATATAAGATCCATGTTCAGGTGAAAATAATTCCAGAGAAAGATTTATGTCATATATTTACAATGGTTGCAGCATCACAGGGTCACATGATTACCATTTACAGTTTTCCCAGTGGAGCAAAGTCAAAGGGAGATTCACTTAACAACTGCATGATTCATCTAATAATTGGAGTAATTTGCTTGATATCTGTGGCAAAAAGAGATTGTAAAATTGGGCATGACGCTGCTAAGTGTCTTGCTTAGCAATGACAATTTTGGTTCCAAATGTTGTCATATATTGATGATTACTGTAATAAGAGCTTCAAATGTCCTGATCAGAATAATTTTATAAAGATGCTGTCTGTACCATGATTGTTCAGATGCCGAATACTACTTGTTAATTTCCTTGTAACAGGTATGCAAATATCATTTACATTATTCTATTCTATGCCTGGACTACTTAGAAAATATATTCATCTATTTATTTCCTACCTTTATTATTTTTACAAATAACTCAAGGCAATGAACATATCCAACATGCGTTCCTCCTCCTATTTTCTCCACAATGGCGTCCTTGTGATGTGAATTGGGCTGATAGTGACTGGTCCAAGGTCACCCAGCTGGCTTTCATGGTTTAGATGGAACTAGAACTCACTGCCTCCCAGTTTCTTGTGCCTTAACCACTAGACTAAACTGGCTCCCAAATTGTTTCTTCTTTAGAACTTTTTAAAAATTGTTTCCCCATTTTTCCCCACAATCTAAAGAATGTGAAGTCACCATAAAATAATACTTACTTGCTGCTTGCTGCTAAGCTATTTATAAAGCTAAATATGCTTATATCATAAATGGGATTAGCAAGAATTTGAATTTAGCATATTACTCCCATTCCACATTCTGGATTAATATACTTTCCCCCATGGATTATGCTTGCATTAGTTCCTGATGTTACATTTTCTTCATTTATTCTGCTTTTAATGACATGATCATTTTATAGCGTGCTTCCACTATTTCCCATGACTAAATTGATTCTTTTTAATGCAGTCTTAATTAAATGGATACTGTCCATTAATGATATTAGTTTTAATTTGCTTGGGTTTATACTTTGGTTTTTGACTTTGCTGTACCTCACTCAGTCTGTTAATGTTACAGTCAGCTGTAAGAGATCAGTTTGCTAGAACTGTCTAAGATCAAGGGGTACACAAATGCACCTTTTACACTTGGATTGGGAATCATTGATTTACTATTTAACTTGCCATCTTTTTGGTTCATTTTCTAGTTTGTTATAGTCCTGTCTTTGGACCTGTCTCCCAGTTCAAGCTCTACTATTGTCTGCAGATCCTGTTCCTTAATTTCTAGTTCCTTTCAGAAGACAGCCAGTAGTGCAGCAATCGAATGACCACTCTGTCCAGCCAGTCTTAGAAGACTGGTACCAGTGGTGAAATTCAATTTCTTTTGCTACTGGTTCTGTGGGAATGGTTTGGTGGATGTGGCAGGGGAAATCTCCATTCCAACCCCACTCTGGGGCCAGCCAGAGGTGGTATTTGCCGGTTCTCCGAACTACTCAAAATTTCCACTACCGGTTCTCCAGAACATGTCAGAATCTGTGAATTTCACCCCTGACTGGTACTAAATGCTGTCAAGAAATCTAGCTTCAGTATAAATGGCTAAATTGAGGTAAACTAAATAAGCCAACCCTGCTTGGTGCCCTTCAGATGTTTCAACACGTCAACACTTGAGAATTTTCCTCTAAAGTTGAAGTTTTAAAATGAACTGAAATTGTCTATCTTAGGAAGGATTTTGTATTTTCCCATGGTTAAGATACCAGTAGTTCACTTTCATAATACTTTGTCTTCTACAAATCTTTTAAGCTGAAAAGTAGCATTCCAAATTCAAATGTATTAATGGTAATAATAGGTGTTGCAACTGATGTTCAGTTCCTAGTGTGGAAATAAAAGACATGAGAAATTGTCCTACTGATGGTGAATATGAGTGACAGAAACGAAGTGGCTTTTGTGACAGAGTGCTCTGCGGTTACAAAATGGGTATGAGTGTACCGTATGTCACCTCAGTGATGTCTAAATGGTATAAAGTTTTGGAAGCGATGAGGAAAGAAAGAGTCTGAAAAAGTATTACAGGTTAATGAATGTAATCTGCTGTGAAAGATGTCTTCCTTCAATTTGTCGCCATTCACTGAGCTTGCAGTAGGCCCCTGAATCATATCCCTCAAGGACAATCAGTATCCTTCTATAATGGTTCAGTTTAGGAAAGGATAATAAATAAAATAACCAAGGGAATGTGGAAGAGGAGGAGGAGAAGGAGGAGGAAACATGCTAATGTTTTCCCAGAATAAAATGTTTAACTTTTCTGGCTATTGCTGGGTAGCTTTTGGGACAAAATCGGAACAGAGAGAGAGAGAGAGAGAGAGAGAAAGGGAGGGAGGGAGGGAGGGAGGGAGAAAGAGAGAGAGAGAGAAAAAGATTTATGCTAGTCTATTAAATACGTATTTTTCAGAGTGTAAGATGCATTCCCCCCCTGTAAGAGGCTAAAAATTTGGGTGCATCTTATACTCTGAATGTAGCTTTTTGAAGCTTTTTTCCAGACCTAATGAGGCACTAATAAGTGAAACGACCTTCTGTGCTTTGCCTTCTTTTCTTATTGCTGCTCCCTCCAAAGACCAGCTGTGCTTTAGAAGCTGTTTTTCAGCCCCAATGAAGCTCGAGCGCGATTGAAGCAATCTTCTGGCCTTCCCCTGCTTTTCTCCTTGCTTCTCTTTCCCACAATCAGCTGTGCTTTAGAAGTGGGCTTTTTTATATTATTTTTTTTTATTTTTTGACTAGACACAAACAAACAAGACACAACAAACACCATAAAAACATATTCCATTACAAATTATAAAAAGTGTGTCAATTGGTTACAAAGAACTTTCGTGCATCCCTTCCACAGTCATCACTTATAATCCATATCAAATTATATATTTCACATCAAATATATTTATATATATATTACTATCATCATACCTCATCCTTCATATGACTATAGTTGTTTTAACATCCCTTTATAACAAATATTCCAAAATTCAAAACAAAACCACATAATGGCATTCCATTGTCTATTTTCTTTTTTTCCCCAATATATATTTTATTATTTTTACATTTAAAACAATGCAGTACCGCAAAGTTGAAGTGACCATACATTCACATTATATACAGCTGGTCTCAACCATTGACAGTTAGCCTACTTAATACATTATCAATCCTTTTATCCAATCACCATATATACAGTTTGTTCCAGTCTTGTCACCTTGTCTTATACCAGTCATAAAATCTGTTCCAGACTTCAAAATATTCTGATTCCCCTTTATTTTTAAGTTCAAGAGTGAGCCTATCTGCTTCCGCACAGGCCAACACTTTTCTGATTATATCTAGCTCTGATGGTGTATTTTCTTTTTTCCAATATTGTGCATAAGTTATGCACGCCGCGGTTAGTACATGTATAATTAAATAAAGTGTATCTTTCTTAAACCCCTCCGGTATTATACCTAGGAGAAAAATTTCTGGTTTAAACAAGATTTGGTCTCCCACCATTTGTTCTAACCATGATTGAATCATTTTCCAATAATTTTTTGCCTCAATGCACATACACCACATATGATAAAAAGTGCCTGGTGTTTTTTTACACTTTCAACAATTGGGGCCAGATTTTTAAACATTTTGGAGAACTGTGCTGGAGGGAGATGCCATCTGTAGAACATCTTATAAAGATTTTCTTTATACACCATAGTCATTGTTAGTTTCTGATTAAGTATCCAAAGTTTTTTCCACTTAGCCAATTCCACATTGTAACCGAAATTTTTTGCCCAGACAACATGCTCCTCCTCTAGCTTGCCATTATCTATTTTCAATATCATCCAACAACATTCTATCTTTGTGAAACGTTCTAAATAAAAATTATGTTTGATAACAAAGTTTATAAACCTCCTTTCTTAATCACTGTTTGCAATTTATATCCAATTTCAATATTATAGGCTTTCATACATAACTAAGTTTCAAAACTTCCTTTCATGGTCACCATTTAAAATTTTATACCAAATTTTCTTCTTTTCAAACCAATACATATGTATACATTATATCATTATCAATTATCTATCTAGCTATATCCATTATCACTTCATTTTTAACATAATGCTCTAATTTTAACTATTTAGCTAGTATTTTAATAGTTTTCATGTCTCAACCTGTGTCTTTCCAGTAGTAGTACAGTCTTATTTCTTTTGCCTTATGTGGGATTAATCTCCTGGTTATTTCCTTAAACAACTTTGTGTGGGCTTCTCTTCGCACTTTGTTGCTTGTTGCCTGTCCTATAAATTTTCCAAACCCTTGATTCTTTAATCAGCTTATCTTTGGTTATCAGTAGTGCTTTTGTCAAAGTTCCTCTCCTTAAATCCACCAATTCTTCTCTTTTTTCTCCTTCTACACCTTGAAATCTGGGGTAGAGCTCCTTTCCATCTCTCTTCCCTTTCCATGTTTCATTCTTTCCATTTCCATGCACATACAGATCACTGTCAATATCCACAGTTATCTTTCCTCTTTGTTCATTTTTCCCTTGGCTTTTTGAGACTCTAATCTCCACTTTTTCCATTAGCTGGCTATCTTCAATTTCATCAAATTTTGCTTTATTACCATCTATATTTTCCAATTTCTCCTCAATTCTCTCTGATGTTTCTAATAATTTTTGAATTTCAAACATAATTTGTTGTAATGTTATGGTTTCTTCTTGGTATTGTGTCGTTGTCAATTTATAAACACTGCCACTCTAGTTAGAAAACAAAGCTTTGTTTTTCACTTCTCTCTCGCTGCCAAAGAGACATCCAAAGGGCATCTGCATAAGCAACCCATCTTATCTCTTTGCAAGCTAAAATCTTTGAAGTGCAAGGTCAAAATGATCAAAGAAAAGAGAGAGAAAAATATTTCCAGAACTCAGCCTCCAACCTCTAAGTGGCAGTGTAACTTCTTTTCCTTCTGATGTTACTGCTCTCTTTATATTCCTTTTATAGCCTCTGTTTTTTATCCCCAACCAGAGGATAAAAAGTGCATGCATGCACACTCAAAACCAGCAAACCTATGTGCTGAAACTGACCAGACTAAGAAAGCTAGCCAGATAAATACCTGGTAGGGAGATTTTTTCCCCCTATTTTCCTCTCCAAAAATTAAGGTTCTTCTTATACTCCAGTGTGTCTTATACTCTGAAAAATACAGTATGCTTACAGCAACAGTTTGTTGCTGTAACCTTTAATTTTTTTTATCAGTCTTGGCTTTTCAAGAATGATATAATAATAATAATCATCCTTAATGCAGCACAGTATCAAAGATGAAGCAATAATATTCCACTGCACTTGTGCCAACCCATATGAATGAACAGAATGTATTTACATAAACAGCTACAGCTCAATAATTCATACAAGTTATTCTGATCCACAATAGCATTAGGAAGAATCACTGTGCTGATGCACCTGTGTGCCCACAAAGGATGGGTCTAGAATAAAGCACCTGCTTTTATGTACTTTTTTTGTTATGCCTATTCAAATTGTTTTTATTTTTTTTGTCATTTAGGTCTTGGCTAACACATGTGTGTAGAATACCAAAACATTGTACACAAAAGAACACTAGTGCCTTTTTGTCCTTTTATTTTTCTAGATGAAAATAACCCGAGAAGGTCCAGAGTCCTGAATTTTATTAATATATCATAGTACTGATAGCTGACTTCTTTAGAAGAAAATATGATGGAAATCTTTTAGACAATCTTCAAATTCTGACAGGTGTTATTATTCATAATACATTTTATGGCTGATGTCCTTTTATTACCATAGGAAAGTAAAGGGCCATGGCAGGCAATATATGCAGTACATTTTTATAGGTGGTCCTCAACTTACAACCACAATTGAGCCCAAAATTTAGATTGCCAAGTGGCACACTTATCTCAGGTTGCTAAGAGAAACATTTTGGCCCATTTTACAATTTTTCTTGCCATAGTTGTTAAGTGAATCATTGAAGTTGTTAAGACAGTAACATGGTTGTCACGTGACTCTGGCTTCCCCATTGACTTCGCTTGTCAGAAGGTCACAAAAGTTGATCATATGTCGCTGGGATACCATAACTGTCATAAATATGAACCAATTGCCAAGCATCTAATTTTTAACCATGGGGATGCGGCAATGGTCATAAGTGTGAAAAAGGTCATAAGTTACTTTTTTAAAGTGATATTATAACTTTGAAACAAACTCTTGTAAATAAAGGACTACCTGTTCTTATTGAGATATGATAGTAATATACAAATCTGAGGATTTAACATTAATTCATTAGGGTTTGAATTTATGCCAAAGAAAACAAATCAATTTTGTTTTTTCCCTTTAAACCATGATCAGGCTTTCTGCGGCTTTTCTTTGATTTTTCTCCACAATGCCTTCTTTCATTTTTGCTGCCAATGAAGTTCTCAAGAGGCTATTCAAATCAAGATAAAGGCTTTTTTTCTAAGAGCTTAAGAAAAGATTGGATGAATCCAACACTCAACATGGCTGTGTCAACCTTATAATGTCAAGAGTCAATAAGAATACGGATTGAAATATAGGCAACATTCTGTATAAAATACAGAATATTATGTCTATAGTCTATGGATGGCCCTAACCCTGTGGTCCTTCAGGAAAGCAATTAAAAGATGAAATCAAGATGTTGGTAGAGTTGGCATGGTGTGATTGGCGGATGAATATAAGCTTTTATCAGGGCAGCACATAGTTTATTGCTTTAAGTGTTTATTTATTGTATTGTGTTTTTAATGTATATTGTGCAATATACATTAGCTTAATAAATAAGTTAATATAAAGTACGACCACCACAAACAACATTACAAATGGTCTATCAACATCCAGTAATCTTCCCACATTAGCCAAAGCTAAGTGATTCTTGATAGTTGCAATCCAATGGTTAGCCATACTGAAATCTACTTAACTTCAGGAGCACCTGTTAAACCAAATTATGGGGATAATATGATGCCTATACTAAAATGTCTATACTAACTAAAGGGTGCCTACTTGTCACAGTTAAAGTCATACATGTCTTTGGGCCTGATTATCATGAGATGATCTCTACCACCACAAACCTGGTCAGTTACTTCAGTTAACTGGAGAAGAAGAACATAGGTAAAGGTAAAGGTTCCCCTTGCACATATGTTCTAGTTCTTCTTGACTCTAGGGGTGGTGCTCATCTCAATTTCAAAGCAGAAGAGCCACCGCTATACAAAGAAGTCTCTGTGGTCATGTGGCCGGCCAGACCAAATGCCGAAGGCGCACGGAATGCTGTTCCACAAGAAGAACATATTTGGTGCCAAAAACTTGTGATTGGATATATGGGAAAAGACTTTCAACTGCACCTCTGCATTTTCCTTCTTTCTAAGGAAATCCACAGACTTGTACTTGTCAACTATTTAGGGAGATGGAAAAATCCCTTTTCTTTTCCAGGACTTTTGATTATTAATTGCTGTAATAACTTCAGTATTTCTTTTCAGTTGGGTTAATATTATTTTATATTTTGTAATTTGTTAAAAAATTGCTTGTCAGACAGTTTGGGTAATAGAATAATCAGAATGGGTCTAAATTCAATAATAAATTATCACAAAAAGTAGCACCCTGCCTAACTGGGGTGAATTTATATTAACGGGGGAGAATATTGGAAGCACTACTGCTAAAACAACTTTTCTGTCAATTATTGGGAGAAGGATCTATCACAGAGCTCAACGCTCAACAAAATTATAAGGCTCAAAGTTCTGGTAATTTGATTCTGAGCCATTTTGGGTTTTCAAGGTCAGACTCATGAACTGAACATGTAGTAAAGTTCATGTTCACTCCAAAGGTGGTATTCAGCCAGTTCTCTCTGGTTGGCTGTGGGAGGTTCAACCCACCTGCTTTGACATAATGCATGAGCACTGCACATGCACAGAAGAAAGTGCACATGTGCAGACAAGGCAAATCCACTCACATTTGCAAACTGATAAGGAAGGTAAGTGAATTCCACCCCTGGTTCACTCACTATTAACATTGTGCGACCTGTGCACTGATATCAGTTATAGAATCACATTTATTCCAATGTAATCATATAAAGATTTTACTACAACAAACTCGTATTCATTTGGTAGTCTTTAATATTTCTTAAAATCGACAAGTTTAAAAGCAAAGTCTGACTACTTTCTTAGATAACACACTTGTTTGGGAAAATATTATAGCAAGGCCAGCAGGAGGCACTCACAGATTGTTTTAAATGCTTGGTAAAAAAGCACAGGGGATAAATTCAGCATCCCATATAGACAAATTGTGGAGTGCATCGTGTGAATCTTTAAAATAGTTCAGCTGATACCCCCCCAAATGTTTTCACTCCTATCTTTCTCATTACTTTTTGTGCTATAATTTGACAATAATTGTATGGTTACATAAATGTGGTTTAGATGTAGGTGTCTGCATAAACTATTACTCCTGCTACACCCCTTCATCTGCTCTTGATTATGGCAAATAATTGTTCCTTCTTTCCTAAAACAGAGGGGATGTTTTTCCCTCTATAGGAATTTTATCCTTTTTTGACAGCATTTAAGTCATTGTGGGGAGTATTTTGCAGGTTCTCCCAGTGTACAGCAGCAAACGGTTCTTGACTTCTTTCTAAAAATCTCCACATTTAGAATTTAAAATGTTTAATCCTTATTTCAGGAATGGACAAATGTTTTTTTTAAAAAAAACAAAACATGCTGTTTTAGCTTTATTGGCACACTAAAATGCAAAGTACTGTAGAACTCTGCACCCAAACTTGCATAGTCAGAACAATATTTATATTATTTAACCATTTACTATTACAGAAATGTACAAATATTGGTCAATTCAGTTTAAACACATTTAATCATCATAAAAACTGGCATTAGAAAATCAGAAAATACAATGACAATATGAAATCACAGGCTTCTGCAGGATTTTGGCTTTACAGTCACTTTAAGATTTTAAAGTTAAGTACCAAAACTTCAAGCTGGACTCAGGAACCAATAGTCAGGTCCTGTGTGGCTTCTCCAAGAATGAATGTATCATGATTATGTTTTCCTATACTGCCCTTTGGTTTCCTTAAAGAATAGCCTGACATACAACAGATACAATACATTATATTATTTCATGGTTATGAAATAATCATGACCTCTGGAAAAAGATTCCTCTCCCAGATCCAGATGTTCCATTCTGCTATTAATTAGAAGAGCTATGAAGACCTGGCTCTTCACCAAGCCCTTTGGCAAGAGAGAATCCTTGTGCTACTACACATCATCTTTTATTGATTTTATTGTACTTTGTTGGATTGTTGGGAGTTGTCCTGAGTCATTGAGAGTCATGCACCATATATGTTTAAATCATCATCAGCTACATGAAGCCACCGGGTAAGATTATTTCACCAGCATGAAAGCAAGTATGAATAGATGCAGATGATACTTAGCTTTACATCTTGATCCCAAGCCAAACGAGTGATGATGTACTATAGAGGGCTTGCCCAAGTGGATGGAGGTTATAAATGGCCTGGATTAGGAAGAAGATGCTTAATTTAACCTTGGCACGAGGTATTGGCTGTAGTTTCAAAGACCTGTACTCACAGTGATTAACCTACTTTATTTCTCAGTGAGATAGCACTGCTCCAGGTAGAACCGGTATATAATTCATGGGCTCTCTTGGACTTTTAGCTGCTGCTCAAGAAGCAGAAGGCAATCATAGCCAGGAGGGTCTTGGCTCACCATCTATCTTGTGCACCAATTATATGTTTTCTGAGTCAAACCCTTCACAGGCATCTGTGCTCTAGTTGCTTATCTCCTGTTTAGTTGCTTGAAGGCCAGTCAGAAGGTCCAATAGGTCCAATATGTAGCTACACAATAGTTATGGTTCCATTGTATCTCATCTATGTAATACCATTGCACTGTATGCTGTATTGGCTACTGATGAACTTTTGGAGCTGTTGGTTGCTACCCATACTGCCTTCCTAGCTCAGGTCCTGGTAACTTATCAGACATACTGTTGTTTTGGCCTGACCCATAAGATATGAAAGAATGACAAAACTCCTGGTTGCCACTGTAAAACACTGTCATCTTAAGGGATTTGGATATGTTTTCTTGATAGCTGCTCCAGACCTGTGAACAGTGTGTTCCCTGAGACTGGTGTGGTTTCCAACTCTCCTGAGCTTTCATAAAGTCATAAAAGCCTGGCAATTTTGTCAGATCCTGTGGTATGTTTAAAGTATTTTAGGAAGGGATTTGTGTTGTTTTCCTTCTTGATGTGTGCCATGCATTCCTCTGATTTATTTTTTTTTTAAAAAAAATCTGATGTTTTAATATTATGGTATAGCTAGTGAGAGTTCCCAAGTAATGGATACAAGTAAGATACAGTAAGATACAAATTGACATACTATATACATGTAATGTAATGCAATGAAATACAATGTAATATTGCATTCTGTCTCTCTTGTTAGAAACAGAAAAAAAAAGAATAATGTGTTTTATCTGCTTAATCAGTGTATCAATACTGCAATGTCTGTGGAGGCATTCTTGATGAATTACATACCCATAATAGAAAGAAAGGAAGTCAGATATTTCCATTAGAGGTCAGCTTTGAGTAAAAAAAGCTCAATCAACGTATGGTGAATGTTTTAAGAAGCAATTAGGTTCCTTCAGAATACACTAACTAAATGCCTATGTTTTGAGGTTGAGGAGTGGGCTTGTAACTACTTGTTCCAAACAAAGTTCTTCCTCCCTTCTGTATCCTTTTAAAAATCTATTCACCTGCCAAAGTGGAAGAGCATTGTTACTTCAAGGAATTTGGTAACACCTTTTGGTTCGTCCATTGTATTAAGAAAAGTCTAGACGTTTAGAGCTCATTCTGAGCTAATCTGCTTGATTTTACTTCTGTTTATTGAATAAAAGAGAAGGAGGGGTGAATCTTCACATCGGTGTAAATCTGTCTCAGGCTTTGAGTTCCCATCCCAGAATAATGGCCTACTTTGTCAAGGTCAGTTCCTACAGTTTCCTGACTATAGCAGTACCATGAAGTCATGATGCCAGGTTTTTTTTTGGAGGGTGGGGGTGGGTGGGTGGGGGAAACCCTTGGAATTATTGTTCTAATAAAGGAGAATATTTGTAGCTCAGAGTTGAAATGAGGAGTTCTTGGTGGTTTAGTTGTGTCATTACCCAACTAGGAAATGGTGGCACTGATATTACCTAGTTTGGGTAATGAAACACCTGCAACAGAGAAGGTATTCAGCAGGTTCTGACCAGTTCTGGACAACAGGTAGTGGAAATTTTGAGTAATTCAGAGAACAGTAAATACCACCTCTGAATGGCCCTGCCCCATCTATTCTCTGCCTCCCGAGTCCCAGCTGATTGGGAGGGAATGGGGATTTTGCAGTAACCTTCCCCTGCCATGCTCACCAAGCCATACCATGCCCACCAAGCCACACCACACCCATCAAGCTATGCCCACAGAACCAGTAGTAAAAAAATGTGAATCCCACCACTGATCTGCAAGAAACAACCAAACTCAGAGAGTACCAAGAACCCCTCAGTTCTGATACTTTGTTGACAACTTCTGTATAGAAATTAGCACCGTTGGCTGTCCTTGAGGTATCTCTGCTATCATTTTTATGGAGTTCCTGACAAGAGAACTGGATATTATCCTCCTTGGCATATATGCTTTTTTATGTTATGCTTTTAAATCTGTTGACTTGATAATAAAGTTTATCATCTCTTTATTCACTGACGTGCTCATCGTATCTAGATCCAAAAGAACAAATTGTCTGGCACCTGACCAGTGCCCTGACACTTGGCAAAACACTTGTGCAGATAGTTCACAATAGGTTAATAGTCTAGAGGATTTCTGGTCTCTGCCTATGCTGCTGGCTATGAAACACATGAAGAGTTATTAATGGCAACAGATTACTCTATAAAGTTTATGGTCATAGTCCTGCTGATACAAGCAAATACTTTCCATTATATTAATGCCTCATTTAAATAACACAATGCCAAGAGCTAACTTGAGGTAGAATTTTATCATAAAGGGGAGAAGAAGAGAAGATGGGATTTCTGCAACAACCACTGACACACTGCTAATGAAAGGTCATCTGACATTTAAGATTCGACTGAATGCAAGCCTCTTTTATAAGCAATGATTAAGTTTATCAATTTCCCCCCATGCAGTAATAAAGTCAAAAATTACATGGGTTGAGGTTGAATGCTCTTCCAAATCAAATAGAAGAAAAGATTAAAGTGAATTAAAGTTAGGAAATGTTCCAAGTCATCTAAGCAAAAGCTGCATGCCAGCGTGACATTTCTTCCTAGGTGGTCTGCAAAAATTTATCTGCTGAGCTGATTAGCTGTTTCTCTCAGAAATCACAGATGCAGAACTAGTCAAATTCCCTTCCAAGCCAGTCACCTTATCACAAGCTGTTTGACAAAATACCTAATCAAGGCCACTGATTTCCTGTGATCCCAGAAAAATGGAAATTACTATACCGAACAATCTATGCATGCTGCATAAAATGCAGTGCAGAAATTACTTACATTGTAGTCTTTGTTCTATGGTTCTTATCTAAGGAGCACAATATTTTTTCCTCCATTCTGGATTTAATAGAAGAAATGAGTGAAATTTTGTCTTAGTTATAAAATGAAAAAAGGAAGCAGGATACGAGACAAGGATTTTCTCACGAACAGCAATCCTGATACTTAAAAAAAGAGCTGTGAAAGTTTTAATTGGAAAGTATAGCCTGGAGAATATTACTTTGTTCCATTAGTGAACCTTAAATATCAAGACCCCGAGTAAAGTTTTGCAACTCCTACTAACTGCATCTAAAAGTTTATTAAAAGTGATTGACCAAACCTTTCTTCCCAGAAGTACTTTTGATTTTCCACTGTAGCCTCCTGCTCTGGAACTCCCACTCTGAAGCACCTGTTTTGAACATTAATGCAATTTTAGAAATTTAAATAAATTACATATAAGATGAATAGATAGAAATATTGTATGCTAAAATTTATCAAATCTCTCTCTCTCTCTCTCTCTCTCTCTCTCTCTCTCTCTCTCTCTCTCTCTCTCTCTCTCTCTCTCTCTCTCTCTCTCTCTCTCTCTCTCTCTCTCTCTCTCTCTCTCTCTCTCTCTCAGTGTTTCACAGCCTCAGTAACCAAGCTATACGGACTTCAACTCCCAGAATTCTAGAAATTGAAATCCACAGATCTTAAAATTGCCAAATTTCGTTGGTTGGTCTGTATGTCTGTCTAGATACATATAATACAATCTGAAGTATTGGGTATCTTAATAATTGATGCTGTCTTTATATTGGTGGGGTTGAAAGAATTAATGTAAGCAATCAGGTTTCACCAAAGCCAAATTGTAGTTATTCAGTAATGGGATGGGAATTGATTAGTTAAAAAAATCTTAGAACTAACCATTACCTTGTTTGTGAGTCCTTGTTTTAGATGTTGCATTGTTCCAGTGGTGGGTTTCCAATTTTATTACTACTAGTTTGGGTGCACTCCCATGCATGCTCCCATGCACTATGCTTCTGTGCATGCACAGAAGTGTCCTGGTGGGTGGGTGGAGACTCCCCCACTGCTACTACCGGTTTGGCCAATCTGGGCCGAATCGGCAGCAACCCACCTCTGCATTGTTCACATTACCTAGACATTTGTATGAGGTTGTATGTGTGATTAATTTATAATAAACCAAACATTATGATCTTTATGAGGTCATATCCCCATATGATCTCTTATACGTAAATACAATAAGTGTCTATTTTGAAATAAATCCTATTGAGTTTAATGGAGTTTGCACTCTTTAATTGGGTATAGCGCTCTTAGTAATATTCAAATAACGAATTCAGGAGCAAGTTAATCCAGAAATAATTTTGATATACAAGAAGCTGAGGTTTTGATTGTTTAACCTTTTTCAAGTTCGAGGAAATGAATGAACAGAAGGTTCTGTAAATGGCAGATGAAACTATTAAAAGCACAGGCTTCACAAAATAGCAAATTATAATGATTGATTTTGAAGAGAATGGAAGCATCTGGAAGACTCGATTATCAAATAAGGGTTTTCTATTTTGATGATGTAAAATGTTGCACTCAGAGGAAAGGATCAGCAATATAAATGACATTTTTAAAAAAGAAGTGTTTATTGAATGCACACGGCAAGACTGAATCCTACAGAGATCTGATATGTGGTCTTGATTGCGGGTCATATGATTATTATTCAGTTGTATGCCAGTTAAATATTACTGATTATATCATATGAGCAACATGACAAGTATACCTGATTATTGTTCATAGGATTGCTTTTGCATTGCTCCAGCCTTCTAGCTAACATTTTTTTTTAAATAATAACTATAGCTTCCTGACACATCTTTACATATATAGGATTCCTGGAAGTCTCCTATCCTAATCAGTTCATGAACCCAGAGATTTGAAGAAACATGCCAACTATATACAAATATGAATGCTTTAATTTTTTAGGTTTTTGGCAGCAGTATAAATGGATGTTCTCCTTTACTGTATTTTTTGGAGTATAAGATGCACCTTTTTGCCTCAAAAAAGAGGCTGAAAATCTGGGTGCATCTTGTACATTGAATTCGGCATTTTTGGCTGTTGTGTATTCTGATACATGATAAAGGGCCAGCAACCGCTCTGCTGAGCCCTGATTGGCCAGGAGGCATTGGAGGCTGTTGCTAGCCTTCCTGAAACACCTAATCTTCTCTGATTGGCCGAGGTACTGCATCAGCAGTTGCTGTGCAGTACCCGGCCCCTGATTGGTTATTGTGTTGTTAAATTTTCTATAAATACTGGGCGCGATCTGATCGTATTTGAATAGCTGTCACCTTACTTCTGTGTAATAAAATCCATCTTACTGGCTATCCATGGCTCCTGTGTTCCCTTCAATCCAATACTTAAAACTGGCGACGAGGATGGGATCCGCGATTCATGGCTCCTGTGTTCCCTTCAATCCAATACTTAAAATTGGCCTCCTGAAACCCTGCCCCCACTTGCAAAAATGGCCGTGCATAGCCTTTAGGAGGCTTCCAGAGTGCTCCTGGGAGCTAGACGGGGAAAATGAGCAAGAAATAGGCTGTATAAAAATAGGCCCTATCTCCCATAATCTATAAGTATCCTAAAGACTATGCATGCCCTTTTTTTGACAAAAAATGGGCCAGTTTTCATGAAAAATGGGCCATTTTTGCTCGTTTTTGCCTCCCCAAGCCCTGAGGTGCACTCTACAAGCCTCCTAAAGGCTATGCATGCCCTTTTTTTTGACAAAAAATGGGCTTGTTATCATGAAAAATGGGGCATTTTAGGGAGGTCTGCAGAGTGCAAAAACTTTTTTTTAAATTTTCCTCTTCAAAATCTTGATGCGTCTTATACTCCGAAAAATACCTTTCTGGGGAAACTGACTGAACCAAGTAATCATATTAGATTAAAAACGTTACCTCAAAGGAAAATGTTGATGTTGCTCAGTCATCCATCTCTTTCTCTCTCCCTCTCCCTCCCCCTCTCACCCTCCCTCTCCTTTTTCAGGTTTTACAACATGAAACCTTGGTGCAATGCTTTAGAAAGTTGGAATAAATTATGTTATATTACAACAATTATATTTCATTGTTGTATTTGGTCATTTATTATCAATTAAAGAGCACATCCTGCAACTTTGTAAACTAATAACTCGCAACAAAATAATATTATAGCTATTATGTGTTCTACATGGGACTTTTCTAAAATCACCGAGAAGCTTTAACTTTTCTAGAATGGGTGGTGATGGGCATTAATTAATTAATTATTGGTTTGTCAAACATGTAGAAGATAACAGGTATATGTATGAACATGGATATGAACAAAGGAAATGAATACAAATAAAGCAGACAGTAGGCACCCTGTTGCGCTTATGCACACTCCCTTTACAGACCTCTTCGGAATGGGGTGAAGTCCACCATAGACAGTTTAAGGTTGAAGTTTTGAGGGTTTGAGGATGTAACAATAGAGTCAGGTATGTCTTAGTATGCCCATGTAATGCCTCTGATTCAGAAGCTGTACTAATTTCCAATTTGCTTCCAGATCTGATTTAAAGTGCTGCTCAACAACCCATAAAGCTCTACACGGCATAGGGCCTGGTGACTGAGTGACTGCTTATGTCCCACAGTATTTACCTGGCCAGTTCAACCTGGCAGGGTTGGTTGCTCTAATTCCTTCATTTAATCAATGTCCCTTATCAGGACCTCAGAAGCATGCCTGTACAGTGCCTCTTTCTGTAGCAGCGTCTCCCCACATGAATGAGGTTCCTCCAGATATTCAAATGGCCCCCGCCCTACTAATATTTCAAAGGACCCTGAAGACACAGCTCTTCACCCATCCCTTTGGTGATGATAATTGACACTTCTTTTCTTCCTTTTCTTTGTTCAACTCTGGGTTTGTTTTCTCTGCCATCTCTGTCATTTTCTTTGGGAGGAAGACAACTATTTTTTGGGGGGATATTTTGAGGTAAATCTCCAGCTAAAATCCCCAGAAGAGGTTTGTGATCAGTCACCAAGAGGAAGTGGTGGCCATACAGGTAATCATGAAAACATTTAACATTTAACATTTAAGCAATATGGACTTCCTGATCAGAGGGCAGTATATGAGCCAGGACAGTCTCAATCCCATAGGGAGAGGTATTACAGGTCAGGGTTAATGGAAGATTTGTATGGTATTGAATTAGGATAGCTGAGGAAGTGAGGAGATGCTTAATGTCCTCAAAAGCTTTAGTCTCCCTTGGTCCCCACTGCCATGTAGTTGAGTTATCCAGGAGCCTATGCAAGGGCTCCATGACAGATGCCTTATGCAGTAAAATCATTGCATAAAAGTTAAGCAGACCCAAGAAAGCCTGTAATTCAGATTTTGACTGTGGGATTGGAGCTTAATGGATAGCCTCAACCTTGCTAGGCGTGGGATGGATGCCTGCACCATCAATTAAGAATCCTAAAAATTCTACGGAGGGAACTCCAAGATGGCATTTTCTTCTTTTTAGTTTAAGACCAGTTGCCCTAAATCTCAATAGAACATTCCGTACCTTGACAATGAAGTCTGCCCTGCTAGTGGCAGCAATCAACACATCGTCAAAGTACAGAATTATGCCATCCAGTCCATGGAGCAGTCACTCCATGAGACTTTGAAATAACCCAGGAGCTACAGAAACCCAAATAGGAGTACATCGAAAAGTGCCCTTGTCAGTAACAATAGTCTGGGCATCAGCAGAGCGCTGATCCACAGGCAATTGTTGGTAAGCCTGAGCCATATCTAATTTGGCAAAAATACACCCACGTCCCAAGGTTTTGCACTACCGGGACAGGATATGGGTGCAAATTCAGAACTTTATTAATGGTTGATTTATAGTCCCCACAAATGCTTATAGACCTGTTGGTCTTCACAGGGTTAACGATAGGATTTTTCCACTGTGAATGGTTAACAGGTTCAAGGATTCTTTGTGCCACCAATTTGTCAAACTCGGCCTCTACCTTAGCTTTTAGAGCAAAAGGAATCCTCCTGGGTTTTAACCTTATTGTGGAAACATTGGGGTTAAGATTCAAAGAAATAGGGGTGCCCATGTATTACCCAAGGCATCAGCAAATTCAAATGTTAAGTGCTCAAAGTCATCAGTAATGGAGGCAGAATGAATGCCTTCGATGGTTAGTCCCAGAGGTTGGAACCAGTCAACACCAAGCAGCGTAGCCAGCGGCTTGGCCACCACGACAAGGGGAAGCCTTGCTTTAAATGACTTGTATTCGATGAGGACTGATGCTAGTCCCAAGACGGGAATCATATTCCCCTGGTAGTCATGCAGGCGGCATGTGCAATCTTGGAGTTGGTCTCTACAGAACAAAGGCACTAACTGTTGCAGGCAAGTCCAGGAGATAATTGACTTAGTTGACCCAGTGTTGATCGCCATCCAACAAGGTCTCCCCTCAATGCAGACAGTAATAAATTTTTTAGAGGTTTTTGTATATTGAACGTTCCAGTCATCAGTGCCTCGTTCAGCAGTCACGGTAGAGCAATTAAGTCTAAAGGTATATTCTGGCTTGGCTAGTCTTTTGTTAGGGACTCGGTCGCTCTGACGAGTCTGATCTGACAATTTTGCATGGCAAACAGCAGCTATGTGATGGAGGTGACCACAATGCCTGCAAACAGCCTGTTTAAAATGGCAGGTAGAACAGATGTGTTTGCCTCTGCAACTCAGGCAGCCATTGCCTTGCATTTTGGCGGGCTCAGTCTTGAGGTAAAATTGACATGGCCAATTTGCTCATAGTCGTCTGAGTCCTCATTCTCCTGGCCTATTTGTTGGGTGACTGAGGGAGAAGCGAATTGAGGACTAGCGCCATTAATTCTAGTCTGAATCTGGGTGGTAGACTTTTCAGCCATTTCTGCAGCTCTAGCCTCATCAACAGTGGCTTGTAGTGTCAACTCTGGCTTAGTCAAGAGCCGGCGCTGTAATCTAACATCTCTAATCCCAGACACAATTTGTTCTAAAAGGGCTTTGTCTAATTCTTTGAAGTTGCAATGAATTACCTCCTGATGAAGTGCAGCCATATATTGGCAAACAGACTCATCTTCTCATTGTGTATATTGCCTGAAAGCATGTCTGTGAGCTATTTTAGAGTAATGGTTTTTTAATTTAGTCATTAGGACGTCCCAAGGGATGGTATTCACATGCATTGGAGCTGATAGTGCCCTGGCCATACTGAACATTTCAGGTCCACAGGGACTGAGGAAAAATTATCTCTTTCTATCTTCTGTCACCTCAGCGAAATCGTGGGCAAGCAAAAAACATTCAAACGCTCTAAAAAGGCTTCCCATGACTCCTTGTGAGCGGAGAAAGGAGCAAAACTGGGAATAGCAGACATTTTGTATCAGGAGGCTAATCTTTAGACTGAATAAGAGTGTGTGGAGACTTCCTCTACTCCTCATCATCAGTATTAAATACTCAGCTTAGTAAGATCAAACTGAGATGATTTATTCAGGAACAGCAACTTTATTAGTTAACAACAACTCACTAGTCAGAACAGAACTCTGGTTTGACACCTATTTATAGTGTAGCTGTCAAACAGGCACCCAATTAGAATGACGGCAGCTTCTGCTGACGATGCCTGCGCGTTCTAGCCAATCCTGGCACCCGCCGGTGATGATTGACACCTCACGGTTGCCATGGTTTGGACACAACATAGAGTATCCTGATTGGTTGCTGTCAGAGGTCATAGCTAACTTTGTGGGTTGTCTGTGTGTTAAGTAAGTTTGGTTGAAACTTGGTGGGTGGTGCATGAAGGGCAATGAAATGGCTCTGCCTGAAGGGGGTAGATCTTTGTTATGTAGAACAGGCTGGCCCAGGCCTTAATGGCCCATTAACAAAGGTGGAGAAGCTGAGTTTCTGCCTCTCTGAGTTTCCACTTCTCTATTTAGGGGAAATATTCTGCCTTTTTAATATTTCCTAAAATATTTCATTTTTTAGGAGAGGGGTGGATTTTAACTTCCTATAGTTACTTGTTTTAAAATGTTCAATTTGTAAACCACCCAGCATCACTAGGAATCTGGCAGCATATAAATTTAATAAATTAAATTAATTAAAAATAGAACACACTGAGAAAATAAAGATTAACTTTCCTTTGCCAGGAGAATCTCCTTTATACTATAAAAACCATATTTTTCTTAATTTTAAGATTAACAGATTTATTTAATGGAGGTTGAATAAACTGATGTGATGGCATTGAATGGAATCATAAAAACTTCAGTCCCAGAAACTATTTTTTAACAGTTTTATTAATGTATGGGTGAAGAAGTGAGGACTCTTAAGTGGATACAGAATTGTGGGGAACAGCTAATACGCTAGAAAGAAATCTTAAAATTGATCATTATAAGTTGGAGAAGTAGGCTGAAGATAACATTTTCACAACAGTTCTAACATAAATGATTAAACCTTCACAGTTCTTGTTTGTAGTACATGTATGGGCTGGTTCAATAGCCTTACTGTTTTGAAAGGTTTCTTAGCAGCTAAACCAACAAATCAACAGGTTTTTTTTAAAAAGAAAAAGGAAAATATGATGCAATATTAAAGAGGGAAATGTGAGGATTTGTTTGCTTATAACTTCTGTAAATAGCAATAGCAATAGTTAGACTTATATACCGCTTCATAGGGCTTTCAGCCCGCTCTAAGCGGTTTACAGAGTCAGCATATTGCCCCCAACAATCTGGGTCCTCATTTTACCCACCTCGGAAGGATGGAAGGCTGAATCAACCCTGAGCCGGTGAGATTTGAACAGCCGAACTGCAGAACTGCAATCAGCTGAAGTAGCCTGCAGTGCTGCATTTAACCACTGCGCCACCTCGGCTCTTGGTAAAGTAGATAAGACTGATACCATAAAAGAGTTTGGAAAGCAAGGAGATTCTAAAGAATACCTTTGGTTAGGTGCTTGGATTTTGCTTGATGAGCATGAGTTATTTAGTGGTGAATGTTTCCTTCATTTCTTTCATGGAAAGAAATGCATGGCTAAAAGGGTGATATTCCTTGGTGAAGGCTGTGAAGCAGAGGTGCGTTGCTGCCGCTTTGCCCGGATCAGCCGAACCTGTAGTAGCTGCGGCAGGAGGTTCCGCCCACCCACCTGGATTCTTCTGCGCATGCGCAGAAGTGCTGCACATGCATGGGAGCACACATGGGATTGCGCCTGAACCAGTAGTAAAAAAAATTGGCAACCCTCCTCTGTTGTGAAGGGTTTTATATGTTTCAACCTGAGGAATGTAGATGGAATTTGGTAGATTGAATTGATTTGAAGGTCCAATCAATTTGATTGGAAAGTTAATTGGAACATTTGAATGGACCAATTCAAAGGTCCAGTTCAGTTGGGGAAAAAAGTATTTGAAAGCACCAAATCTGTTTTATTGTCCTGTTTAGTTCAGTTCAATGCATCAATACAAATCATGTTTGTTTGTTTGTTTGTTTGTTTGTTTGTTTGTTTGTTTGTGTATGTATGTATGTATGTATGTATGTATGTATGTATGTATTTACTTACTTACTTACTTACTTATCTATCATACTTCTTAACTGTCCATCTCCCTCAGAAAGGGGCTCTATTATTAAGGTTTTCTAATTTGACTCAGTGCTGTAAAGATTTGCATCGAAACCCGAGAGTATATTTCTCATTAAATTTCTCCTAGTTTTATAAATTGTTTCAATATCTATATCCATGATGGTGAACCTATGTCCGGAGGTCCATTTTTCATCCTCCAGAGCCTTCAGGGAAGCCTCCTGAAGGCTTCCGAGGTTGAAAATTGGCCCTATGGACAAACTGGAAGTCACCATTCCCGAACTTCTGGGTTCCCCGTAGGTCCATTTTTTGCCCTCTGGAGGCTTCAGGGAAGCTCCTGAGGCCTCCAGAGGCTGTCTGGGGGTGGGGGTGGGGTGGGAAGGCTGCTTTTGCCCTCCCCAGACTCCTAGAAAGCCTCTGGAGCCTGGGGAAGATGAAAAAAAACATGGCAAAAGTGGGTGTGTGTTGCTGATCTTGCTCATGTACTGGTATGTGGGGGTGTTGTCGCATGCATAGAATTATGGGTGTGGCATGCTGGTGCACGCCCTCCTCTGTGCTCCTCCCACTTTTGGCACGGCAACCAAAAAAAATTTGCCATCAGTGATCTATATGGTTCTGTTTCTAATGCCTTTTAAGCTTCATCTGTTGATAAAGTCCATCATCTAAATGGAAAAAAGGATTTTTAAAAAAATCATTTCTGACAGTATTTTCAAACTTAATAAGCTATAAATACATTTTATGTTGAAATTTAATTGACCTTTACAGATGCCATGGATTATTGTATATCAGTGTATTCTGCAAATAAATGATTACATGAAAGCCAGTTTGCTAGTGGTTAAGGTGCTGGCCTAGAAACTGGGAGACTATGAGTTTTAATCCCAGTTTAGAAGCCATGGTAACCCAGTGGTTAAAATGCAGCATTGCAGGCTAATTCTGCTGATTGCTAGGGGTTTGATCCTCATTGGCTCAAGGTAGACTGAGCCTTCCATCCTTCCAAAGTGGTTAAAATGAGCACTCAGAATGTTGGGGGCAATATGCTGACTCTGTAAACGGCTTAGAGTGGGTTGTAAAGCTCGGTTATGCGGTATGTAAGTCCTAGTGTTAGTGCTATTAGTCTCAAAAGCCAGTTGGGTGACACTCACTCTTTCTGTCAGCTCTATTCACCTTAAAGGGTTATTGTTAGGTGGGGAAAATGGGAGGATGAAGCAGCGTAATATACACCCCTTGCTTTAAGTTACTTATAAAGTAGAAATAAACAAACAAACACACAAATAAAGCTACATCTTGCATTCTAAAGATGCATGCAATTGATTCATATATCTGTAGAGCCCAGTGACGTGCGGTGAGGTTGATACCTGGTGAGGCTCAGCAGGGCAGCGGCCTCGGCAGGGGGGGGGGGAATTTGCATCGCGGGAGCAACCAAGCGCCCGGGTCTGCAGCAAAGGCGCTTGGTGGCTCCCGCGATGCAAAGTGCCCCACTGCCCCCCCGCTGTCCTGGCCTGCGTCCACTGCTTCTCCAAGCTCCGCCGCTGGAAGTCCCGGATCACCTCTGGGGGAAGGCTGAGTGAAAAACGGAGCGAAGCTTCTCTTCAGCCTCCCGGCGCTGCCCAGAGGCTCTTGCAGGAGCACGTGTCAGCAGCCAGTGGCCTGGAGCGGCCCCGGCTGTGAGACAAGGGAGCACTTAAAGTAACCGCTGCTGCTGCCGCCACCACCGCCCCGCCGGGCGAAGGAGGGACGGTTGCGGTGGCGGCAGCGGCTGCTTTAAGTGCTCCCTTGTCTCACAGCCGGGGCCGCTCCAGGCCACCGGCCGCTGACACGTGCTCCTGCAAGAGCCTCTGGGCAGCGCCGGGAGGCCGCAGAGAAGCTTTGCTCCGCTTCTCACCCAGCCTTCCCCCAGAGGCGATCCGGGACTTCCAGCGGCGGAGCCTGGAGAAGCAGGCAGGCTGGGGCAGCGGGCGGCAGCATCGGGGATGGTGGGGCACTTTGCATCGCGGGAGCCACCAAGAGCTCAGGTCTGCAGCAAAGAGGCAGCCTCCTCCTTCTCGCCCACTCCTCTCTCCTCTGAAGCACGCCCCGCCCAACGTAAGCGTGCTCAAGAAGACACGATTGGCTGCTTCCAAATCAGGAGGTGGGAGAATTAGTGCCTCTTTTCCATCTGAACTTCTTTGCCTTTTAACTCTTTATTAACTTTTAGAAGGTGAAAAATTCCTTATGGAAAAGAGGCCCCGAGTTCTCTCACCTCCTGCTTTGGTTAACACTAAGCAGACACCAAGCCACTGTGAGCTGGAATCTGGTAACAACTATCTTGGCTTTAATTATTTAAAAATATATATTTAAATTTCTTTCTTTTTCCTGAGGAGACTGGTGAGGCTCCGCCTCCCTTGCCTCTAGTGACTGCACGTCCCTGGTAGAGCCAACCATTTAATCTCTTCTTTTGAAAAATCACACTTTTTCCTGGTACCCGAGAGTGACCTCTCGCAGGTAATTTTATATGATCAACAGGTGATCTTGATGTTTGACATCTATCGCTCCCTTCCCAGTAGACTCAACACAAGAGCATATCTTTATATTCCCTTTCCAGGTGTTAGAGACCTTGATACCTGACTTTAAAACAGAGAGAAATGATCCAGTGCTGGGTGTTCTTAAAATAGCTTCCTTTCTATGGGGAGATTGTTATGCTACTTTCTTCCCTAATGTATGATAAGTAATAATAATGCTAATACTGGCTGCCATCAATTGGACAGCTACCAAGACAGTTCACTGTTTTATTCTATTAGATTTATCAGTCACTGAATTGCCTGAGTTCTCTGCAATGCGGAAGTCTGTGTTAACAAAAGCTGTGATTTTAAAGCTGCAGAAAGCTGTATGTGTTTCAGACTCCCATTTAATAATGGCCATTTCATTTTGAATTACAGGGCTCTGCCTATTGTTTTACTATTCGCAAATGAGAAAAAAATCATAGAAAATCATAAGGATAATGGGAAACTTTATATTCAATAATGCATTATTCACAATTTATGGTTCTGTGTATTATGCACACATTCATACAAGTGTTTATATACATGTGCATGCACACACTTGCTACAATATAAAGCAGCAGGAAGCTATTTTTAAGGCCATTACAAGTCTCCCTTTGATTTAGAGATTGAAAATATGAAATTTGGAATATTGCCTTTGGATAGTTATAGTAATCAATACAACTGTCATTTCCAATAAAATTTGCTTAAAAGAGTCTTCTTCTCATTGGGAAGATGACTAATATTTATTGTCATCTGCAGAATTTAAGCAAGAATTTGTTTCCAGTAAAGGAGAAGAATGGACAAAACAGCTGCTTTTCTGGCCTAGAATACATTTATTTAATGAGATACCTGTAGAGTTCAATTGGGATTAATCAAATAATATCCTATTAATTAGATGTGTGTGTGTGTGAGAAAGAGGGGGGGGGGGACAGGGGGCACCATAGATCAAACACAATGTTTTTATTATTATTATTTTTTCAGGATGTTGCAGTACCTATTAATGTTCAAAGGTGTCAAATGAGAAAAAAGTATTTAAAAGACAATGGCAATGAAATCAAATCAAACATGTAATGCAATTTATATAATTAATTCATAGGTCTGCAAAAAAAATTTTTTCGAGAGCTGTTTTGGTATTCCACATAATCTTTATGTTTTTTGATGCGCTGAATCTGAAAATAACCTCCATTTTGTCATAGGACATGACGTTTCCTGACAATTTAGGTAACTATGTTAAATAAGGCAATACTGCAAAATAAATGGAAATAGACTTAAAAAAATCAAAGTTTTATTACAATATTTTCATGAAAATCCTTTTTTGAACTGAAATGAGCTCACCTACAGACACTAAACTCGATTCTTCTTCTTTGTGAGGCTCCTCTTGGTGCATTTACGCTTGTGAGTAGCATCTGGAATGTCTCTCTGAAGCATCCAACAGTAGTCTGCCATCATTGTAATGCTCCATTTTCCCTGGTATCTCCTTTCCATCTCTTTAATGTCTTGGTGGAATCGTTCACCTTGTTCCTCACTCACAGCTCCCAAATTTTCAGGAAAGTAGTCAAGGTGGGACTGGAGAAAATGCACTTTCAAACTCATCAGGCAACCTAAAGCTTGAAATGCTTTCAGCATTCTTCCGACGATCTTTTTGTAGTAAGGATCTTTGTTATTGCCTAAAACTTTCTGTACAACTTCTTTAAATGCAATCCATCCTTCTTTTTGAGGATCTGTCATGGTATTGACAAACTCTTGATCAACTATAAGCCTTCTAATGTCTGGTCTGATGAACACACCTTTCTTCAATTTTGCCTCCGACAGGCATGGAAACTTGGTGACCAAGTATTTGACGCATTCTCCATCTCTTGGAAGTGATTTTATGAATTGCTTCATCAAACCCAATTTTATGTGAAGAGGTGGTAGAAGAACTTTATGAGAAGGTACCAAAGTTTCTTGGAGAACATTTTTTTCTCTGATTGTTAGCACCCTCGGCTGCCAACTCTTCTTAGTCCAGTGATTTTGTCGGTCTCGAGTGTCCAATAGACACAGAAAACAAGGGTATTTGGTATATCCAGCTTGTTGCTCGAGCAGCATGCACAAGACCTTCAAGTCCCCACACACTTGCCAACCATGGTCTTCATATTTAAGTTTACGAAGAACCAATTCCAAGTTCTCGTAGGTTTCCTTCAAGTGTACAGAATGACCTACAGGTATGGAAGCGTAAAAACTGTTGTGGAGTAAAACTGCTTTGAGACTTCTTTTTGAAGATTCTATATAAAGACGCAATTGCTCTGAATCATATTGGATTTTAAATTGACCCATCAGACCTTTGACATCGATGCAATAAACCAACTTGTCTTCCTGGGCGAAGTAAGGAACAAACTCCTTTTCACGATGTCTGAATCATGTAGATGACACTCCTGGCAACAAAAAATTCCTGCTTTTCAGCCTTGATCCAAGTAACTCAGCGGCATCTTTGAGAAGATTCAAGTCTCTTACCAAATCATTCATTCCTCCTGAGAAAACAATTTTGGTCTTGTATCATGTTCAAAGTCAGAACTTGATTCGTCATCTGGTTCAGGTATGACTTCACTTTCATTGGAGCTAGGTATCTCTTCCAAGGTAGCAGGGGGCTTGAGCCATGGGGGATGGGATGAATTGCTGAGTGAAGATTGGGGTATGAAATGGAATGCTTCCATTTGGAATTAAACCCTTTCACATCGCATGAACAAAAGTAACAGTCATCACTATGGTTCTTTTGCTCTTGCCATACCATAGGAATCCCATAACAGAAAGATTTTTTCTTACCCTTGAACCAGTTTCGGAGGTCCTCAACACACCGGTTGCACACTTTATGAGATTCCCAAACTTTATCTTGATCTCCAATTTTTAGTCCAAAGTATGCAAAGTATACTTTTTTCACAAAGTCTGTAATATTCTGCTGTTGCTTCAACACTGTATATTAACCACAGATGAAACAAAAACTGTCTGGCGAATTAATACACTTTTGTGAAGCCTTAATGGTTGAAGAATGACGAGCTAACATGAATTGCGATGAAAAAGTGTGAACAGCCTAGAACCAAGAACCTGATGATGATTCATGCACAAGTGTGGCATGCAGGAGAGAGCAGCTCTGTGTCTGTACACGAGATGTCACAGTGCTGGCCACGCCCCCTGCACTGATCAGAGATGCTGCTATCTGCCCTGTGTCTCCTTCCCACTGGATTCTTCAGGAAAGATTAACCCCTTCTACCATTAGAAGCACAAACTTAAAACTTGCTTAGCTTATGTATATATTGCTGACCATCAGATTTACAGTGCTATATTTTTTTACATAACTCGGACAAACAATTTAAGGTGTTTTTTTTGGCATTTTATATCTTAAATGCACTTATGTGAATTAATTAATAGTAATTTGGACTTTAAATTTGGTTAAAAACCCATAATATAAAAACATACCAAAAATTTAAAAAATGATAAATTTGAAGACAACTTTGCATGTTGTGACAAATCATGATGTCTAGGAGTTTTTTCAATATTTTATTTGTTTTCAGCACACCAAAATACATTTAAATTAGATGAAAATAATCAAACAGCTTTTTAGTCGCAGACCTGTGTTGTCTATGGGAGCCTGACACCGAGTCTGCAAATCTATGGGTATATGAGTACATGGGTATATATTACATTCAATGAAAATTATTTGAAGGGAGGGCTAGTTTATACAATTGAATTTCTGAGCTTTTCCTTATGCTGCATTATTCATGACTGATATTGCAAGGAAACCAACTCCAGCAGTTATAAGGTCACTCTTCAGCAAACATTGATAGAAAATAATTTGCATAACATCTATTGGTCAGCTGCAATGTTTTTTTTTCACATTTCCATTTGCTATTTCCACTTGTTGCAATCATTTCCTTTGATTTTAGTTAATTATTGTCTGTCCATAGTTAAAGACACTAGAAACCTATGCAAGGTCTCTATATAATATTAGGAAATCTATTATCCTTTTGTGCTTTTATCTACAGAACAACCTCCTGCCTACTTAGCTAGCCTTCATTAGCCATTTCTCAGAGGAAATAGAAATCACGCATAGTTGGTGTGAACCACATGGTGCTCCACAGGCAGTCTCTAGAATAGATTTCCACAGCCTGCTTCCCATCTGGCAGAAGGTACAGAATACACTGTGATCATAGTTCATCAGTACCATGACCAGATGGGATAACAAGTCAGAGTAAGCCCCTAGAGGCTAGAACAAGTCATTGTTATTTCCATTTTTCAAAAGGGTAGCCATTTCAATCTGCTGCAATAAAATCAGTCAAGAATCTTACGACCCAATAAACCCCAAAATAGCTTATTAGAGTGTTTGATACTGTGCTGAATATGTACACTTTATTAGATATTTCCACCTGATGAACTAGACAATAATTTTCCTTGAGCCTCCAGGAGGGTGAAAACTGCCTCCCTGGGCTACAGAGGCCCTCTGGAGGCTGGAAACAGACCCGTTTCTGTACTTCCAGAACTTCCAGAAGTCCCATTTTTTGCCCTCCCCAGTCTCTAGAGGCTTTCCTTGAGTCTCCTGGAGGGCAAAAATGTTTCCCCCTGGTTCCAGAGGCTCTCCCTGAAGCCTCATGGTACCAAAAATGGAGATGGGGGAGTGCAGCACACCCCCGTGCTCCCCACTGCTCCCTGCGCTTGCCTTGAGTATGACCTCTGTGCATGTGCACATGCCTCCTGCATGCACAAGAGACCCAAAAATCAGCTGGACAATGGGAGGCATGTGCTCATGCATGGTGGAGCTGACCTGGGTGATGGCTCACATTCCCACAAAGAGGGATCTGCCTGCCACCTCTGGCACACATGCCATAGGTTCGCCATCACAGCCTTAGCATATTGACGCCATATTTTGGAGACTGTTTTGATTATTCACTTGTAAAAAGTGTCTATGGAGATTCTTAGTCATCTAGGTCATGGTTGTCCCAAAAGTGCTATTTCAAGAGGCAACTGGATTTTCTAGTGATACCAGGTGATACCAGAAAGTCCAGTTGCCTTTTGAAAAAGCACCTTTGGGAAACTTGTAAAAAAAGAGCCTTGAACTGGAGGCAGACTGTCCTCCCTAACTTGGTTCCTTGCTTTTAGGAATTATTTTGTTGTATAATCTCAATAACCTTTATAGTATCTATTGAATATGTGATATAATATAGTATTTAAACTGGAGGAGACCATTGTATAATTAACGTAACTCAGTTTTAGCTAAAGAGAAATATAAAAAACAGGACTATTCCTTTTTCCCACAATTGTACTTTCATACTACTACATTCTTATTATATACTAATTAGCAGAGAGCAAATCCCTCTGTTATGTGTATGTATGAGATTTCACCAGTATGCTACATCACATTAATAAGAGTATTAATTAAAAGTAGAGGACTGGAAGCTAGAGGATATGAAGAATAGTTGCAGAAACTAGTGAAAAGGACTAGGGGTGATGTGATAGCAGTATTCCAAATACCTAAAGGGCTGTCATGAAGAAGAGCAGATCAACCTATTTTCCAAAGCACCTAAAGGCAGAACAAGAAGCAATGGATGAAAGTAATCAAAGAGAGAAGCAACCTAGAACTAAGGAGAAATTTCCTGATAGTTGGAACAATTAATCCAAGGGTGTCAAACTCGATCCCATTGCAGGCCACATCAGGAGTTTGTTTGCCCTTGGCAGCTGGGGTGGGCATCAGAGGTGGGTTCCTACCAGTTCGCACCTATTTGGTAGAACCGGTTCATCAAATCTACCGAACCGGTTAGAAGAGGTTCCATCAGTGGACCCAGAAAGCAGGCCACACCTACAGAAGAGGTTCCAAATTTTTTTGAAACCCACTACTGGTCCTTGGATATGATTATTCTACACTGAATACACAGGATGACTACTGCATTTGTGGTGCAATCAGAACATTGCGTGTGTTGAAGTTGTTTTAACGCAAACCAAAGATGCCTTTTAAAAAACAAGTTTACATCATATTCTTATGCATGCCAGTGCTGTGTGTGAGGTAATTTAAGGTGGTTCTGATAAGTGTCGTCGGCATCTTCATATCTGGTCACATGGGCAGCAAGCCACTCCCACAAAGGAGGCCACACCCACAGAGTAGGTTCGAACAATTTTTGAAACCCACCACTGGTGGGCATGGCCTGGTTGTCATACCTGACTGGGTGGATGTTGCATACTGATGTGGGAGGGAACACAGGAGCCATGGATAAGCCAGTAGGTGTACTTTATTAGTTACAGAAGAGAGATGACAAGCAATTCAAACGGTTGCAACGGTCACCAGAGTATTTATAGGCAGCAATAGCCAATCAGAGTACGCTAGCAACAGCTTCTCCTGTGTCCCAACCAATCAGGGAGCACAGAGCAGTTGCTAGCCCTTTTGAATATGACAGAACACAAATCATAATATATAACACTCCTTCCCCCCAGCTCAGTTGGAGGGGAAGTAAATACAGTAAAAGAACACGCCCAGAAGCATAGTAGTTTCAACTCCTTTTTCAATTAATTTAGTTTTTGTTTTAATAATTTCCCCTCACATTCCTTTTGTTTTAATAATTTTCCCTCACATTCCTGCGCATTTATTTTTGTTTTAATAATTTCCCCTCACATTCCTTTTGTTTTAATTCATTTTCAGCATGTTTCGTAACACTGTATCGATGAAAACCGGCTAGATCGGCAGTAAGAAACAAAGTAGCAAGACGGTTTCAGGAAGGTAGAAGGCTGTTACAATGTAGCCGAATGTGTATTTGAGCTGCGGCTTGGCTCGGAAGGCTTTGACAACTTGTAAAGGCAGTTCTGCAAGCCGGCAGAGGCTTAAATGACTTCAATTCGACCGGTGTGTCACTCTTGAAGCCACGAAACGGAGCGGAGGCAGTAGGTGAGGGCGAGGGCGTAGAGGGCGAGCCGGCAGTGCGGTTTTGAAGAACGGAGGCCGGTGGTGAGGCGGAGTTCGGCTCTCGGCTTCGGCGACGGCTAGTAGAGGCAGCTCTCCTGGAGATTGGCAGGCTGATCTCATGTGTAGGGAGGCAGACTGGCTTTGCAAGCAGGCGGAGTGGCCAGACCACCCAATGACCTCGGGCCCAGACAGTTGGCTAGGAACTGGTTTGGCTGGGCGCATGCTGGCCTCGGTTTCCGCTGTACACTGCTCGTCCTTGGCACCAGTGCAAGTTGGCATAGACGCCGCGGTGGCCACAGCTGCTGCTGCTGGACAGTAGACTCGGGTAGCCTCTGGACCTCTGCGTAACAGAGGTGGCTGCGACTGGCTTTTTTCTTGATCCAGGCCCTGTGGGAATTGCTTATCCCATCCTCGTCGCCATTTGTTGCATACTGATGTGGGAGGGAACACAGGAGCCATGGATAAGCCAGTAGGTGTACTTTATTAGTTACAGAAGAGAGATGACAAGCAATTCAAACGGTTCCAACAGTCACCAGAGTATTTATAGGCAGCAATAGCCAATCAGAGTACGCTAGCAACAGCTTCTCCTGTGTCCCAACCAATCAGGGAGCACAGAGCAGTTGCTAGCCCTTTTGAATATGACAGAACACAAATCATAATATATAACAGTGGGCATGGCCAGGCTTGGGGTGGCAGGGGCCAGGCACTCACCATCTCTTGGACAGCCCAGTGGGGTCAACTCCAGGGCCTATTGTGAGCCAGATCTATGTTTGATACATTTGAATTATATCTGTGGAACCACTTGCCTCCAGAAGTTGTGGGTGCTCCAACACTGGAAGTTTTTAAGAAGAATTTCAGTAACTATTTGTCTGAATTGGTATAGGACAGTGATAGCTAACCTTTTCCGGGGCGATTGCCCAAAGCACAAGCATGTGTGTGTGTGAATGTGTGTGTGTGTGTGTGCCCGAACCCCCAAAATGCAATGAGGCCCACCCTCATGCATGCATCGTGCCCCCTGCACATGCCTTAACTCCCTGCACATGCGCACCAGAAACCTGATGACCAGCTGGCCAGCAGGAGGCACGTGCACATGCACGGTGGAGCTGAATTAGGACAAAGGTGCACATGCCCACAGAGAGGGCGCTGCATGCCACCTGTGGCACACGTGCCATAGGTTCACTATCACAGGTATATGATTTCCAGCTTGACCAGAAGGTTGGATTAGAAGATCTCCAAGGTCCCTTCCAACTCTGTTACTCTGTTATTAGTATTCTGTTATTTTGTTATATATTGTATTGTCAGCACCAGAACAGCAGGATAAGGTGGACAATTGCCAATATAAGATTATTTAGTGAACTTTTAGAAAAAAATGAACTTTCATTGCATTTGTTTTATTATGTTTACTTAATTTAAACCATAACATTATATTCAGAAATATTTATTGAAGTTTTAATGTTATTCTGTGGCAACAAAGATAATAAAATTTATACGGCATAAGCTTTTGAAGACTGGATCTCATCTCACATTTGTTGAATTATATTTATATATATCCACCTTATTTTTTCTCTCTTTATATCCCCACTTTTTAATTTTGCTTTAATATGCACAAACAAAAAGAAGATACAGTAATTACAAAAAGAAATAAACATGTTTTTACATGGTTAAAATGGTAGTTATACACATTAAGTAAAATATGAAATATGTCTGCTTAATATTTACTTCATTAATATCAAGTCCATTCTCAAAACACTGACGATGTTTCCTAGTTTGATAATGAGCTACAAATATTCTCTTCTATTAAAACCTTTCTATGAATGTCTTTGTTCAAAAATGCTAGCAGGAGAGAATTTTGAAAAGCTGAAACATTCTCCATTACTTTTTTATATCAGATTACTTCTTTTGGGTAGGGACTGATATGTTTGTCCAATGCAAGACATTATTGGCACAAGTTACAATAATTTATATGGTATTTCATTCAAAAACAAGCAGTTACTGGAACTCTCTATGTTGCGAATGATATTTTTAGCTTTAGTATGGCTATATCAATAAAGCAGCTGTTTTTAAGCTGGAATAATTGTCTATAATTAAATCTGGGTATACATTTTAGAATTTTTTTTTTTTTTTTAGAATTTTATTAGAATTTGTAGGCCGCCCTTTTCCCTGAGGGGACTCAGGGCGGCTCACACAAAAACTGGGAAGGGGGAATACAGACATTAGGACAAAACATGTAATAAAATAGCAAGCAACATACATTCATCATTCGGGAGGGGTAACTATCCTATCCCCAGGCCTGACGGGCGAGCCAGTTCTTCAAGGCTATGCGGAAGGCTTGGACGGTGGAGAGGGTACGAATCTCCACGGGGAGCTCGTTCCAAAGGGTCGGGGCTACTGCTGAGAAGGCCCTCCTCCTTGTAGTTGCCAGCCGACACTGGCTGGCCGATGGAATACGGAGGAGGCCTAATCTATGAGATCTTATCGGTCGCAGGGATGTAATTGGCAGAAGGCGGTCTCTCAAGTATCCAGATCCACTGCCATGTAGGGCTTTATGGGTGATTAATAGCACCTTGAAGCGCATCCGGAGATCAACAGGTAGCCAGCGCAGCTCGCGGAGGATAGGTGTTATGCGGGTGAATCGGGGTGCACCCGCAATCACTCGCGCGGCTGCATTCTGCACTAGCTGAAGTCGCCGGATGCTCCTCAAGGGCAGCCCCATGTAGAGCACATTGCAGTATTCCAGCCTAGAGGTCACGAGGGCCCGAGTGACTGTTGTGAGAGCCTCCCGATTCAGGTAGGGTCGCAACTGGCGCACCAGGCGAACCTGGGCGAATGCCCCCCTGGTCACAGCCGTTAAGTGGTGGTCAAATGACAGCTGTGGATCCAGGAGGACTCCCAAGTTGCGAACCCTCTCTGAGGGGTATAAAATTTGACCCCCCAGCCTGAGTGGTGGAATAATAGCCAAATCTTTGGGAGGGAAACACAACAGCCACTCGGTCTTTTCTGGGTTGAGCACAAGCTTGTTAACCCTCATCCAGTCCATAACGGCCTCAAGGCCCCGGCTCATCACGTCTACCGCTTCATTGAGTTGGCACGGGGCGGACAGATACAATTGAGTATCGTCCGCATATTGATGGTATCTAATCCCGTGCCTGCGGATGATCTCTCCCAGCGGTTTCATGTAGATGTTAAATAGTAGGGGGGATAAGACCGAGCCCTGAGGCACCCCATAATTTAGGGGCCTAGGGGACGATCTCTGCCCCCCCACTAACACCGACTGTGACCTGTCCGAGAGGTAGGAGGAGAACCACCGTAGCACGGTGCCTCCCACTCCCACCTCCCGCAGTCGTCGCAGAAGGATACCATGGTCGATGGTATCGAAAGCCGCTGAGAGGTCAAGGAGGACCAGGATGGAGGAACGTCCTTCATCTCTGGCTCTCCAAAGATCATCCATCAATGCGACCAAAGCGGTTTCTGTGCTGTAACCGGGCCTGAAGCCAGACTGGAAGGGGTCTAGGTATACATCTCAAGATTCAAGAAATGGAAGGGTTATTTTCCAAATTATATAATTTCTTCCAATATTTCTTAATGGCATTTGATGCAGCCTCAATTGAAACAGGGTGAAAGGCCCCCTCTAATAGTAAATAAAATGAAATAAGTTGTAAATAGTAGTTAAACTAGCTATTTATTGATTCCATCAACTGTGTGCGATTGCAGAATGGTTCCTGTAAAACAATCAGTAGGAGTTATGATGAACTGTGGGGGATAAATACAGAATCCTTTTTAGGAAAGGTAATGAGATGCTTGTTGTTATGACCCCAGTTATAGTGATAAGGTAGCAATTATACATTAGTGCATGAGCTCCTGTCATGAATCAACTGATATTTCAGTCTTGTGAGAGCCCACAATAAATAAAACATGTCTCTGGCTCTGAATATAATGCAAATCCTCCAACTACCTTTTCTTAAAGGATGATTAATCACACATTGGGATTAGTTTTTGTTTGTATATTATGTTTTATGTTTATGCCAGTGCTATCTTCAAATGATTAGGCACTACCCATGAAAGAGCATCTGTCTTTTTGGACTCATGGCTCCTGCAGAAACTCCAGGTGGAGCCTTGGCTTGAGATGACTTTGCCCAACTTTGGTTGCTGTGCCTATAGCAATCTCATCAGGTGTAGGAGGACCTAATTACAATCACTCAGGCCCTGATAAACCATCTTATTGGACCACTGTAGTGTCCTTTATCTGACATCTTATTGGACCACTATAATGTCCTTTAGCTGGCAATGCCAGCAGCAATGCAAGGGCCCACATCAGGGGTGAAATTCAGGAGGCTCTGACAGGTTCTGGAGAACTGGTAGTGGAAATTTTGAGTAGTTTAGAGAACCGGCAAATACCACCTCTGGCTTGCCCCAGAGTGGGGAGGAAATGGAGATTTTGCAATATCCTTCCCCTGGAGTAGGGTGGGAATAGAGATTTTGAAGTATTCTTCCCCTGCCCTGCCCACCAAGCCACGGCCACAGAACTGGTAGTAAAAAAAAATGAATTTCACCACTGGCCCACATGCTTATCAGCTTCTGGCACTGAGATCATGCACTCATTCTGCAGGCTCTGGATTACTTGCTGATTGGTTCCTTGGTTTCATTTAAGGTGCATGCTTTGACCTATCAATCCCTTCATGGCTTATTACCTAGATTCCATCTGCTCCAATGAGAAATGGCCCCAACCTTATATATCGTGGAGCTTGCATTCTATTATATTTGGAGAAGGTGGGGACTGATAAAGTACAAAATTAAAAACAGCTGCTTTTCTATGCTTTGCTGTAGAGATCTTACTTGCGGTTGTTTTGTTTTTTTGCTGGTCTTCAGGAAACTATAGAAAATGAGGAATGCTTTTTTAGCTTAAGCCTTGTCATACCGTTTTTTATTTGTTTGTTTTAATTGTTCTTGTATGTTGTTCTTAGGCCTTCCTTGCAGGTTTTATGATGTTACTATTATTTGTTTTTTGTTGTACCATGATGTTTAAACTCTCATTATACAGTGTAGTTTGTAAGCCACTAACAGTAATCAGTTTGCAGTGGGGTATAAGTTTAATATGCTAATAAATAATCATTAGCTAAAGTGAGCAATAGCATGGTAAAATACAAAATGGCTTTAATCTATCACTTCTAGCTCCTTTGGATTACTTAAACTGATTTGAACTTCTCTCGTTCCCAGGTTGTCTGCTGCAGTGTTAAATATTGACTGCTTAATGAACTCCTATATTTACTTCTCACCATATCTGAAAGCAGCCTTTAACATTCACCTCTCGTTTGTGTGAAGGAAACCTGTATTTGCAGCTGAAGAACTGAAGCAAAAACACTAAGCACTAGATGGGGGATTTGCCCTTTAAAAGCCTATGCCTAGTTTGACAAGGGAAACTCAAGAGGACTATGGAATAGAATTTCAATCACTTGGACTCTAAGTCACAATACCAGGCTGCTTTTATGCTCAATTTTTAAAAAACCTGAAATGCGGCTGTGGGGGACAAGGAAAAAAAGAGAGAGAATTTAAAGCCTATACAAAATTCACTGGATCAAGTTATTATTATATAACTTGCAGGGGACGCAGTGGTTCAGTGGCTAAAATGCTGAGCTTGTCAATCAGAAAGGTTGGCAGTTTGGTGGTTCAAATCCCTAGTGCCACGTAACAGAGTGAGCTCTGTCCCAGCTTCTGCCAACCTAGCAGTTCGAAAGCATGTAAAAATACAAGTAGAAAAATAGGAACCACTTTTGGTAGGAAATGTAGGTCTCAGAAATCCATCACAGCAGTGGTGTCCAAAATGTCTGTCTGCCTTACACAGAGTTTACACAGAGTTTATTTGGCTTTTATACAGTTTTAGCAAGCAAAGCAAAAGCAGGGGTAGCAACAGCATCTTATTGGTACATTTTACTTGTCAATCTCTAAAACCATCCCAGCCAGAGTAGAGGCTTCACATATCTAAAGGTTCCTGGTACTACCTGGTTCTAATAAACAGTTGAGGTCATAGATGTTGTGTAATTGGTTACTGAGATATGGCAGTTTGCTGTGCATGCCTGTACATAACCTTTCCTCTCATTCCTACATGGAAGGTACCATATTTTTTGGAGTATAAGATGCACCTTTTTCCCTTAAAAAAGAGGCTGAAAACAGCATTGAATACAGCATTTCTTGCCTCCCGAAACCCTCCCTTTCACCAAAATGGTCATGCATTGCCTTTAGGAGGCTTCCAGAGTGCTCCTAGGGGCTGGGGAAGGCAGGAATGAGTGAAAAACAGGCCATTTTTCGCTCAATTCTGTCCCCGCCAACCCCCAGGAGCACTCTATAAGCCTCCTAAAGGCTATGCATGCCTCTTTTTTTTTTTTGACAAAAATGGGCCCATTTTCACAAAAAATGGGCTGTTTTTTGCTCATTTTTGCCCCCCTGAGGAGCACTCCACAAGCCCCCTAAAGGCTATTCATGCCCTTTTTTCAAAAAAAAAAAAAAATGGAGCCCTTTTTGGGAGGTCCGCAGAATACAAAAATTGTTTTTTTAAAATTGTCTCTTCAAAACCTTGGTGCATCTTATACTCCAAAAAATATAGTGCAGTGTTTCGTGCTCCTTCAGCATTTAGTCATGCCAGTCACATGACCATGGAGACGTCTTCGGACAGTGCTGGCTCTTCAGCTTTGAAATGGAGATGAGCACCGCCTCCTAGAGTTGGGAATGACTAGCACATATATGCAAGGGGAAACTTTACTTTATATAACTTGCATCTCTTATCTTGCTTCTCAACCCATGCCTTTCATATTTCATCAGTCTGATTTTTGCTTTCCTATCAATCACCAGGTGCTGTCTTCATAAAAAAAGGATATTTTTTTTGCTTTGCTTTTATATCTTATGAAAGAAATTCTTCAGAATGCCAAGTTCTGATGCTTTTTATTTGCTTATTTCAAACCATGGATACTTTCAGAGAGATAGGCACCTGCCAATTTAGTTCTGTTATGATGTAATGTGACCTTCAGGTGAAGAAAGCAGTTGCACAGTGACAGAACAGTTTGCCTGCTTCCTGTCCTGAAATACAATCTTTTGACTAAAAACCCCAAGGATCTGGACCAAGCATTCAGAAGCTTATCATGAGATATTGTCTTCAGTATCTCTCTCTCTCTTATTGTATCTTCTATTCATTACTATCTCTATGTTCCCTTTTGTTTTCCTCTGAAGGACTTTTGATGGAAGTGGATTAGAAAAAATCCATGAATTAACCAAAAAGAAAGTTCCCCTTTACAACTGCAACTCCTGAATGAATTTTGTAACTGAGACATGTTCCCTGATCTCCAAGAATACTTCCCGCTATTTGTTTCCAGTACAACATAGAGACCTGTATTATAATTCAATTCTTCCTGTCAACAGTAATAGATGTACTACACTGAGAAGTGGATCAGTTTCTTAACACAGATACACTTTTAAAAAAACATAACATAGAATCCTTTTTTGTGGTCAGAAATTTGATCCATAAAGATGTCTCATTTTGAAGGAAATAGGGGCATGTCCACCAGAGCTATTGGTTATTGGCTATTGGAATTACTCTTATTAGATTTTTTCAGATTGATCTTGTGTTCTGATGGTCAGTCTGTCTCAAGGATTAGTTACTTTGTCTTGGTTTAGTTAGTTAGGTTCTTAAAGTTTGAGAAATAATAATGAGGAATAATATCTTAATAATTAGGCTGTTCCTTGTTATATTTTATTTTTGTCAGCCTCTCTTCTGTCCCAGAGGTGGCTCCTTGGTCTCAAGAAATATCTTTAGGCTTCTTGACTAAAAGCAAGAGACCTTCTATTTGGATGAATTAAAAAACCTCAAATCTATCTCTTCAACTCTGATGAAGAAAATAATAATACGAAAATGAAGATGTGGATTCCTTTGTAAATATAGCAGCCTTTCAGTCATCTTGTTCTCCCTTTCCACAATTCCCTGCATGATTGATAACATCAAGAAATGAGCTATGTCATAATAAAATGGAGGGAAAGAGGGAAGCCATGCAGGTCAGGGAAGATAAAACGAAGATTAGAAATATATATATAAGCTTCCAAAAGCTTCCTAAGTTGTATTTACTTTATATATATATATATATATATATATATATATATATATATATATATATATATATATATATATATATATATATATATATATATATATATATATATATATATATATATATATATATATATATATATATATATATATATATATATAAAGTAAATACAACTTAGGAAGCTTTTGGAAGAAGCATTAGCCAAAAGTAGCCTAGGAAAAGAAAAAAGTCAGCAGTCTGATAAAATAGCAGTACAAAGAAAAACAGATCAGCTCATGGGCCAAATTGAAGGCTAGAGGAAATAAGACTGGAAGATATTAAAATAACCCTCTTCTGCATTTTTCTTGGTCCACATTGTTTTACAAATTTCTGTAAAATAGAATCAGTAGTCAGTAAATGCCAAATGTACAAATAATTTTAACTCTTGATAATTTCTATTATTTCTGTTTTATAGCAAACAGTACTTTGGTTTCACTTCAGATCTATTCAACGCCATCCTGGATTTACCCTGATGCATCAGATTCTGGTCTAACTTCATTTGTCACCAGTTGGTTTCCAGCAGTGGTGGGACTCAATTTTTTTTACTACCGGTTCTGTGGACGTGGCTTGGTGGGCATGACTTGGTGGGCATAACAGGGGAACCATACTGTAAAATCTCCATTCCCACCTCACTCCAGGGGAAGAATACTGCAAAATCCAACTCCAGGAGAAGAATACTGCAAAATCCTACTCCAGGAGAAGAATACTGCAAAATCCCCATTCCCGCTCAATCATCTGGTACTCGGGAGGCAGAGAATAGATGGAGGTGGGGCCAGTCAGAGATGGTATTTACTGGTTCTCCTAAAATTTCTGCTACTGGTTCTCCAGAACTGGTCAGAACCTGCTGAATACCATCTCTGGTTTCTAGATCCTTTCCTAATTTGGTGTGGACCATATTTCTGGTTTGTCTTGCTATGTCTAGAACAGGTTGAAGATTCATTGAAACAACGACAAAGAGGCTAAAAACATTAGTTAGCTATTTTGTAGGTAGCTATATTGGAATATCTCTTTTGATTAATAGTTTTATAATTAGTCAGGCCACTTCAGTAGCAATAACATGCCTTAAATATTTGTAGCAAGTTAGAATAGTATCTCGGTTCATTTACTACAGATTTATGGAAATGATTCATCCAAAATATTCATTAATTAAGCTGATAATATCAATGCCATTGACCTGAGTTTGTTATTCATGGTGGTTATCTATTTATTTATTTAATCTATCAAATTTACATAAGGCTGCCTGACTCCATAGCAACAGACTCCACAAGAAACTATGCTTTATTGATAGTAACAGAATCTTAAAAGCTAGACTGTATTTCCCCCTTATACCCCAGGGAGTTAGGATGAAGCCAGTTTGAGTTTCTTTTTAACACTTCCCTTTTTTTCTCTTAGGCTTAAATTGTGTTTTTCTATAAATGCTACTGCACAGTTTCTCCAAAATTTTCTCAGGAAGGCAACCTCAAAACAAATATTCAAAAAACATTGCAAAAAGGGCAGAAGCATTCCTAAAATCTTGAGAAAGTAGACAACATTTAGAAGAGACTCAGACTGATTCTCTCCTAAATCCCTGGATGTATGAAACAGTGGAGGAGAGAGACAGTCCTATTTGAAAGATTGAGGCAGGTCAGATCAGGAAATACATTCTAAAGGAAGACCAGAACCACAATTTATTTAGATAGACCAGGGGTATCAAACTCAAGGCCTGGGGGCTGGATCCCGCCCATGGGGTACTTAGATCTGACCTGCAGACCCACCTGAAAACAGTGAAGGACCAAGCTGTGGTGCTTCTGCCAGTGAAAACAGGCTCCTGAGCTCTGTTTTCGGCTGCCAGGGCCTCCTGCAACCCTCTGCCAGTGAAAATGGAGCTTCATTTTCACTGGCAGGGGGTTGCAGGAAGCCCTGGCAGCCGAAAACGGAGCTCAGGAGCCTGTTTTTGCTGGCAGAGTATTCGGGCCACCACAGTGCCCATGACAGGATTGGTGTTGAGCTACCCATGCCCTCCCTGGCCACGGCCACCCTGACCCCCTGAGATCAAACACAACCCGGATGCGGCCCTCAATGAAATCAAGTTTGATATCCATGAGACTATAATAGCAGAATCTTGCATGTCTAATTCTGCTCCTCCTCACAATTGGCCTACATGATGAAGAGGCTCTCTTTCCATTTGTTCTTTCTTCAGAGCTGAAAGTCCAGGAAAACCAAAGTGCACACCAGTTGCTAATGGGGAAGTGCTACTCCATCCAGGACAAGATGGAAAATCACTGTGATCAGGTAGCCCAGCTACTCAATCTTGCCAGGATAAAATCTGAGTTTGTTTCTCCACACCCAGACCCTCATAACCTCCACACATGGGGACAAGACTTTGAAAGTCTCATTTAGTCATCCAGGATTTGAAATGTAGAGCTAGGTATCATCATACAGCATATTAATGATGCCGCATCCATTCCATCAGATGACCTCTACCATATAGATGTTAAGCAGGAAAGATGAGAGTCTGGTGCAGCTTCATGCCTTATATTGGTGGCAGATCTCACTGCTATAGTTTACTTTCTAACTCTTATCATTTATTTTACAGCTAATGATTTTTTTAAATGTAAATTATAAATAACTTATGAACATATAGAGAAGAGAGGGAGCAACTTTGCTGTGTGTCTGCTTCTTTGATGCAAAAAAGAGTGGACTCCATTTTTGTGTGGAATTAACTGGCCTATTTCCTTCTCATATTAATGAGCCGATAGCAAAATCAGTATGACTGAAAGTAGTTTGTAAGCTGGTTATTCTTTCAAAAAGTAGAGAAGAAGAAACTGTAATTTAAAGAGCCATACAGAGCAGTGGTTCTCAACCCTTCCAATGCCGCGACCCTTTAATACAGTTCCTCATATTGTGGTGAACTCCCAACCATAAAATTGGTATCTCAGTTCCTAAGACCATTGAAAATATGTGTTTTTCGATGGTCTTAGGTGACCCCTGTGAAAGGGTCATTTAACCACCAAAGGGGTCCCGACCCACTGATACAGAGGATATGTAAGAAATGCATCATGAAATAACAAAGTAACGAAGATCTTGTATCAGGCTTTTTTAAAACCATGTTTCTAATATCCTTTAAAAGCTGGGAAAGTTGTACATTTTATGCTAATAAATCTTAAAATTTAACTATGTGCCATGTGAAAAGGTTCCTCCATTATTGTGTCCTGAATCTTCCAATATTCTCTGTAGTGAAGCCTGTGAGTGGTAGAATTACTAGAATGTGACAAAAAATTGTTTCCATCTATTTTGTCAAGCCATTGTAATTTTTACGCAGATGTGGGTAGTAACATGAATGGTTTTAAAAAAGAAAAACTAATTAAGGATATATAACAGCTCTGAATGGTCCATATATAACAGAAGGGTTGGATATAAATATTTATGTAAAGCTAAAATTATATGTATTGCTTGATGAATGCTTATCAATTAGAGTGGTTTGGAAATATGACTGGGAGGGCATTGTTGCCATGAGATTTCTCCTATGGGCTTTCCATAAGCATTTTCATGGTCACTATAGGAACAAAATACATTGGTCCTTCAGCACTGCTCTTACAGTCTTGTGACGGCAGCTGTTGCTTCAGCAACTAGAGATTACATGCTCTAATGGAGCTGTCAGTGTGCTGTCAAGGCCTCCATGATCCCTATCTGACCAGGCTTTCTTCAACCAGGAGACAGATCTCCTTTGGCACTGGAATGCATTTGTCAATCAGAGAAATCAGCAATTCTTCTTGGACTCTTATCCGGGAACAAATCTCTTTTTTGAGGTGGGGGTTTATACAGAGTTCCCAAAGTTCACACCTGAACTTGCTGAAGAACTCTGGGTCTCTAACAGCCCCAGTGCAGGCAGAGAAAGTGAAGAAATATTGATTTTTGACTAGGTCGAATTTCAAGCCTTTAAACTAAATAATTCATAGTGAGTCCTGTGATCAATGCAGGATCCTGTTAAGTGTCCTTCTCCTAGTAGTATCTGTGGGATTGTAAATGTATAAGTATGCAAAAGTCTTATAGTATTTCTCTTTCTTTGAAAGGACTCTCCACTTTTTCCTTCCATTTTTTGTACTTAAGAGGATTCTGGCAAAGGGATAGGAACATCAAGAAAAATCAAAGACTTTTCTTTGTTATGACTTCTCAAGATCTAGCCAGAAAGCAGTACTATGAACAATGTACTGATTTGTAGCCCATCATTAACCCAGTCATATTATCTTTCTATAACCATTGTTATACTTTAACTCTTTTCCTGCTGGGTAACATCCCAAGCAAAAGTCAAATGCTATTTCTTATTAAAGGGCAAACGGGAAGTTTGTATGTGTATACAGTATTTACTCATATGTACCCATACATACACACACTCATTTGAAGGATCTTCAGTTGTGCTTATTTTCTGTTTCACTCTCTGATTACCATGTATTATAGGAGAATCAAGTCTTTTTACCTCTGATTTTCAGCATAACATTTTGTGTTGGCTACAGTTTCTTTCTTGAATTTGATAACAGAGAGTTTAAAAAAGCACAGGCAGAATGATTTGGCTGTACTTCAATGGTTGGAATATAGAATGATTGAATGCCAAGGGTAATTGCAATACAATCCTGAAATTAGCTGATGGCTTTTATTGACTCTGCTAAGATTTGATCCAACAAGTCATAATATTTCTTCCAAGATTTACAAGTGGCAAATCTTCCACTGTGAAGTACTTTGGAGGGTAGCTATCAATGCAAGTCTAAATCTGATCATGTAAAATTTTCCCAGTGTCATCAAACATACTTTTATCAATTTGGTTAGAGGTATCAGCTTTGCTTATTTATTAATATGTCATTAAAATGCATACATATAGAAATGATAACAATTGCATTGTGTATCATAGGGGGTCTCAAACTGATGATCCACTAACAGGATACATCACATGCAGGCCATGCCCACTTCAGGTCAGCAAAGGCAAAACAGTTGTGATACATCATGTGATGTCACATGACATGATTGAGTTAGACACCCATGGTGTATCTGAGTAATTTTTCTGGTATCAAAAATAAAAAAAATATTTTGTTTATACTGGCCCCAATACTATATATGATAAGCCAGTTTTACAAGCAATTCCACAAAACCTAATATTTCTTTCTTTCATCCTATGACAGTTTAATAATAAAAAATTCCATGGATGGTGGTGTTGGGAAAAAACAAGCAATGTTTACTATAAAATATAATCAAATAGAAGGGAATTTTTAAAAGAATTTATGCAAGCTAGATCAAAACATAATTAAATTACAGATTCCAAGCAGCAAATAAGAAACCTGGCATATGAAATGCTTTTTTAAATAGAAGTTTTTGTTACTCGCCAGCAGGCCATCAACAAATAAACCTGATAAATCTCTCTCGGCAGGGAATCCAAAGGAAGCTGCTGAAAAGGTCTTATTAAGTTCCCATGAAATGTTCATCAAGTTATAAGATTAATCCCTATCATGCTTGTCCAGAAGTTTATAAATAATCCTCGCATAGTTTGGCTTCAGATCTACAGTAGTCCAAAGGAAGAAAAGCTAACAGTAGCCTCAAAGTATTAATTGATTAGTTAGCTAACTACCTTTAAAAAAAATAGGGCCATCCATGCAAAGCCATCTATGTTGGGCCAAATGTAATATAAACTATCTCCTACATTTCACTTAAAATTATTTGAATTAAATCATGACTCAAAATAATTCACGTCAAGTCACAAGGCACATACAAACCCACTTGGAAATCTGGATTAATTCCAGATGTTGAGATTAGTTGCTGGATTAGTGAATGTTTGCATGTGTGTAAAGGAAAAAACCCAAATGAGAAAATATATAATTTGCAGAATGGTTTTAAGTCTTGAAAAAAACATCTACATTAGGGATGTCAAACTCGCATTGTCCCAGCAGCATCATGTGATGCATCAGGACTCTCTCCCTTTGCTAAACCGGGCAGGGGCGGGGCCAGCATGTGATGCATCTGCCCCGCAGGCCGTGAGTTTGACACCCCCCCATCTACATGAATCTGCTCTGAAGTCCTTGGGAGAAGGGCGGCATATACATCTAATAAACCTGAAACCTGAAACCTGAAGTAAAATGCAACTGTTTAATTGCTTTGCCTGTTTCATATTGTTCTAGCTCCCTTCTCTGGCACATTCAGTAACTGGAAGTGATAATCTCTAGCGTTACTTTCATTGCCCAAAATACACTATGCAATTCAGAAATTCTGTTAGAAAAATAAAAATGATGGTAATTTCTGGGGGTTGAAGTCCACAAGTCATAAAGGTTCTCCACATCTGATGTAGCCAGTAAAAGAATGAAGGTAAGTAGAAGTAGGAACGAGACTCCTGTGGGCTGAATGGTTTAGATCAGATGTGTCAAACTCATGTTGTCACGGCAGCATCATGTGACATATCAGGACTTTCCGCCCTTTTGCTAAACTGAATGGGAGCGTGGCCAGCACATGACACATCCAGCCCATGGGCCACGAGTTTGACAACCCTAGTCTAGATGTTATGGCTGATTCATTCTGATGACAAGGTACTTCATCAATGGTTATGTTCCATGTAGCTGCCATTTTGTGAATGGGCAAGCCGCCCCAGAAGAGCACCTCCAGCATATGCTGAATATTTCAAACATGTCCATCAAACAAAAAGCAGATTGGGGCTCTCTGGTGTATGAGATATAAATTAAAAGGCATTTTAACACTGCAGAATCAATCTAATGAAACTGTCTTATGAGACCAAGTGATTGCAGCAGAGGTCAGCCCAAAAGAACATTTCAGTTGGATTGTCAGCCTTTGCTTATGTTTCTTAATTGTTGCCTTTAAATTATTCAGGCTCTGGTGGATTAATCATTGACCTGAATTTGTAGTTATTTTTAGAAAGGTGTAGAGTCTTCTGTTGTTATTGCTGTTAATTCTTGTATTTTATATAATCATTAGCTAGACCTTGGTAGTAAGCTATGTATGTCTCTGGAATCTTAAGAAAAAATGTGATGAAAATTAAATCTTCCTGCAAGTAATGAGGATTGTCCTTCACTATTTCTTCAAAAGATAGGCATAGTAAAAATATCACTGCTGTACATTGAATCTATTGAAGCCATTTAGGGGGTGCGGGGAATAAATGTATGTCTATTGATGCTTTCCTTGAAAAGGTATAAATAACTTTTATAAAAATGTCCATATGTCAAAATCTTAAACCAATTAAATTTATACTCCCAAAGGTGATTTCCAAAATACAACTGGACTTTGTTTTTCCCTTGAAGACGTTTCGCTTCTCATCCAAGAAGCTTTTTCAGTTCTTGGTTGAGACATGAAACATCTTCAAGGAAAAAAAAAACAAGTCCAGTTGCTTTTTGGAAAGCACTTTTAGGGCAATCATGACCCGGATGACTGAGAATTTTTATATACATTTGAATTTATACTCTTATTTCAATAAATTTATTGACCCAATTTAGTCAACATAATCCATGTATGTAATGAAATGCATTGAGTGTAGTGTTTACTATCAGGTTTTTTCTGTATATGTTAATTTCTGTATGTGGGAGAATTAAGCAGGGCTGTATCTTTCCCCCTTCCCTATTTAATGTGTACATAAATTCATTGGATAAGGAACCTTCAGAACCAAACCAATGATTTGGAATTGCCAATGTCTGCTATACATTTATGCAGATGATGCAACCATTATTTCTAGAACCCCAGTTGCGGTGGTGGGATTCAAAATTTTTACCTACCAGTTCTGTGGGTGTGGCATGTTGGGTGTGGCATGGCTTGGTGGGCGTGGCTTGGTGGCCATGGCAGGGAAGGAAACTGTAAATCTCCATTCCCTTCCCATTCCAGGAGAAGGTTACTGAAAAATCCCCATTTCTTCCTGATCAGCTGGGATTCGGGAGGCAGAGAATAGATGGGGGCAGGGGCAGTCAGAGGTGGTATTTACCGATTCCCCAAACTACTCAACATTTCCACTACCGGTTCTCCAGAACTTGTCAGAACCTGCTGAATATCACCTCTGCCCAATTGGTCTTAAGTGTGCTCTTAACACCTTAGTTTGCTACTGTGGGGAATATCAGCTTATGATAAACTACCAGAAGACCAAAATAATGGTCTTCACTATCAGATTCTGGGTGCCCTAGTAGGTAATAGCCAGAGAGTTGAGGGCTTTTAATTATTTAGGTGAGATCATTTAAGACATAGTGTTATTGAGTGCAAATGTTGTCTCTATGGTCTGCAGCTATTTGAAGTGTTTTCATCCAACAATGTGTTGCTATGACTTTAAAACTATTCACAGATAATTCTTGGTTTAGCTGCTTTATAATTCCCAGTTAAGTTTCCCAAATTATAAGTAAGTTTATAAAAGCATTACCACATGCCTTAAAATGTATTTCCAACATAAACTAAAGCCTTGGGACCAGCCAAAAGAGGGTCAGGCTAAGAGTTTGACTATTAATTATTAATAACTAGCTTAAGTGCCACCATTTCCCATCTGGACCAATTCTATCCATTCTGTCTGATAAATTTCAGTCTTCATGGTAACAAGTAGTTCTACAAAATACCTTCTTCTGGCCTTTCTTTTGATTCTTGAATTTGTTGAATTCATTCATGTTGATTATCAGAAAGAGACAAGTCTTATTCCCAAATCTATTTCAGCATGGTTAAAATCCCAGATGGAAATCAGATAATTATATCAAACCATTACTCTCTCCATCATCATTAGGATTCTTTTTAGGGGAAGATTCAGCACTCCCATTTCCTAAGTTTCATATCAAATTTCTTATGTCAAATTTGCTGTTATAATGGTGTTCAGCAACATCCATACTTCATATATTGTTACGTTATCTTATAAGTTAATAGCATAGTATAGTATAACAATATCCAAAGAAGTCTAATTTTGCTCTGTTGTCATGTATTCCAGATAAACCTGAGATATTTGTGGATGTTTTTTTATTAGATAACAAAAGTCCTATCATATGCAGTATAATGTACCCAGCTATACTACAACAGTGGTGAATGTGCATAAACAATTGATCCCAGGGTTATATTAATAAATATTCTATTTGTATAAAATATTTTATAGAAGTATTTCAGCCAGTTGCCTTATATGGAATCTATTTTGACCTAGCCTTAGCAGAGGCAAGAAGCAGACTTCTTGTCATGAAAAACCCCTCTTTATTTACCTCTTGTGAATTAATTCAAGGAGTTAACCACAGTACAGACCTTATCAGTTCCTTGTGATAACTGCAAGGCCATGAGCTCCCAGCTGAAAGGCTGCAAATTAAGTTCTGGCAAGCAGGCTTTGTGGCAAATCTTCAGAAATGCAAATTGTTGTCTCCCCTTTCCTTCTATTCATTCCCCAGCCAGGGAGGGGCCATTCAGCATTCACATGTGCTTTGCTTCCCAAGTCAACTCCTCATCCTCCATTGCTCACCTCTGCTAAATGCCTATGTGCATCTGAAACAGGTCCCAGATGTTCTTCCTCCTCACTCATATCAGGCTCCAAAGGCTGCTGCCTCTCCGGTGGCTGGGAAATGTTGGACTGCCTGGCTTTATCACTGCATCTGATGCAGAGTATCCATCAGAGCCTTCCCCAGACTCCAGCACTGGTCCATGTTCCTCCCCAACCTCCTCATCGTCCGAATCTGCCACCAGCTCTGCTGCCAGCTGATGACCACAACACAACAGAACAGAAGGACCACAACAAAACCATGTTCACCTAGGAGAGCGGGAGAAAGGGAGAGGGAGAGGGAGGGAGGGAAGGAGCGAGAAAGGAAGAGAGAAACAGAAAGACAGAGAGGGATGAAAAATGGAGGGAAAGAGATAAGATATTTGCAATTCTAGAATTGAAGTCATACACATAGCTATGCAAAGAGTCCCCTCCCCCAAGAAATAATTAAGCCTGTGCTTTGAAATCATTAAATTGTCCCAACAATAATTATGCCATTGCTGATTTTCATTATAACAATTATTTTTAGTTATAAATTAATACTTCAGAGTTTTACATTTTGTAGGATTTTTATCTTTATATTGTCAAATTATGTTATTATAAATAGAATATTTATTCTCCCTTATTGGCTAGAAATTTTAAATTGTGAGAATCCCAGGTTTCTTCTTATGTAATTTAGAGTTGATTGTCCAACTGGGTTTATTCCTCTCATTCCTGATTCTTTAACTTTTAAAATACTGGTATTGTTTTTATAGATGTAGCAAGTTAAAAATGTTACAATCAACCTTCATTTTTATTTGCCAAAATGCCTCTGGACCCAATACAGTAAAACAGTGGATGGAACTGCAAGTATTTTATCTGTTTCCCCCTTTCCCTCTCTCCATCTGGGTACTTTTCCTGTCAATTTGCCTGAGTTAGCGTAACGATATCAAAAGAGAGAAAGCTTTCAAGATATATATTTCAATATATATATTATGGGAGGAAGCTAACGGCACATTTATCAGCACAAATATAATAATATATATATAAGCTCCGTAGAAATTAATTAAAAAATAAAATAAAGAACCCGATCTGACATTCTATTATACATAATATCTTAGATGTGCAGACAAATACAACAAAGGAAGAATAAGGCTTCTAGAATTCATATAGCAAGAACACATGAAAAGTCAAAGTAGATTCCTAGCTTAAAAAATTACCTATTTCTGCAGAAACAAGCAGAAACAAATGTCTTGAAAGACGCATGTCAAGGAAGAGTCTCAATCATCCAGGTAGAGCTGTCTGGAAAATTGAATCATGGCAACTGGATTTATTTTCTTGTTGGTTTTGACATGTTTCTCTGTTTATCCAAGCAGCTTCCTCAGTCAGAACAAGTTGGTTAGGTAGAGAGTCATTGGAATGTACCAGTAAATCTTGCACCAACCTCAGGATTTGTACATAGCAATATGCCACTGAAGATTCTCAATCATCCTGGTAGAGTTGCCTGAAAAATTGAATCATGTCAACTAGACTTGCTTTCTTTTTGATTTAAGACATTTCTCTGCTCATCCAAGCAGCTCCCTCAGTTAGAACAACTTGGTTAGGTAGAGTTGTTGGAATGTACCGGAAACTTCATGGTTTGTACATAACAAGATGTTAATGAAGATTCTCAGTCATCTTGGTAGAGTTGTCTGGAAAATTGAACCAAGGCAACTGGACTTATTTTCTTGTTGGTTTGAGACGTTTCACTACTCATCAAAGCATTCTATTTCTTGAAACACCTGTTCCCTTTTTTACCCCCTTTCCCAAATATCTGTTTTTTTCCCAGGAAATTTTGGTCCATTAATGCTAAGGTGTGGGAATATGTTAAGTCCCACTTGTTTCTCACTTATTTCAGCAGTTTTTGCTTCTAGTTTTAAAACAATCTTTTTCTTTCCACGAAAAGGAAGAATTGGGGGAATGTCTATAAGCTTTGATGCCAAAATCCAGGTCTTACCACATAGATGTAGTGTTAAGACTCAGTTTGCCTATCTAGAAATGTGATTTACTTGGGAGGGTATGAATGTAAATGTAAAATATAACCCTTGACTGAGGATCGGTATACTTCTTCTATCTGGGATGGCCACCCTCTTCAACCAAGCATGCAGCTTTGGGGGGGACATACATGGAGTGGTGAGAGAGGAAGTATACAGATAGTGGCCAATCTCATCTTAGGGAATGGTATATAGGACTTTAAAAGTGATAATAAGTACCTTGAATTACATCTGGGAGTAAATCAGTAACCAGTGCAGCTCCCACAAAGAGGTTACACACACAAGTCTCAATTTGCACAGAACTATGTCGGTCACTGAATTTTGAACCAACTGAAATTTCCAGATAGAGTGCATTACAGTAATCCAAATTGAAGGTGATTAGGGCACGGGTGACTGGTAGCACAATATTTTCAGAATGGGTGTAACTGCGGTACAACTCTAAATTGTGCAAAGGTTCTCTTAGCCAAAACTGCCACTTAGTCCTCAAGCAGGACTTGAGTTCATAAAAACCATGAGACTATTCACTTAGTATGAGGCAGTGCAACTGAGGCAGTATCCATGAACAGAAATGGTAGTTCTGTAAGAATCATTCTTATCTTCCTTTCTCTATGCCATTGTCTTGCTTTTTTTTTTTAACATGGTAAGAAGTGGGGTTTGTGCAAGGTATGGAAATTAATAATGTAGTAATATATTAATCAGTATTCAACTAGAGAATATAATATGTATATCATGTGTGTTATGCATTTTTAAATGCTTTGATTGTTTTGTGTTTTTTCTTTTATTGTCTTCTTGTTTTTTGAGTTTTCTGTTTTGTATTTTAACTTTGTTTTGAATAAAATAAAAACATATTTTTTAAAAAAGAAGTGGGCTTGGTAAATGGTATAATTTCATTTTATTCTAATTTATAAAATAAAATGGTATGGATGCCTCAATCTGCACTGCTTGCAGTGTAATCTGTCTTGTTGGTGGATAAGAATTGCCCTCCTGTGTGGGGCATGTATCTTCCCCTCTGAATTCACAATTCCTAACAGCTGTTAAAAGGCCCCGAAAAGGTTGCCATAACAGATTGGTAGCAGTGACTCACAAAAGATATTCCCCCAGAAGGTACAATGTGGGCATTGTAATACCAGCTGTCAGTTCATCTCCATTTTTCTGTCCTGAAGGCAAGAATCAAAGAGACTTCCATGAAAGCAGTTTGCCATTTGAGCAAATGGATATTTGCCAAGGAACAATGTTCATGCATTAGGTGCAAGCTATGAGATCATGACTCTTGGCCAAGAACAAGGAGAAGGCATCGAAGGTTTTTTTTTTTTTTTGCTTAGCAAGCTTCCACTCAAATGGTACTTCATTCTTAATTAAGGCTGAGCTAGGTCTTCTTTTATGGGGAAGCATTTTAATGTTTTATGTGGCAGCCTTTGTGACAAGTCCAGAACACTTAAGATTCCTCAAAGTGGTTCAGATGATTGTCTTCATGGTCTTCTTTCCAGTAAGAATTTGAATTATTTCCTTGGGAATATGTTTTATTTCTTATTGCTGTGACAATCTTAAAATAGGGCAGGGCAGGCAAATTATTATATTGTAGGTTTGGGGGCCATAATTTTCCATCCCCTTATTATTATTTCCCCTTCTATTGTATTTCATTTGGATTTCACCATTCTTAACCCTTTTATTTTACTCATAACTATTATTTTTTGAGTTTTGTTATATTCCTTCATTGATTTTTGTTTCTTTCCTCCATCCACCTATACCATTTATCCCCTATCTAGTAGAATTCTGATTCTTCTTTTCCCTGAATTTCTTTAGTTAGTTTGTCCATTTCAGCACAATCCATAACCTTTCTTATTATTTCATCTTCGCTTGGAATTAATTTGTTTTTCCATTTCTGGGCAAAGGCAATCCTTGCTGCTGTAACTATATGCAGTATTAAATACTGGATTTCTTTTTTGTATTTCGCAGACAGTTAAAAAAACTTCAGGTTTTCATTCTATTTTAACCCCTGTTATTGCCTCCAGCCAATTTTTGATCCTTTCCCAACATTTTTTAGCCTTCTCAGAGGTTCATCATAAATGGTAATATGTTCCGTGCATTGATTCACATTTCCAACATTTTGAGGAGGTATTTGTTAAGATTTTAGCTAACCTTCTTGGTGCCAGGTGCTATCTGTAAAACATTTTGTACTGGTTTTCCTTGTATGCAACTGATAGTGTCATTTTTAAGTTTGTTCCCCAAAATTTTTCCCATTTGTCTAATTCAATATTATAGCCAAAGTTCTGCACCCATTTTATCATTTGTTCTTTCACAATTTCCTCTTCCATTTTATACTTCAGGAGGAATTTATATATTCTCCCTATCATCTTTCTATCTGGGCTTTGAATAATTTTATCCAATTCGTGTGGTTCTGTTTCGATGTCATATAATTTAGTATCTTTATTGTATTTAGTTTTGATTTGGAGGTAAGTTAGCCAGTGAACTTTCATGTTCTGATCTGCCAATTCTTCAATTGTTTTTAAATCTCCCTGTCTATCAATTAAGTCTCTGTATCTTAGCATTTTGTTCAGATCTATAAAATTTGGGTGAGTCGTCCTTTCTGTCGGTGATAGCCAATTCGGGATTTTCACACAGTGTTTTTTTTTTATTTTGAGCCATTTTTGCAATAACGCTCTTCTGATTAAATGATTTTGAAAATATTTGTGCATTTTATTTTTATCATCCCATAGGAATGTATGCCAGCCTGCTTGCAGATCATGGCCATCTAAGATCAAAATTATTTTATTCTTTAGTTCTATCCAATCCTTCACCAATGTTATTGTTACTGCTGATGCGTATAAATCCCAATTTGTTAATGCTTAGCCTCCCCTCTCCTTGCTGTCTTGCATTGACTTTAGTTTAATCCTCGCTTTTCGTCCCTGCCAAATGAACCTAGCGGTTATTTTGTTTAATTCTTGAAATAATTTTTTACCCTGATTAATAGGTGCGGCTTGCAACAGGAATAGGATTGTTGGTAAGATATTCATTTTAATTGTCGCTATATGTCCCATGAGTGATAACTGAATATTTTTCCAATTTTCTAAATCTTTCTTTATTTGCATCACTAATTTATTATGATTATCGTCTTTAATTGTGGAACATTTTGCTGACTCCCAGATCTCCAAGTATTTCACTTTCTTAGTTATTTGCATTCTGGTTGCTACTTCCAGTTCCTCTTCTTGTTTTTTTATCATGTTCTTGGTTATTATTTTTGTTTTGTCTTTATTGATCTTTAGTCCTGCCACTTTGCCATATTCTTCTAATTTTTGAATTAATTTCAGGCTGGATTCTAATGGATCCTCTAGAACAAATACTAAGTCATCGGCATAGGCTTCGCCTTATATTCTTCATTTTTGAGTCTTAAACCTTTTATTCCCTGGTCCTTCCGAATTAAAAGCCCACTGGGCTTTTAATAAGTCCACAAGTGCACTGCTAAATGTTAGAAATTCTTTTTTCTTTTTTACTTAACTCCCAAATAGCTTATCTATTTGGGAAGTTTGGGACTGAAATACAACTAACTTAAAGGACAGAAATAAATATGAAATATCTTCTATTGAATCTATAAAAGAGAGAGACAAAATGAGAGACAGAAGAGGAAAAAAAGGAAGAGGGGGAGGAGGAGCAGGAGGAGGAGCAGGAGGAGGAGGAGAAAGAGGAGGAGAAGAATAGTTTGTGGAAAGAGAAATAATGATAAAAGAAGTTTTAGGAGGTTTGACCAGGTAATATTCTGCATATCAGGTAACTCTTTTAATTATTAAACTACTGAAAATTTCCCATAACAATAGGGGCAGTAGAGAGCATTGATCCACGTTTGAAAAAAATGCAAATAGATTTTTTAAAAATAATTTTAAAACTGATTGTGCCGGTAGGCATTTTGATATTTAAGTTTTGCATATAAATATAATTTTGTACACAATCATTCAAGACTCATGGTAAGACCCAGAGACAGACATGAAATTATTTATCATTAAAAAAATTGAGAGGACACAACAGCAAGGAGGTTGTCCAGTGAGGGCTGCAGAAGCTGGCAACCCACACAGGATACCAGGAAAGCACTGCCAAAATGAGCCAATTTACAGATAGAATCATTTTATGATGGATTATGATGTCCAACTGGTATCAGCACAGGAGAGAAGCACTTAAGGATACAATGCAGATATCTCTAGTTCTCAGTTGTGAATGTCCAACAGAAAGAATGCCTGAACACATATTCAATCTTTTTCATATCACATAAGCAGCTACTCCTCCCTATCAAGCCACACGAGAAGCAAAGATAATGGTTTCTGAGCTGTGATTTAGCTCACATCCACTGTCCAGTACAGGAGTCCCCAACCTCCGATCAATGGACCAACATTTGGTCTGCGGCATGCCAGCAACGTTCAACGTGCTCAAAATGACCTGTTGGTCTAGTACACAAAATGTAATATATGAATATTTGGGATATCTTTATATCATATCCTTACAAGTTGTACAGTAATTGCAGTTATACAGAATGTTCTTAAAGGTATCTAGTGTAAGCAAGCTGATCCACTAGAGGTCCACTCTACCCATTAAGCAATTTCAACTTGGTTCTTTTTAGTCCCAAGGGCATCACAGTTCATTTCTATTCCAAAATGCTATTATACTTGAAGTGTATGAAATACCGAAGCATCAATTTTCTATCTAATCTTTTCTTTCTCAAAACTTCCTGATATTGCAAAGCATAAATAATAATCACAAACACTATTTAGATGCCTTTAGATTTCTTGGCTTAAAAAAATAAGGAACGTGTCTTAATTCATGTGTGTCTATGAATTAGATCAAAGCAATTGTTACAGCTGGAGAGTTGAACTTCAAGAAGTCTGCCAGCTTCTTAATTGACTGTTATTCTCTTGAGATAGTGTACTCCCCTAGCCAGCTACTCTTACTGCATCAAGACCTTGGGAAAAGGAGTGATACTTGTAATGGATAATATACTAATAATTTTGCATGACCTCACTTAAGTCATAGTGAAGCAGTTTTCAAAATTGCGGATCTTTCCAAGGCAAATTGAAAGCAGCAAAAGTCAAAAACAGAATACATTTGTGCTTCTGAGCCAAAGAGAGGAATAACTGAGACTTGAAAACTGATTTTAATACAATCAGACTTGAATTAGAAAACACATAAAGCTGAAATACTTTGGCCACCTAATGAGAAGGAAGGAGTCACAGGAGAAGAGCCTAATGCTGAGAAAGACTGAGGTCAAAAGAAGAATGGGACAACAGAGAATGAGGTGGCTGGATGGAGTCACTGAAGCAGTAGGCGTGAGCTTAACTGGACTCCAGAGGATAGTAGGGGACAGAAAGGCCTCGAGGAACATTGTCCATGGGGTCGCTATGGGTTGGACATGACTTCACAACAAAACCCACCTCTCCATACTTTCACAAATAAATATGCTAATTCCCAAAATTAAAATCCCTTGAAAATTCTCAACAGTGATACAAAAGTATCTCATGCTTTCAGCAAAGCTGTAGCATGTTTGTCTTGCGAATAACACTTATTGTGATTACATCATGGCAAATAACTTTTTATGGGGGAGGAATCTGGATTCTTGTAGTATTTTAACTTTTTACCCTAAATTAGGAGTAGGCATCATTTTGGTAGCTTGCAGAAGCTTTTAACTTATTTGAAATGTATAAAGGTTACAATGGAAACTGGGTGGGACCGTCCAAGATCCTCAAATTACAGCACACATTTTTATTTGTTTAACAAATTGCACCATTTTTTTTAAAAAAAGCACAGACTACTGTAAAATTATATCAGGTATGGACTACACTATTTTTTTTTTACAAAAGAGTAGGAAGTTGTCAAAATACTTATTAATAATCATAGTTGGAAGAGGGTCTGTCCCCCTCAAAGATTATGTTGATTATCTTACCACTGCTATTTTAACTTTTAACTCTTTCTAAAATGACAGAAAATCTTCTGAACCACGGCTGAGAGCTCCATGTTAAAGACTCAAAGCACAAGAAAATCTGATGTCTGCAATAAATCCTGACTTTTAAATGGAAGCAAATTATTAATAAAATATGAAAGAAGCAAAAATCAACTGGAATCCATTGAAATTCAAATTTACGGCCACATTTCTAGAAAACATCTTACTTAGGGAATTTTTCCTACTCATTTTTTAAAATAAACGAAGTAAAAAATAAGATTTTTGTATTTTGTCTTTTGAATACCATATTCAGCTTCTTTTAAATTATATGTCCTCCATTTCCCACCCCCCACCCTTGGGTACTTAATGAAAATTAGTTTCATACCATTGATAATTTATAACAACTGATCGCCATCTCATTTGTACCCAAGCACTTTGTTTAGTGAAAAAGAGGTTTCATTGCAGAGGTTCCCTTTCAATATTCAGAGGTTGATAAAGTAGTGGCAGTAGGGCAGAATATTATATTCGTCCTCATTATTCTTCAGACCCCTTCTTCCATTACTATTTCCCTAAAGCAGACTAGGAAACTAGCACATCCAAATCTATATTCATACGTTCTAAGTGGGGAATATGCCTACCAGACAATGTATGTGCTTTTATTCCAACGAATAGCTCCTTAAAGGTCATTCAGAGGACTATGTTAAAGCAGGAGATAAATGAGTTTGAGTAAAATGGAATATAGCAGAATGATATTTGGGATGTAATCACCAAATATCTATGAATTCAGAAAGGTTGGAGAAAGGAACTTGGGAGTTTAAATTCTAGAACAGAGAATTATACATCTATCTTAGATGGGTTTTTTTCTGAATTAAGTAATCAATTGTTATAGTAGAGTCTGGCTACATTATTGTTTTACTAAAGTTTCTAATTTAATCTGAGGGTGAGATGGATGGAAGCTAAATTTGACATATAAGCCAAATTTTATCTAGTCACATATAGGAATTTTCCACTGAACCTATCAAACAGTGAGTTAAGATCAGTGATTGACTGTTGAATGCTGATGCGAAGCACGAGAACATAATTGCTTATTTCTACTGTTGATTATATCATTATAGAAGGTAAACCATCATCTGGGAACCAAGGATTAGCATAATGGCTATAGATTCACTAGAAACTCCGGTAATCATTGAGCAAATGCCTTGCTCCGGAATCAAAAAAGAATGGCTACTGAGAGATATTGTTTAAACCAGATGATGAATCAACTAGACCAGTAAACAAGACAGAACTTGTTACAGTGTGCCTGACCCAAGACCCTGAAGCTGTTTCTAGAGCAACTGTGATTTTTGCAGATTTCCAACATTATCTTGCCTGGTTAATATGGTGGGAATCTAAAGAAATTTACTGTGTTCCTTGGTGTAATATACATTAAATTATATCTCTACCAACCCAATTCATGTAGGCTTTATAATGAGCGTAATAACTATGAAATTGATAGTTTTCTCTCTGATTTGGAATGACCCACATTTAGATAACTATATGAATTTTGTGGAGTTCCTTAAAGTGTACATCGGGGGTCATGTCAAACAAGAGACTGCCAACCAGAAAATATACAGCTTATGACGAGATAAGTGCTGGAATTTGCTTTGTGCAGGAATATGCTTCTGGTTTTCAAATGCTAGCTCAGTATACAGGCTGAAATTTAACACACTGAGTTCAGAGAAGGATTATCCAGTGAAACATATGTTTTCTGTCTCATGTGTCCTTGGTTATCAATGGAAGACTCAAGGAAGTATTGGCAGAGCATAACAATGGAAGATGCCAGTATTCTTTTCATTTCTCTTCTTTTTCCCCCTACGTCCACAAATAAAAAACATTAGAAGCTAGTGGATCTCCATTATATGCTTGACAGAAGATCTTCTGATGCACTCATGGCCTGTATTTATATTGTGGACAATGTGGCTACTTGGCATGTGAGTGTTTTGCAAAGTTCTTCTTTTTGAAAACAATCAACCAACGGCAGTATTTGTTGGATGTTTTGCAAGGGGATGACCTATACACTTCAGATCTGACATGTAGCAAAATAACAGTTCAGAAGTTATGACAAAAAGAAATTAAGGGCAGTCTACACATCAATATTCAATCACTCTTACTATCCCATAGGCCCTAGACTATCCCTGAAATGGAACCCAGAGTCATGTAGGGCAGACCAAGAATCAAAAGAGAGAGGTGAGTGGGTTTTGTATGTAGATTGGAAATCAGAGATTACAGTTGCATGTTGACAAGACATCCTGTTCTGAATGATAAAGATTCAGGTAGCTTTTTCTGCAAGTTAAGAATAAAAGAAGTAATAAAATCCGTCATTTTAGAATACACCCCAAACCTTCTGAATTCAGTTTAAAATGCACTGCTCAATATTTACATAGTTTTTTTAAAAAATAATTTTGAGATTTGGACATTGGGTTATTGTTGCTGTCAGGGTTCCAAGTAACACCCCCAGTGAAAGAAGACTCCGAGGCTAGGCATTCCTCAAAGTTCCATTTTATTAGAGATGTCATATTTGCACATCTGGAAAAACCCAAATCTGAAAGTTTCCAGGTTTTCCCCACCCAAAAGAAAGTTCAAGTCCCTTCCCAGCACCCATATATCCATCACATGATCCAATTAGGCACCATCCAAAACTGGAGATGCCTCCCAATCACCTCATTGCTGCTGCAGGGTGAGATGACCTTGACTTTCTGGGAAAGAATGTTGTTACGGCTATATATCACTCACACTCTGTATAATCCCCCTCCCATTTTCCCACAGTAGAAAATGTGGCAGGCCTGAAGGCCCAAAGGTAAAAAATGGCTTCCAGGTCTGACAGTTGCTCTGTATTTCTGAGTTTAGTTTTGTCTTCTCAACTGGGCTGCTTTTTAAAGATAACATGACAACAGTTCTGCATTTGGTCTCCTTCTGCCAACATAATGCTTTGGAGGTTTCCAGCTGCTGGAATAAGACAAGAATTTTCAAGTGTAAGGCAGCAATACTTTTTAAAAATTATTTTTGAACTGCTTTTGCAGCCTTGAAGTGACATTCTTGTACTCCATGTACATATAGTATGTATGTAGGAAGCTACAGGCAGTCCTCAACTTATGACCACAATTGAGCCCAACATTTCTATTCCTAAGTTAGACACCTATTACCCCTTTTTACAACTTTGCTTGCCATGGTTGGTAAGTGAATCACTACAGGTCTTACATTAGTAACATGAATCTGGCTTCCCATTGACTTCATTTGTTAGAAGGTTGCAAAAGACGATTACATGACCCCAGCACACTGAAGCCATCATAAATATGAGTCAGTTGCAAAGCATCTAAATTTTGACCCCATGACAATGGGGATGTTGCAACTGTCTTAAGTGTGAAAATAGCAATAGCACTTAGGCTTATATACCCAGTTACAGTGCTTTACAGCCCTCTATAAGCAGCTTACAGAGTCAGCATATTGCCCCCAACAATCTGGGTCCTCATTTTACTGAACTCGGAAGGATGGAAGGCTGAGTCAACCTTGAGCTGTTCAGGATCAAATTCCTGGCAGTAGGCAGAGTCACCTAGCAATATTGCATTCTAACCACTGCACCACCTTGGCTCAAAACAATCATAAATCACGTTTTTCTGTGCTGTTGTAACTTAGTCACTAAACAAATGGTTGTACATCAAAAACTATCTCTATACTTGCACAGACATAGACACACATACAGACACATAATCACACTTACTATTGCTGTATTAAATCATTTTATTATTTATTCATTTATTGGAATGAGTTAGCAGTCCAACTCCAATGGACAATCACAGTATTGGTTGATCAACAGAGAGCTCATGACCTCTCATTCCTTCACTAAGATGTCATCTCTCTCTGGAAGATCCCCATTACAGCAACTGATAATGGAGAACAGCATCTTATGAAATATGGTGTTAGCAGTAAATTACTGTTGTTTGCATTTCCAAAGATAAACATTAAAAAGTGAAGGTCACATGCTATTTCGATGTGTATTTAAAAGAAAAGGTTATAATTTGGTGGTTATATCACCAGATAAAAGAAGAAAAAAAGAACCTCAAATTCTGAAGAACTGCTTCCAGCCAGTATGATGAACAGATATTTAAGGAAATACTGTATGATGGCATAAGTTTCAAAAACTCACATTTTCATTCTATTTAACATTACACAATATGCCAATTTTCCAGCCCTGTTTTGAATAGTTGTTATTTTTTCCTGAGAACTAAACATAACCTGTATCTAAACTATCAACGTCTATTCATGTGTAAAAAAAACCAACAACATAATGCCAAATTTGTGCTCTGAACAGTTTGTACTATTTATTCCCTTCCCACTCATTATCACTTCAGTTTTTAATGCCTAATGTTGAATAAATAAAGGTCCTAATTTCACACAACAAAGCTTGAGTATAACAGAAAGGTGTAATGATGGAGAGGAGGAGGAGGAGGAGGAGGAGGAGGAGGAGGAGGAGGAGGAGGAGAAAAAGAAGAGGAAGAGGAAGAGGAAGAGGAGGAGGAGGAGGAGGAGGAAGAAGAAGAAGAAGAAGAAGAAGAAGAAGAAGAAGAAGAAGAAGAAGAAGAAGAAGAAGAAGAAGAAGAAGAAGAAGAGTTAGCTGTCTTTCAACATGTAAACTCATGGACAACTTAGTTCTTTTAGAGACTTTCTCAAAGGGATTATTTTATTTTATTGTTCACTTTCCTTGAAACATGTCAAGAGAAGTGCCTTATAGTCAGTGACAAGTAGAAAGTCTATTATTTGAAGCCCACCATCTAAGTGCATTTCATGGCAACATTTTGCCATCATAGGATGCTTTCTAAACATCAATTTATGACAGAAAAGAAAAACAGGTTGGTGGGACAGTATGTTAGCTCTACTTCCTTTGAGATTTGCTTCTTTCAGAAAGTTGTGGAAGTTAAAATTCAAAGGGTCATATGGGCAAAGAAAAATGCCATTCTTCCAACATCACATAGACTGTGCACCACATAATTATTGTCATGGTCATTCTGCAAAAAAGAAAAGAAAGTGATAAGGGCCCTTTCTCTTTAAAAAGAGTATGTTGGTATAGAAACTGAGTTTAAACAATGCAGATTTTGGCAGGTTCTACCGGAGAGTTGCAGTAAAGTTGGAGAAATCAATAAATATAATATAGATTATGAAAAGCTAGAGAATGTTTTTGTTGTTAGTTGCAAAGTTGTGTCTGACCCATCACAGCCCAATGGACAATATTCCTCTAGGCCTTCCTGTCCTTTATCATCCTCTGGAGTCCATGTAAGCTCATGCCTACTGCTTTGGTGACTCCATCCACCCACCTCATTCTCTGTTGTCCCCTTCTTTTGCCCTCAATCTTTCCCAGCATTGGGCTCTTCTCCAGTGAGTCCTTCCTTCTCATTAGGTGGCCAAAGTATCTGAGTTTCATCTGGCCTTCTAAAGAGCAGTCAGGGTTGATCTCCTGTAGGACTTGATCACCTTGCATTCCAAGGGACTTGCAGAAGTCTTCTCAAGCACCATAATTCAAAGGCCTCAATTCTTTGGCACTCAGTGTTTCTTATGATCCAACTTTCACAACCATATATTTCAACTGGGAAAACCATAGCCTTGACTATACACACATTTGTTGGCAGGGTGATGTCTCTACTTTTTAGTATGCTGTCCAGATTTGCCATAGCTTTCCTCCCCAGGAGCAAGCATCTTTTAATTTCTTGACGTGGTGATCTTGGAGCCCAGGAAAGTAAAATCTGTCACTACTTGCCAGGAATTGAGAGGGCTGGATGCTATGATCTTAGTTTTCTTAATGTTGAGTTTCAAGTTAACTTTTGCACTCTCCTCCTTTACCTGCATCAAGAGGCTGTTTAGTTCCTCTTCACTTTCTGTCATTAGAGTGGTATCATCTGCATATCTGAGGTTGTTGATATTTCTCCCGGCGATCTTAAATCCTAGGGAATTAGTGGGAAGCTAGGGAATAGGTGTTAAGAATCTGAGTGAACAGAACAATATTTGGAAGGAATCCAAAGTAAAAGAAAGAGAATCTTCTTGGATGCTAAGGAAGAAGCAAAGGTAAATAGATTACACAAAAGATGCAACCAATTTCTTAGCAAACTGTGGATCCTTCAAGGAGTCCAGAATTGAAACCTTGCAAAGGGAAGGGATCACCCACAAAAAATTACAGAAATTAAAGTTGAGAATATGTGAAAGAATATACAATAAAAGATTTGGCTTTCAGGGCCAGGAGAGGATGTAAAAAAGCAGCGACGTGTGGTGAGGTTTATGGCTGGTGAGGCACTGACACAGTGGTGGATTTCAAATTTTTTTTAGACTTGTGGAGTTCAACTCCTAGAATTCCACAACCAGGCATGCTCAGTTCCAATTTAAAGCGACAGCATTTGTTTTTCTCCTTTGCAAAAAAGTTTCCTTCATTCTTTTTCTTTTCCCTCCCCCTCCTCCCTCCCTCTCTCACTCCCTCCCCCCTCTCTCAAAGAGACGCACACACACACAGAAGTTGGATTGGACTATCTCCTTCCCTCTCTCACTCACTCCCTCTCAAACAAACAGAAACACAGAAGTTGAATTGGAGCTGATCTGAGCCTTTGATTGCAGGCGGAGCCACATTGCCTTTTCAAACTTGTAATCAGTGAAGCTGGGCTTATATAGTTTTATCCAGCTGTGTGTGTGTGAGGTGTGTGTGTGTGTGTGTGTGTGTGTGTTTGAAAAGGCAACATGGCTCTGCCTGCAATCAAACTACACTTGAGGATGAAGTTTGAATTCCTCCCCCTCCCTCTGACCCACACGTACCTTTTCCAGCTGTTTCAGAGAGGATTTCAACTCTTCTCTTGCATGTCATCATGAAAAGAAAAAAAAATGTAAAAGGAAAAAGGCAAGAGGTCAGGCTGAGCTAGTTGCTGCCAGAGTCACTGTGGATGACTCTGCTTAACTGTTTAAAAAAGCCTCTAAAAAGTGCCTTCTACAGGAGGAGGCAGGAGTATTTAAGTCTTTAATAAATTTATAGGCCACCCAATCCTGAAGGACTCCAGGCAGCTAACAACGTGCCTCACCTACATCAGGAATTTTTCAGCTTTTAACCCTTGCTTAACTCTGCTCGAGTGATCATAAAACGCCTAAAGTCAGACTAGATGAGGCATGTTGTTCTCCCGCCTTCTCCTGTAGAGGGCGCTTTTTAGAGGCTTTTTTAAACAGTTAAGCAGAGTCATCCACAGTGACTCTGGCAGCAACTAGCTCAGCCTGACCTCAGCTCTTGCCTTTTTCCTTTTACATTTTTTTTTCTTTTCATGATGACAGTGGTGAGGCTCTGCCTCCGCTGCCTCCCCTGACTGCATGTCCCTGTAAAAAAGTGCCCAGGGGACAAAACAAGAGAAGCAAAAGTTATGTTGGAAGGAAAAAGAGAAAGGAAGAGAAATGATGAGCCCACAGTAAAAGGCAACTTAATGAGATAAAGGAGAGTCCGAACTTTCAAGAGACTAAGAAAGGTTGCTCAAGAGAGAAAAGAGGAAGTGGTTTCAAGAAAAAGGAGTAACAGAAAAAGCACTTATGAAAAAGAAATAAAGGGAAAAGGCATAAGAATTTTGATAGCCAATGTGGAACACAAGGGCCGTATTGGCTACAGGAGGATTAGGCCAAGAAGAAGCCCCAGAATATTTTGGTTGGGTGAGAATGGTGGAAGACAGACAGCCTGCTGTCAATTACCTCCCACAGACCCATTAGATCTCACAGGGTTGGCCTCCTCCGGGTGCCATCTACCAGCCAATGCCACCTGGCTATTACCCGGGGGAGGGCCTTCTCTGTGGCAGCTCCAGCCCTCTGGAATGAACTCCCCGCAGGGATTCGGACCCTCACCTCTCTCCAGGCCTTCCGAAAAGCCGTCAAAACCTGGCTTTGCCGGCAGGCCTGGGGGTGATGAGTTCCCTCCGCTCTCGACATGTATGGTTGTGCGACTGTTGTCTACTTTTATTATTTGTATTTTGTCTTTTATGTCCCCCCTTTTTTCCCCCTTGAATTGTTCGCCGCCCTGACTCCTCCCGGAGAAGGGCGGCATACAAATAATAAAATACAAATACAAATACAAATACAGAGCCAAAAAGAAAAAGGGTAAATGTTGGAGGAGGGATTGAACGTAAGAAGTTTAACTCTTATCTAATGTGGTGCTCTCAATGTTCTCTGAGCTGGATTGTTTTCTTGCAGACATTTCATTACCAAGCTAGGCAATATCATCAGTGATAATGCATGATTCCTGCAAGAAAACAACCAGATTCAAAGAGCATCACTGACTCCATAGTCCAACCCTGAGCTACAAATATTCTCTTCTATCCAGTCTAATGGTTAAGGCACCAGGCTAGAAAGCAGGAGATGATGAGCTCTAGTCCAGGAAAGCCATCTGGGTGACCTTGGCCAGACACACTCTCTGTCAGCCCAACTCACCTCACAAGATTGTTGTTATTGTGGGGAAAATAAGAACAGGGAGGTGTATTGGATACGTTTGCTGCCTTATTTGTAGAAACCATAAAGGCAGGATACAAATAAACAAGCAAATAAACCAATGAAGAGCTTGAAAGAAGCAATTAAGAAATTTCTGGACTGCATTTTTCAAGCTGGCTATGGGGTATTTTGAACCATTTGATTGTCTATAATGCTTTTGAACTGCACAGCTCCTTAAAGAAACCCTTGTGGCTGGTGTGTCTCTGTATGTGAGAGATACCTGTTTCTGAGTCAGAACTGATGATTGCAAGCAATTGGTTAAAAAGCTGCTGTTTAAAGCAAAGCTCTTCTTGTCAGCTCATAATTAGCAATAGCAATAGAACTTATATACCACTTTACAGTGTTTTACAGTCCTTTCTAAGTGGTTTACAGAGTCAGCCTATTGCTCCCAACAATCTGGGTCCTCATTTTACCAACCTTGGAAGGATAGAAGGCTGAGTCAACCTTGACCCTGTGAGACTCAAACTGCCAAACTGCAGTCAGCAGGAGTAGCCTGCAGCACTGCATTCTAACCACTGTGTCACCATGATTTATTAGATATTTTTTTCCTTGATCTGGGGTGAAAGGGGGGAGCAGTTCTTTTCAACCTTCAAATGGCAGAAGGCTCGGGATGAGGTTTGATTAGAGAGATTTAAATTGAAGGAAGTCTGCTTGGGAGATACCCTGGAGGATCATCTTCTCATATTCAGAACCAGCTATTGTGTAAAACATGGGGCTAGGTGTTCTGACCTAGGCTTCCCAAGATCATGAAGCAGATTCCTTGTCCTGATAAAATCTCTTTTATTTAGGTTAAAGGCAATTCTTCTTCAGCAAAGTCCCAGCAAACAGTCTTTCATGAGATTTCACAACTACAGACCTTTTTGAGGCTTGGAGAGTTGCCAGGCTGATATCTTCCAAATGTCACTTTGTAGCAGCAACTACTTGGCAAGAAGTCAGGAACAGATCTTCACCCTAATGAATTGAACTAATTGTTTTCTGCAAACTCCCCTCCCCTTTCACTCCTTTTTATTCCCTAAGCCATTCACTGTCCATCTGTGCCTTTACTCCCATGTCAGTTCTTGTTCCTTAACTATTCCCTTCTCCTGGCAGCTCTGTGCATGTGCATATCGGGAACAGGTTCCAGCTGTTCTTCTGCCCCAATGATATCTGATTCCGAAGGCAGCTAATATCTGTTGGATGGTCCTGGCCTCATCTGTGCCTCTGATGCAGAGCACTCATCAGAGCCTTCCCCAGACTCCAGGACTGGCCCATGTTCCTCCCCAACATCCTCACTGTCTGAGTCTTCCACCAGCTCTACTGGCTGCTGGCGGGCCACTAAGACACCTTAAATAAGATTTGACATAAACAAGATAAGCTTCTAGCCTGCAATGCTCTTTAAAAAAAAATCTGAAAAACAACAAACATGAATGACCTTACTAAGCCCTGGTAATCATTTGATAACAAATTGTATGAAGTTGCTGAATGCTTAGGTTAATATTCCCTTTTCTGGATAATGCAGATAAAGCATGTCATATGTAAAAAGAAAAAAAAGACAAGGGAATACAGATAAAACCAATTCTGGAGGAATGCCTAAATTCTCCAGGAGAAATAAATGTTGCATCAGAGAATAATAGTTAGGCATGGCCCACAATTTTTTTCTCTTGACAGGGTTTGGCCTTAGAAGTCCATGTGGTTCTGGACTTCCCATTTATTTTCTACCTTCTTTCTATTCCTTTTGCTTCTTCTCTTCCCCAACTACTTGATCCCTTATCTCTTTTTTCCTTCTGCTACCTTTCTCTAAGGGCTTCATCTAATCCTTCCCCATTGTATTTCTGTCCTCTGATCTGCTTCTTCCTTTTTTCCCCCCTTCTCATTACTTTCCCCAGCTGCTCAACCCTCCAACATTGAAGTTTTGACTGTTTCCATGAATCTGTGGCTCTGGGCTGCTGTCGTAATCACAGTAGCAACAAAGAGATCATTCAATCATACTGAAACTTCATCTTTTAATTTGCCCATGGCTAGATTGCCTTTGCCTTTTTTTTGCAATTCTCCTTGAATTGTATATCCCTTTAATGAGGAACTAAAATGAGAACAGTGTTGTGAGCTTCTGCCAGATGTTGTTTAATAATTTCACCCTTCCCAGTCTTTTTGGGAAATTGAATGATCAGGTTTTGCTTTGGTGTTTGATATGGCAATTCTTTAGTGGGTAAGCATTTTATAAGTTCCGCTTCTGTAGATACTGTGCTGAAGAAAATTATATGCACTTCCATATTCCTTTCCTTTCTATCACAGAGGCTATAAATATAGTCATAAGCACTGGCTTCATCAAGAGTGCTGATTCTAATCCCTCCATTAATAACCCTTAAAGTTAAATCTATTTAAGAGTAGCTTAAACAGTAGCTTTTATAGTAGTCATGGACCCGTATAATACATTGTTTTAGAACTAAGATTGTAACTCAAAAATCCTTGTTGTTGTTGTTGTTGTTGTTAGTTGCAAAGTTGTGTCCAACAACTCCATGGACAATGTTCCTCCAGGCCTTCCTGCCCTCTACCATCCCCCTGAGTCCATTTAAGCTCACACCTACTGCTTTGGTGACTCCATCCAGCCACCTCATTCTCTGTTGTCCCCTTCTTCTTTTGCCCTCAATCTTCCCCAGCATTAGGCTCTTCTCCAGGGAGTCCTTCCTTCTTATTAAGTGGTTAAAGTATTTGAGTTTCATCTTCAGGATCTGGCCTTCTAAAGAGCAGTCAGGGTTGATCTCCTCTAGGAGATCACCGGAGAACTACCAGAGGACTGGAAAAGAGTTGATGTGGTTCCCATCTTCAAAAAAGGGGAAAAAATAGATCCAGGAAACTACAGACCTATCAGCCTGACCTCAATACCAGGAAAGATTCTGGAAAAGATAATCAAGCAACGGATTAGCGAACACCTAGAAGCAAACAAAGTAATAGCCAAAAGCCAACATGGGTTTGTCAAAAACAGATCATGCCAGACTAATGTTATTGCATTCTTTGATAATGTGACAAAATTAGTGGACCAGAGGAATGCCATCGATATAGTTTACTTGGTCTTCAGTAAGGCATTTGATAAGGTAGACCATAACCTACTACTAGATAAAGTAGAAGAATGTGGGTTAGACAGTATCACCACCAGATGGATTTGTAACTGGCTGACCAACTGCACTCAACGTGTAATCCTCAATGTAACTGCATCTTCATGGAGGGAAGTATGCAGTGGAGTACCCCAAGGCTCTGTTGTGGGCCCAGTACTCTTCAACTTTTCATCAATGATTTGGATGAGGGAATAAATGGGGAACTCATCAAATTTGCAGATGACACCAAGCTGGCAGGAATAGCCAACACTCCAGAAGATAGGCTAAAGATACAGAAGGATCTTGACAAACTTGAACATTGGGCACTATCTAATAAAATGAAATTCAATGGTGAAAAGGGTAAGGTTCTACATTTAGGCAACAGAAACAAAATGCACAGGTACAGTGTAGATGGTACTTTGCTCAATGGTATTAACTGTGAAAGGGATCTTGGAGTCCTAGTGGACAACCATTTAAATATAAGCCAGCAGTGTGCAGCAGCAGCCAAAAAAGCCAACACAGTTCTGGGCTCCATAAACAGAGGAATAGAATCAAGATCACGTGAAGTGTTAATACCACTTTATAATGCCTTGGTAAGGCCACACTTTGAATACTGCATTCAGTTTTGGTTGCCACGATGTACAAAAGATTGGAAACTCTAGAAAGAGTGCATAGAAGAGCAACAAAGATGATTAGGGGACTGGAGACTAAAACATATGAAGAACGGTTGCAGGAACTGGGTATGTCTAGTTTAATAGAAAGAAGGACTAGGGGAGACATGATAGCGGTGTTTCAATATCTCAGGGGTTGCCACAAAGGGGAGGGAGTTAAACTATTTCCCAAGGCACCTGAGGGTAGAACAAGAAGCAATGGGTGGAAACTAATCAAGGAAAGAAGCAACTTAGATCTGAGGAGAAATTTCCTGACAGTTAGAACAATTAATCAGTGGAACAGCTTGCCTCCAGAAGTTGTGAATGCCCCAACACTCGAAGTCTTTAAGAAGCTGTTGGATAGCCATTTGTCTGAAACAGTATAGGATTTCCTGCCTAGGCAGGGGGTTGGACTAGAAGACCTCAAAGGTCCCTTCCAACTCTGCTATTTTATTGTATTGTATTGTATTGTATTGTATTGTATTGTATTGTATTGTATTGTATTGTATTGTATTGGACTGACCAGTTTGATCACTGTGCGATCCAAGGGACTCGCAGGAGTTTTCTCCAGCACTATAGTTCAAAGGCCTCAATTCTTTGGCACTCAGCTTTTCTTATGCTCCAACTTTCACAACTATACATACAAAAATCATAACAAATGACAACAAATAAGATACAAATACATAGTAATAGTGAGTTGCTAAGAAGGCTGATAAAAGAAAACAAGGACCTTACAAAACTTCAAATCATTGCTTCCATTCAGTGTGGCTTCCACAAAATCACTCTGATGAAGCACGGTTGCAATTGAAGTGAGGAACTGCTTTGAAGCATTGAATCAAAGCAGATGGCTTCAGAGTGCTTTGTGGCTTTTCAAACTGTTACACAGAGTCCATGGCTTTTCCTCTGTTTTTGGGTTGATATGTACAATATGCAACAATGCCCTTTCAGTCCTAAATTTGAAAGGAGTTGGAAGTGGGGCTTCCTTCACTGGACATGAATAGCCAGTTTAAGACTTCCTTAAATTTTGTGCTTCATAGAGCTGTTTTGAGGCTAACATGGCTTTGGACTTCATTCACTTTCACAGCTCTCTGCTTCTTGAATGTGACCAGCTATAAAATCTAACTTTTGTCTCTCTCATGCTAATGGGCTATTATGCTTCTGTGCTGGTCTTATCATATAGACACTCAACTCAGCTCTCAACTTTCTATAGATGAGCTTAAAGCTACTGTTACTTTTAATTCTGCACATTGGTGCAGGTTTAAGTCTCTTGACAATGAGTTAATGGAAATGAACAGGTTACAGGCATTGAGCCTAACTTTTACTCTCTAAAAATAGGTGTGAGATGGAGAGATTGCAAGTGCCACATTTTATATGTCCATCCTTTTCTATGGGGTATTGTATCTTATAGTGCTAGTATGGTTCTCTTTCCTCTGCTAATTAATTAGTACAAAAGACTGATAGAAAGCCAGTGGCTATTTCCATAAATTGGCAATTTTGACAAGTTGTACTAGAATAACAGAGTTGGAAGGGACATTGGAGGTCTTCTAATCCAACCCTATATGTTTCCATGAGCCAAAGTGGCGCAGTGATTAAATGAAGCACTGCAGGCTACTTCAGCTGACTGCAGTTCTGCAGTTCGGCTGTTCAAATCTCACCGGCTCAGGGTTGACTCAGCCTTCCATCCTTCCGAAGTGGGTAAAATGAGGACCCGGATTGTTGTTGGGGGCAATATGCTGATTCTGTAAACCGTTTAGAGAGGGCTGAAAGCCCTATGAAGCGGTATATGTCTAACTGCTATTGCTATTCCAGACAACTGGCTGGTCCAATCTCTTTTTAAAAACCTCCAGTGATGGAGCAACCACAACGTCTGGTGCAAGCCATTCTGCTGATTAATTGTCAGAAAATTTATTTTTAATTTTAGGTTGGATCTCTCTTTGTTATTCTTTTGTCCATTAATTCTTGTCCTGCCCTCAGGTGCTTTTGTGAATAGGTTCAATTGTGTGTCTTACCTCACTCACTCTCTCCGTAATGGGGGAGCATATTACAGGCTCTTAGGTTGACTTAAGTAACTTTTCTATTACTGTCCTATTTCCTAAATAAGGATAAATTTAAAAAAAGTTCTTAAAGCCTTAAAATGTTTTTTTCCAATAAAAGCAGTAAAAGGTGTTTTTCTCTCCACATTTTCTCCACTATATACCCGACAGTATTTCACATACGATGCAAACCTTTCACCTATCTTTAAAATTTATATCTAAAGAAGAAAAAGAAAACATGGGAATTTTATAAGCATTAATGACGGATGAATGCCTGAGCTGATAAAATAGGGTGTCATGGTAACATTAATAAGAAGAACAACAATAACACCAGCTGCCCTTTCACACATAAACACTGGGCCGAGTGTTTTGGGACTCAAGAAAGAAACCATGGAAGCAGTGATGATGTGCAAAAAAAGAAAAAAGAAAGAAAAGAAAAAAAAGAAAAGAACAAAAAATAATAAGACAAGAGGACTACACAAATGGCAATACATTCATCAGTTCACTTTGGGTCTTCATGTTCCTTGGTGCATGCTGGTGAAACTAAAGGATGGTTTTAAGGGAAAATATGGCCAGAGAGTCAGATTGGTGTAGTGGTTAAGATATTAGGTTAGAAATAAAGAGATTGTGAGTTCTAGACTTGCCTCAGATTTTAAGGTAGCCAAGTGATCTGGGGCCAGTCACTCTCTCAGCCCTAGAAAGAAGGCAGTTCTGAAATCTTGCTAGGAAAACTACAGGGAAGCTACTCATCCTGGCAACATGGAATCCCAAAACTGATTCAAGGTACAAAAAAGGAAAATAAACAGTCATTTTAGAGATTAGTATTTATGCGGAGGATGCATAATCAGCTGACAATTCCCAAATAAGCACCATGGCAGGATTTCTGGTGATTTAGCTCTGTCTAAATGTTCTTTACAAGAGAATCAACCTGGCTTGCATTTCCTGGGTAAAAATGCAGACCAGAACACATTGTTATTCTTCAGTTTTGCAACCCTTCCTGTTCTTCAAAAGTTGTATCAAAATAATGCAGACATTGCATATTTTACAGAACATGTACATTACAAGTGCATGTTTGCCAATATATATATATATATATATATATATATATATATATATATATATATATATATATATATATATATATACATATATATATATATATATATATATATATATATATATATATATATATATATATATATATATACATATATATATATATATGTCAAAACAAGGGCAACTAACTGTCAAAGTTGCCAGTGAATTTCAAAGTGAACTTTGAAGGTAGCTACTTGCATTTCTGATTTTAGTTCACTAGAGGGCAGTGGTGCTCAGAACAGAAGCAAAAGCTGCTCTGGATAGACTGATTATTATTTTACCTATTAAAAGAATATCATTAAAAGTTTGGCGCTGGTGTTTGATTGTGAAATTACTTATCTGTTGAAATACGAACCCCCTTTAATTTGACACTAATAATTTATTTACAGATAGAAAGTAATGTTTCAATTTCATCTGGAACTTGTGGATATCCAGCCAATGAGCGCAAGAGCAGTAAACACTGAAATAATTCTGGCCTCATATCTACATATTGAATTGCCGAGGGAAATTTGCACAAGAAGACATCGTTGTTTCATTGCTATAACCATGCCCTGAAAGATCTTTGATATTAAGTAGCAAGTCTTTCAAGTGAAGCTTAATTCCTGATGACTTTATAGACATCCAGAGAGAATTCCTGGCAATGGTATGGAAATAATTTGACATTTCAAACTTACAGGCTACATTGTTGACACACACACACACTCCAGTCTACAGCCTTGGTATTTTCTAGCCAGTTCCTATCTGATTATTAACTGGATCAGATCTTGCTTTCTGAGATCAGCTACCTCTCCAGCAATTTTTTATTAAAATACTGAATCAAGCATGAGGGCAAGTTAATTACATTGTGCTTTTTTCCCTAACTCCACAAAAATGTTTGCATGCAACTGAATATCTACACACCTTGTGTATATGTAGTGACAGTTCACTTCTGACTGATCTTGATTTAATGCTCTGGTATGTTAATCTCTTTTGGGTCATAGGCCTTGCTTGGTGGCATAGGAATCCTACAGTGATGGGCTGCTGTGGGTTCGCAGGAGTTTGGGAGAACCTCTAGCTAAGATTCTTTGCAGTTCAGAGAACCCCCAAATCCCACTCCTGGCTGGCCCCACCCACCTCTCTTCACCCCTTCCAGGAGTCTCCACACAGCCTGTTTTGGATGCAGGTAAGTGCAGGGTACACACAGAGACTTGGGGAATGGGAAAACCAGGCCTACTGGAAATTCGGGAAGGCCATTTCCCACCTCCAGAGGCCCTCTGGAGCCTGGAGAGGCCATTTTCGCACTCCTGGAAGCTTGAGGAAAGCTTATGGAGCCCGGGGAGGGCAAAAATGGTGCAGGAGGCCAACTAGGCGACGCCCACCCAGTAACTGGACAGAGAACCCCTTGCTAGGTAGGATCACCACACTATATATATATATATATATATATATATATATATATATATGTGTGTGTGTGTGTGTGTGTGTGTGTGTGTGTGTGTGTGTGTGTGTGTGTGTGTGTGTGTGTGTGTGTGTATAGCTTTATTCTGCCCCCCCTTATGCACTTAGAAGCAATATTATACCTTGTTTTCATTCTTTCATCCTCATCAGGCAAGCTGAGAGTCAAGGCTGTGCAATGAACATGGTGTCTCTGAATGGGGAGTTACTACAGAAAGAACATAACATTAGTCCAGTCAAAAGCCTGTCCTTTAATATTTTGCTTCTCTTGATGGTCAACCAGATTTCTATATGAAAAATCCTGCACAAATATCATCTTCTTGCTTGCTTTCCCCAACTGTAATGTTCAAAAACACACTACCAGAAAGAAACTTTAGAGATCAAGACTAGCATACATTTTTTTAGTAGTTTCTCTATCTATGGTTGCAGAATTTTAGACATCTTCCCTCTAATTTTGGGTTTTAATGAATCTCTGCTTGAGTGGAAACTGCTATAATTTTTGATGGTGTAAAGTTATAATGTGGCAGCTTTTTGAAAATTTGAATGCAGACTTAATAGTTATGTGCAGTTGCTTACAGATTCAAAATAATGCAGGATACAGGAATTTTAAGAACATGGATATGATTGCAAAGCCTTCCAGTTAATCCTTTGTTAGCAGGGGTGAGTTTCAAAATTTTTAGTAAGGGGTTCTCTGCCCGGTTGCTGAGTGGCCATGGCCATGGTCATGGTGGGTATGGCCTAGTTGGCCTCCTGCAAAGGTTATCCTCTCCTGGCTCTCTTGGCTCTGGAGGCTTTTTTTGAGCCTCCAGGAGGGCAAAAACAGCCTCCCTGGGCTCCAGAGGCCCTCTGGAAGCTGGAAACAGGCCCATTCCTGAATTTCCGGTAGGCCCTCCCCAAGCCTCCATGTGTGCCCTGCATCTACATCTAAAACAGGCCACGCAAGGATTCCTGAGAGCGGTGGAGTGGGTGGGGCCAGCCAGGAATGGGATTTGGGGGTTCTCCAAACTGCACAGAATCTTAGCTAGAGGTTCTCCCAAATTCCTGTGAACTCCCAGCAATCCACCCTTGTAAATTGTAACACAGGAATTGGCCAACTTGCCAACATTTCCTATTGGAGTAGACTAGAGTTTTCTGTCCCTGTTATGGGGATTTTTTCCTCTCCATTCTTCCCTATTGAAATCTTGTAGCTCATTGTCTTTGCCCTGCAAGTTTCACTCTCCTCATAGTTTTCAATAACATCCAAGTCTGAGGATTGTGAAGATAATTCCAGAAGTTTTATCTTTCTTTCTTGTTAAGTATTTCATGATTAATTTGGAAGACTGTTTTGCATCATTGTCTTCTTAAAATAATGAACCTTTTCCCAGCTTCGGTTTCATTGACTATGGAACATTAGTTTCTAGGATACATTGATATTTAGTTGTTACTCCCCAGCAATATTCTATAAAAAAAATAAAAAGAACAGAAGGTTGAAGGCGCATGATTTATTTGGAAAAAAGCCTTTGGATTCATGTCACGCTGATACAAAAATCCAAGCTGATGGCAAAAGTTACAGGAAACTGATCTCAGGAGGTATGTTCATAATCACTTGTGCATAAAAATCAAAAGCAGCCAGGACAAAGAATTAATGTTCAAATACATTTTATGGCAACTCTATAGAATTTGAAGCTGAAGAATAAATACATAGCAGTTCTCTATTGGAGGATGACCTACTGCTTGTTGCAAATACTGACATGTTGCAAGACCACAGAACAATATTTGTTCTGAATTGCAAACTTCATTCAGTAGCTACAGTCTGCAGTTTGTAATCCAGATTGAGTCACTGGACTGGTTTGCTGCCTGTTGCAGCAGGTTTGCAAACTCAGATTTGTGGCAGAACAGACTCACTAAGTTGTGCCAAGTTTCTTTCCATTGAATGCTGCTTTGGCTGCTTCACTTCATGCGTCTCTTTGCAATATGGTGGAGAGAGAGGAGGGGAGGGAGAGAAGAGGGGAAAGGAAGGGACAGAGAGAGAGGGGGAGAGGGAATTCAGTACACAAGTAGGCTGAAAATGTATGCAAACATTAAAAAAATGTGGCTAAATTTAAAATATATGCCCCTTCCCACAGCCAGGTCCTCCATGAAAATTCCTACTGCAACTCCTGTAGTGCCTTGTGAGTGTCCTGCTAAACCTACTGATTAATATTATATAAATAAAAGCAGAAGATGAAAAGGGCTTGATTTTCATTGCAAAGTGATGTTGCAAGTAATGAATATTGTCATAACTCACCTGATATTAATTGCACTTTTCCATTTGCAATTAATCAAGACTTATTTTGTACAGTACAATTCAGAGCAATTATATGAAGAGAGAGATTTTACTAATAAAGCCTGCGATTTCCTTTAAACACAGACTTCTGATTGCACATATTACCTAGACAACAGGGTTGTGGGATTGTTGAGCCAAAATATGTGTCTTCAGGAAGTTGAATAACCTGTATTTGACTTATTGAAACCTATGGGCAAAGCTTCAAGGATGTGCACTTAGCTTCATTAGCATAGTGAAGCAATATGCTACAATATCCTATCTGTTAATGACTATTTCAGCCTCAACAATAATACATGAGCAAAGAATAGATACAAACTCAAGGTAAACCCCTCCAAACTCAATTGCAGAAAATACGACTTCAGCAACAGTGTCAATACTTTGAATGCACTACCTGACTGTTGTTACACTCCCAAACATTCATAATTTAAACTTAAGACTGAGTGTTGACCTCACTCAGTGGTGAAATGCACATTTTTTTTTACTATCTGTTCTGTGGGTGTGGTTTGGTGGGAATGGCAGGGGAAGGATACTGCAAAACCTCCATTCCCACCCCACTGTTGGGCCAACCAGAGGTGGAATTTACCGGTTCTCCAAACTACTCAAAATTTTTGCTACCGGTTCTCCAGAACCTGTCAGAACCTGCTGAATTTCACTCCTGTTGTCACCCCATTCCCAAGAGGTCTGTAAGGGGCGTGCAAGCAGTGTGCCTACCATCCCTGTCCTACTGTCTCCATTTATTTGTACCCATTTACTGTGTTCATATTTATGTTTATACTTATACCTGTTATCTTTTACCTGTTGGACAAACTAAATAAATAAATAAAAATCACCATCTCCTTTCTAAAAGTAAAACCAGGCAGGGGCCTTGCTAGGTATCTGTAGTCCCCCCCCCCCGCTGCTTCCTGTGGCGTCTTTCCAGCCTCCTCCAGCATTTACAGGAGTCTGAAGAAGTAACTGAACCTGTTCACGACTCTCTTCCAGCATTTGTCAAAGAAAATAGGAAGGAAGAGGCAGTGCCACAAATCTGATAAGTGTAAGAAGCATTTTCTTTAAAAAAAAGGCCATGGGTCAGGATTGATTCATTTCCCCATTCTAGCAGCTCCTGAATTTGAATCAAAATTTATTTGTTCCTCATAAAACAGGGAGGAAAAAAATCCTTTTATGGGAAGGAATGCCTTCTGCCAAAGCCAAAAATCTTGATTTGATCTGGTCCTAACAAAGGTTAAATTAGTGGAGAAGAGACCAAACAGGCAGGATCCTGTGGTCCAAGCTTATGCAGAGTAAAGAAAATAAATATTCTCTTTTCCCTTTAAAATCAAGATCATGCAAGCCAATCTTTCACCAACTTCGCAATATACTGGACTACATCCAGTGATGGGATTCATTTTTTTTACTACTGGTTCTGTGGGCGTGGCTTGGTGGGCATGGCATGGCTTAGTGGGTGTGGCTTGGTGGGCCTGGCAGGGGAAGGATACTGTAAAATGTCCATTCCCTCCCCACTCGAGGGAAAAGTTACTGCAAAATCCCCAACTTCTCCCGATCAGTTGGGACTCGGGAGGAAGAGAAAAGATGGGGTAGGGCTAGTCAGAGGTAATATTTACTGGTTCTCCAAAATTATTCACCCAAATTTTCTGCTATGGGTCCTCCAGAACTGGTCAGAACCTGCTGAATACCACCTCTGCTTTCTTAGTAGAGGCATGATTATGGGGAAAATTGGCCATCTTACTATATTTGTTGTGATGCACCAGAATCATATGAAATGCACCTTTGTGCTAATGGTTTGGTATTTAATCCTAAGGAAGAATCCAGATCAAATGAGAAGTTACAAATATTTCATGGTTCTGAGTGGTCAGATTATGTACAGGATTTAAAATATGAATGAATATGTTACAAATGCATATAGAACACCAATAGTATCAATGTTTTGCGAATACGTTTTAAATTGACAATGGAAAAAGGATTTCTGATTAAATGGACAAGATATAACTGCTAACTGCAAAGATTGCTGTCAAACAAAACCTTCACTAATAAGCCCATCATTCTTTCACTGTACTAAAGACTGAAAATAAATGCTTATTCTTTAAAAATAAGTTCCTTATAGATTTGAGATCAACCTGGCCATGGTTGCTATAGTTACGGAATGTGCAGGTGTTGATGCTACTCAATGATAGTCTCTCCATTAATTGGTTCAGAAGTTAATCTTATTTCGAATATGAAGTTCCCGTAATAAGTCCAAACCTGGTTTGTATGTTTGATCGATTGCCTCCTATTGCTGTTCGAGTAACCATGGCAACCTTTACCCCAAAACAGACAGTAAAACATGTTGTTTTAAATCTGCTGATGGGCATCCATACATTTCAGATGAACATCCAGAATTAATGCTTGCTACACCACACTTGCCAGTTCTGAACAGTATTCAGCTAAGGTTCAGGAATTTGTCAGTAGGCTTTCAGTTTTGATCACATCTGAATCAGCTAGCCTTTTACCTGAGAAATCAAAATAAAATAAAATATAAGCATAGGTCTGTCATCTGATGAGAGCAAGTGTAACTGGATTATTAACAAATCAGTGCCACCTTGTGTTCTGCTCAGCGTCTTCTGATTTCTAGAGATGCCATCCGTATTTAGCAGTATATATCTTTACAATTGACTGTTTGCCAGGTGTATCTTTTACAGTTCCAAGGAAAGGTAAATATTCTCTTGTTTCTCCTTCAAAATCAATTCATAAAAATGAATTAATTTTCATTTTTCTTTCAGTAGCTAATCATATCTAAAAGAAGAATAGGGAGTTAATTTCCATACTTGAATGCCTCCTGCCAGGCCAGGAGATGGTGCTACAGAATTTTATTTTAATAATTTCCCCATTATACACCAATAAGGCCTCAGATAATGGGATCCCTATGTTCCTCCAGTAATGGGATTCCTATCTGTCCCTCACTGACAGGGGATGTGGTGGCTGAAGTTATTACAATCTGAACAACAGAGGGCCAGGACACACTGAGGTAACCTCAAAACAACGTTTTATTCAGTAACAGCAAACCAACACTAGAAATGCAGCTTCAGCACCATGCTCTGCTTGACAGCTATTTATACTTGAACTGTCAACCAATAGGAACACAGTAAAGCTTCCACTTCAGCCAGGCACATCTTAACTAATAGGTGCAGTCCAACAGTTGCCAGGCTGACAGGTCGTATGTCGAGGAATTGTGGGCAGTCGTAGGTAGAGGACTTTTGGCCGGTCACAAGTTCAGGATTTTACAGAAGTAGCTAGCAAACTGCTGCACCCTGTAAGGAGAGTGGTCCTAAAAGTTGGACAGTTTCAAAGGACTTCTGGGAGAACAGGTGGTTCCCCCTAACGTGTCATTCCTACACAGCCAGCCTCATTTCACTACAAAAGCCAATTAAAACCAACCACACATCTTCTGTTCTTCTGTCATACGTTATGGAATTATGGATACTTTGTATTGTGAAACTAATCATACATGTGACTTCCCACAGCACCTTTCCCCCTCTTTCATACATGCAACTAAAATGGATTCAGCTTTATGATATTGGAGGTGGGTGGATTGAAAGGGGGAGAAAGAACTCATAGTGTATATTGCATGCACACATGGGGCTCTGTGGATACAGCCACTAAGATGTGACTGAACTTTCAGGTGTAAACATCCATTCCATTTAATATATGTTACAAGAAGCAAGGAAAACATATTGCCCTGACAGTAGCACCATCCCTTCTAGTCAATTTTCTCATGCATTTTTAAATTTCTCCCCTTGATGCCTGTCCCCTAGCCTTCAATCACACTCTACATATTTTTATTACATTGGGTTTTGAAATGATTCTTTCCCTTCTCACTTCCTTTGGGTTGTGGCATATATCTATATCCCAGACACTTCAAGGATTATTATTTACTACCAACTAACTGCTTCTATGTCAGCGTAGAAAACACGCAGATGCTGCATAGTATTTGGATTTCTGTGTAAGAGTGAGATGACAGAGCTGTTTAGAATATGCAGATATGCTGCCTCAGTATTAGCCCATCATTGGAAATCACCTTTCTACTTAGTCTTCCAGCCATTAAGTCATTATTAGTAATAATTCTCATATATATTGCACCTTTCTTTTCTAAATCCATCAAGCTCTTTTTTTCCAAGAAAGCAAATTGAACAAATCATATCTAGGTTGCAAAAATCCAAACAACCTAGAGAGAAATAAAAAAAAGTTTGCTGTATCAATTTAGTGCTGTTTTTTCATTGTTCAAACTGGCACATTATGCAACTGTGCACCTCCCCCAATATCTAAGTATAAGAAATAAAAGAGGGTCTGGTTCCAAAGCATTCTAGGCTAAACTTGTAGAATCAGGATGAACAAAGAAGGACATATGATTTTCATGTCCTATTTTGGATAGATAAGTTACTACCTATAAAGCCCTTCATAATGAAAAAGTGTGTATAGTCAAGGTTATGGTTTTCCTAATTGCAATGTATGGCTGTGAAGATTGGACCATAAGAAAGGCTGAGCGCCAAAGAACTATGTTGCTGGAAAAGACTCCTGCGAGTCCCTTGGACTGCAAGGCGATCAAACCAGACAGTTCTAGAAGAAATCAACCCTGACTGCTCTTTAGAATGTCAGATTCTGAAGATGAAACTCAAATACTTTGGTCACCTAATGAAAAGGAAGGACTCACTGGAGAAGAACCTAATGCTGGAAAAGATTGAGGGCAAAAGAAGAACGGGACAACAGAGAATGAGGTGGCTGGATGGAATTACTGAAGCAGTAGGTATGAACTTAAATGGACTCCAGAGCATGGTAGAGGACTGGAAGGCAAGGAGGAATGTCATCCATGGGATTGTGATGGGTTGGACATGACTTCACAACTAACAACAAAATTGTAGTTGGGTGGAGATTTAATTTTGAAAATTTACTCTGTAATCTAGATTGCCTTTATTCCTATGTTCCTTAGAAATAGAAACTGATTGAGTTTAACTTTGGACTCTGTGAACCCAAAGACATTTTTCTAGTAGAAGTACACTGCTATCTAACTATAAAACTACTTAGGTTTGTGTCTTTCTTTCCACTTCTTGATTAATAAAAAGCCATTTATCTTCCAACTTGGAATCTTTATAATTTCATTGGCTTATAGCTCTCACATGACTATAATTTTCATTGCAGAAAAATCAGATCATTTCTTTAAATAAATTTTAAATAAATAAACAATAAATATTAAACTCTTCTGCAGACTGAGATGTTGTATGTTTCTATTTGTCACTTAAACTCCCCTTTATATAATGTTTTTGAATGACATTATCTTTTAGGGACATCTTGACTTTTATGAATAGCATCATTTCATCTCCTCTGTTGTATGATATTGGCTTCATTGCTTTGATTTCCTCAAACACAGAAATACTTTAATGTCACACATCATTACTTAACATCAATCCATTTGCTCCATCATCTTCAGTTGGGTGAACAGAGTAAGCTAGATGACCTTATTTGTGAAAGCAATTTCTGACTGTATCAAAGAGAAAGGGATACAAGATAGAGATATCAAAGCACTACCAGTCAAAATACTTTGTGTTAAGTTGTTTTTCCTTAATTCTTTCTCTCTTTCTCCCTGTTCTCTACCCACATTAAGAAAATTAAAAGTTAAAAAAACCACCATCAGCACCTTCCCAAAAATTCTGTGAATAAAGTATGATGTTCAAGGAATTAGGCATTTTTCTTTTTAAAAGTAAGCCAATAGTCTACTGTCCATACTTACCTGGGTGGCTAGAACAGTTATCTCAGTTATTTCATCAAATCTTAAAATACCACTCCAATACAAAACATAATACATCAATATGCCTAGGGAAACTCAATATTTGCAGCTCTTTGTGTTTGTGTCTTAGAGGGTGAGGACATAATTCTCTCCACAAAAATTCTATGAGATACAGAGAGAAATAAAGGAGAGTTATGATTGAAGGTGAACTTCAAATGGTACATATCCAGTCCACTGTCAACTCACATAACATCCCTGGTCTGCTCTTGAGTTGCCATAGGCAAGGGGGAAGGGAAACTGCCGGAGCAGCACAGCAGCCAAACACAGAACCACATTCCAGCCTTTTCTCCCTCAAGGCCATCTCCTAGAGTTACCCACAGCAGCTGGAGGGGAGTGATCTCTACAATCCATGAAACTGCTCCATTGGTGAATGTGATTTATGACACACCCTGGGGGGAGGGGGGAAATAGGGTCAAGATTGGGGCATAAATTATGTGGGGTCAAAGTTGTCTTCACTTGGGTACGTGCCGACATGGCGCGCCTAATAAATAACTGGACTTCCTTTGAAGCTTGGTTCAAGGCTCATGATTTAATTAGGGCATCTGTCAGAACCCTGACATCCACCTACTTACCAAACTACCTACCTATATGTATATGCATATATATGCACATATATAAACATAAATACACAGAAGCTCACATATAGACAATTTTAATGAAAACATGAACAAAGAGTTTTTAAAAACCTTATTGATACATGATCATCAGTAGTGAAAATAGATTTATTTAGGAAAGACGAAATGCATGCACTCTTGAACAGAATCATTCTGTTGCAGATCCATTTGCATATTGACAAACAGTAAACTCCTTCTCTGTCTAGGCATTCCTTAGAAACCTAAATAAGAAAATCCATGCACAAAAGTGCATATTCCATATTTGCATATTTACAAACCAAAGTTCAGGAAATCATCCTCTAAATCAGCAGAATCCAAATCCCAGTGAAAGATGCAGACTGGATATGGAATGTTTAAAGCCCACTGGTTGAGGAAATGGTGAACCAGGGTATGACAGAGTAAGTGAATGGCCTACCTTGAAAGAAAAAAAATATGTATTGCTGTAGAATTGTAACTTCAAGGGAACCTTCTACCCTTTAGCATCTTATTACACAAATGTTAAAGTAGAACAATGCCAGTTTATTCATACAGATCTACTTGAAACCCATATATACAGTATACTCTTATCCTTGCAGCAGTATCAACTACAAACATATGTGTTAGGTAAGCTCCCCATTGGGAGAGCAAGTACGTTCAGAGAAGTGTTGTGAGAGTTGTGTTGGAGAACACACAAACCAGCATACAGAGACACTGCAGTTTAAATAGGCTTTTACTTTTGTGGAAATAGAGGTTTCAGAGTCCATCAAACAGTCCAAGTCATACACAGATAAGACAGTCAGTCATCAATGTCTTTCAGTTAAGGGATAATCCAAATAACATAGTCCAGTATCATATAATCAGTTCAGTACCCAAGGTTTGCTAGCAGTTGCAAAACTTACAATAGCTCACAGCACTTCTAGCTTCCAAAAACACTCAGATCAGATCAGCCCAGCATCTAACGAACAGAGAGAACTAACAGTCATTCTGGCTCCCTCTTATGGCCGATTGAGGAAAACAGCAACCAATCACATTTTACAGTATGATTTAAAGAAACAGGTATAGCATTGTTACATGATTTATATATTGCCAACCCAACCGTTAGATTGTATTCCTAACAATATGCCAGTTATCAAAGGACAGGAATTGTGCAGGTTAAGATAAGGTAATTTTTGGAGGGTAAATCATGAATTTGCAAGATATTCTTCCATCAGTAATTCTGAGTCATTTTCCAACAAAATCTTGGAAGCGTGACTTAGTATTTCCTAGTCAACAACACAGCTGCATTGAGAGCTTAGTCATCATTTGCCATTTTAGCAATGCTTGGATCTTAAAACTGCTCCAAACTATAATTGTGTGTAGAAGGAGGAGAAATGGCTTCCAGCACTAAAGTCAATCTACTGTAGCAGTATAATGGTCCCTCTTCCTTTAAGCTCTCCAGAGAGATTTACAGAAGTTGCATTTTGTCATGCCCCTGTATACAAGGTTTTACATGACTTTTACCATCTCTCTTGGAAGTGGCGCAATGGAAGGAGACAGAGAGGTTTTTCTCTTTGGTAAATGTCTGTGAATTCAATTTTGGATAAAGGATTCAAATCCTCTAGGATAAGATTTGGCTATATAGGTGTAACAATTTTTAATGAGGATGAAACCAATTTATGAATTGCCTCCTACTTGCCAAAATGACCCACCAAAGGTGGTCCCTATTTTCTACTTGCATTTTTATGTGGTTTTAAACTGCTAGATTGGCAGAAGCTGGGACAAGTAATGGGAGCTCACTCCATTACATGGGATTTGAACCACTGAACTACACACCTTTTGAACCGCTGAACTACCGACCTTTCTGATCAACAAGCTCAGCATCTTAGCCACTGAGCCACCGTGTCCCTCTTTTAATGTCTTTGAATTCAGTTTTGGATAAAGGATTAAAATCCTCCAGGATAGGATCTGGGTATGTAGGTGTAACAATTCTTTATGAGGATGAAACCAATTTGCTGGCCAATATGACCAACATTAACAAACATGTTGGAGATACTTAAGTGAGTGAGACAAATTTAAATTTCAGCTCAAATCTGGTAAAAGCAGACCTTTAGTATTAATGTATTGGAATAAAATACAGAGGCCTCTAAAGCTGCAAACTGAGAACATTTAGTTCAATTTTAATTATTTTATTCTTGTTTATAACTCTTTGTTATAATATTTATTTATATGTTTTTTATGTTTGTATATCTGTCCAGAGTCACTCTATGAAGAAGATGGATGGCTCCTAAATATGATAAATATATTAAACAAAAAATACATGTTTGATATTAAAATATTATATGTTTTAGTGTGTTTAATGTGGCCGAGTGTTGCCCCTGGGTCCCCTGTGTGTTTATTGAATTTTTAGTCTGAGGGGGAGAGGAGGTTTGCTGACCCACTCAAGGTTGTGGCTTTGATGCAGCTGACTATATAAGTTTAAATAAATTGTATGATTTTGTCAGAGAATTCATGACTGGCAGAGACATGATAACAAGGTCAGCCAATGAACAGGGCTTAGTAACAAGGTCCGCTAACTGGATCTGAGACAGTAAGGAGCCTGGGCGTGGCTTAGCTGTGCTAAGCTCTGGGAACTGAAACTGAAACTAGTCTGCTGCTGGAACTGAAACCAATCTCTCTTCTCTATTATGTTGGAAGAAACACTTTTGGTATTGTATAGTATTTATGCCTCATGTGTTATTATGTATATAAAGAGAAGTTAATGCTGAATCAGTTACCTGTGTGTTCTTTCTGGATTTGATTTCGGCAACCAACTGTAATATATTTAACTAGTGAACTGCCAGAAAAAAAATTCTGCATGATAAAATTGTAAATTCATACAGTATTCAGAAGGACCCTACCTGCCCATACAAGCAAAATGCAAAACCAAAATAACTCTTATGGAACTTGATGGGGCGAATGTGGAGAGGAATCCCATATTTGACTTTAAAGGAAAATTTCTTCCTTTGCTGCTCCATGCTAAGCACACTTGGGCTACAACAATGTGCTCCATATTATCAGTAGAAGTGAGGTGAAGACTGTGCAGTTTTTGTTTATTTCATTTGTTTATCAAATTTATAGAGTCGCCCATGTTATGAGCTTACAGTAAAACAAATCAATAAAAACACATATTAAATAACTATTAATGGGAAAGTTTTTCAAACACACACACATACTCCATCCCATAGGCTCACCATTTCTAAGGGATTCCTGAGCCTGCTGGAGAAACCACATGTTAAGAGATTTCAATAGAGTTGAGCCTAATTTTACTTGACGAGAGGGAGGATGTTCCATAGGGCAGGTGCTACAGCAAAAAAGGCTGATCTTCTGAGCCCCCTCAGATGGAACTCCTTAGCAGATGGGATCTATATCATGCCCATTCTGGCTGACCTGATGGTATGGGTAGAAAGAATTGGTGGTGGGGAAGGAGGAGGTCTTCAAACAAGTTGATTGTTCTGGCACTTGTCTGTCAAACTATTATCTGAACACCCTGCTTATTTGCACAATCTGCTTATTTGATACTCAGCTTATTCATATTTATTTATGTGCCATCACTTTAAACTAGTCAACACATGCACTTCTTGGGTGCTCTGCGGCTTGCAGTTCTCTGTGAACCACAGTCTGAGTCAGGAGTACCCAAAGACAGACCAGTAAATCTACTAGTAAGTTCTGAGCTCTTGAATTTCAGATGAGGTTGGGTTAAGAATATCACACCATCACAGGAATCTGAATTGGATGTGCTTTAAAAAAGAAAAGAAAACAACCACCATGAATTTCATTACAGTCTACAAAAGATAATGACATCATGTAATCCACACAACCAGGTTAGATAAAGCATTCAAAGCGATAGCTATCTTATCACTTTGTAGCCTGAATTGGGTTTATTGGAATCCATTCATCATTTTCATTACCATCATTTTAATGAGAAAGGTGCTCTGCTCCACTTTTAATCTTCCCAGCCTATAATATACATCCTGGATATAAAGTAAGCAGCAGACATCGTTGGGCACATTTTTTTGTGTGTGTTTTGCTTTGCTTGCAGCAATCTTCAGATAATGAGAACCAAGAGGGCAAACGAAGATATGTAAGGGAGACAGTATCAGCACACTTCAGTCTGAAAATAAAAGTGTCTGGCTGAGTTGTAACATAGTTCAGAAATCCCAAGGGGATAATGTTTGTAACACAAAAGTGGAACGGTCTTACAACGTGTTAGCGATATATGCTAGCGGGAATGTACGTATATGTGCATTGATCAAGTTTAAAAAATCAGTAGCTGTTGTAAGGTCTGCTTGTCTCATTACACTTTTGCAGTACGTCTGTACTTCTGGTTGAGTGGGCCAGAGATTACTAGTGAATTAAGTTTTCTTCTTTATGTTTTCCAGAGTGGAATTGTATTGTGGAATGGGCATTGATAGAACAGAAGAGTAAAACTGAAACAAAATGACCTGAGCTCAGCCCTTCCTAAATTTCAAGTTCTCGCCTTCCCCACATTTTCCTCAGGAAGAAAATAGATTGTCATTTGATATGGGCTTTCATCTATCACCCAACATCATTTCCTCTTTTGTTTGCCTTTCTTAGCTTAACACTGTGCACTTCTGTGAGCTCTAGCAATGTCTAGGGGTCCCCTTTCTCTTCTGCCAATAGCACAATATGACTTTATAAAGATAAAGTTACCTCAGCGCAAGTCAGGCGGACCCATCATTCTCCTTAACCCAATGCTGTTCATTTTGACTGACAACAGCTATTTACGTGTGAGGCAGGGGAGACCTGACCTAGCCCTTTTGCCTTCAAGCATTTTAGCAACTGATGCCGAGTAGTGAACTTGGAACCTTCCGATGTTTTGTATTATTGAGTTTCACCTTCCCCTCTTGTCTGCACTTCTCTTCCCTCAGTCTTTTCTCATTAATAGTTTTATTCTCCTTCCATCCCTCCACACCACCCTTAAAATATCCTCTTAGCTCTGCCTTCTTCTTTTCTTTTTCAGCTGTCACCTCATCCACTTCCTTCTATTTCTCAGCAATTACTGACTGAACCCAAATGTGTGCACCTCCTCTCTTCATGTCCTTGGCATCAGTCTTTTCCTGACAGTTTTTCCCTCAGACTTGTTTTGATCTTTTCTGCTCAACAGAACTGTTTTTCCCATAGCTCCTGGAACTAGAAATTCCTTTTGGCAAACTCAAAACCTGCTTCTTTTTTTGTCCATACTTTTATTTTTAGTAAGGATGATTATTACCATGTTTGCTTTTAATAAGATGGGGACAAAGTCATATCATTGTAAGCTTGATGACATAACCATGGCCTTCTAGTCTTGTGTTCATAATTATGATTGACTGTGACCTTCAAACCTAACCTTGAACAAAAATAATAGCTTTATTTATACTGGACTAAAATGACCAGAAATGACAAGAATGGCTCTATGCAACAATGTTCAATTCTTCTGACAGGTTCTGCAGTCTTCTAGAGATGTGATTGCTTTTTGTTCTGGACCACTTCAAATCTCATGGATTCTTTCAAAGTGATTTATTTGTTCTACCCAAGTGCTACAAGAAGAATTTCTAACCAGGTGAAATGTGAGATGGAAGATTGAATGAAGATGACATCTTCAACAATCATATGCTCAGCTAACTTTTGATCCATTATTCATCCCTTGTATGCGACCAACCTTGTTCTAACTGTAACAGAATAACAGAGTTGGAAAGGACTTTGGAGGTCTTTTAATCCAATGCACTATTCAAGCAGGAAACCTATACCATTTCAAACAAATTGTTGTCCAATCTCTTCTTAAAAACCTTCAGTGTTGGGGCATTAACAACTTCTGGAGGCAAGCCATTCCATTTATTTAAAGAGCCGAGGTGGCGCAGTGGTTAAATGCAGCACTGCAGGCTACTGTTAGATCAGCAGTTCAGCGGTTCAAATCTCACCGGCTCAGGGTTGACTCAGCCTTCCATCCTTCCGAGGTGGGTAAAATGAGGACCCAGATTGTTGGGGGCAATATGCTGACTCTCTGTAAACCGCTTAGAGAGGGCTGAAAGCCCTATGAAGCGGTATATAAGTCTACTGCTATTGCTATTGCTATTGCTATTATTAATGGTTCTGTCAGGAAATTTCTCTTATTTCAAGATTCTCTCCTTGATTAGCTTCTGTCCATTGCTCTAGTTCCCTTCTCTACCTTTGGGAGACAAAGTTGTCTGCTAGATTGGTCAGGAATCTATTTGATCTCCTACTAAGTGTAGACTTTATCTAGTTGATATCAGGGTAGTTAAAGTTATCCATTATTATATATATTATATACTATATATCACCCACCAAGTGATTCTAGGAACTTTGTCAGATTTTCTACAATTGAACAATCAGTTGGGGTGGTTGAATCTGTTTAGAAACTGCAATTGCATTGCTCAGAATGCTCACAACAAATGTATGCAACATAGAGCACACTGTTGCTGAGATACAATAGTTCCTTACAAGGCATCAATTTATAAAAGGGTTTTGTTTATAGAAAAGATCAAAATAGTTTCCGCTAGTTCATATTGTTTTATTACATAAGTAAAGGTAAAGGTTCCCCTTGCACATATGTGCTAGTTGTTCCCTACTCTAGGGGGTGGTGGTCATCTCCATTTCAAAGCGAAGAGCCAGAGCTATCTGAAGATGTCTCCATGGTCATGTGACTGGCATGACTAAACGCCGAAGGTACACAGAAAGCTGCTACCTTCCCACCAAAGGTGGTTCCTATTTTTCTACTTGCATTTTTACATGTTATTGAACTGCTAGTTGACAGAAGCTGGGAGAAGCTCACTCCATTATGTGGCGCTAGGGATTCGAACCACTGAACTGCCTACTTTTTTTCTGTATAAAGTTATTTATTTTTTCATTTTCACAACATATAACCACATGTATACTATTGCATAGCCAATATTGTATTATTAAATGTTTACATTAATTCAACTAATCATAGAGCTCCCAAAAACAATTATTGGCTCTTCTGCTCTCCATACACCATATTTGTACCTTATCCATCACTTTCTTCTCCCTCTCTCCTCCTCCTCCCTACCTCCTTTCTTCCTTCTCTTACCTACTTCCCCTTCCTCTCTCCTTATCCTCTCCCCCTTTTCCACTCTTTCTTTCTCTCCCCCCGCCCTCTCTCCTGCCCCTCTCTTCTTCCCTTACCTCCCTACTCTATTTCACACTCTTCATTTCATTTACTTGGTGTATTTCAGCTTCTGAGCAAGCTCCATTTTTTGTGGATGGCATTTTTTAATTCCTTTTCAATATACATACTTAATTTTAACATGTTTTCCTCCTTCTTTTTAAAGAGAGAGAAAAGTAATTTAATTAATTTAATTTAATTTATTAGATTTATAGGCCGCCCAATCCTTGCTGTTCAATGTTCATCATCTTAGAAGTTCTATATAGGCCCATGTTTCGTATATTTTTACCCATGCTTAATTATCCTTCCATTGTGGTATTCAATCAATTAGCAACTCAGTTTAATTATCATGTATAAAAGTGAATCACAAACCTCTGCTTTACAATCTCCCCATATCAATTTCATATTTGTCCATATTCTATATATTTTAACTTTTATTTAATTATCTTTCCATTATCATACTCAATCAGCTAGCAATAAAATTTTATTGTCATATTTAGGAGTAAACCCTTTATCTCAGCTTTATATTTCCCCATATAACAATTTCTAGTTGTCTGATTTTTTTTCCTAGTAAGTCCCGTGCCAACTCAATGAAGCGGTGGACGTGATGAGCCAGGGTCTTGAGGCCGTTAAGAACTGGATGAGCGCTAACAAACTGGTACTCAACCCGGACAAGACCGAGTGGCTGTTGTGCTTCCCTCCCAATAATTTGGCTGACATTCCAACACTCAGGCTGGGGGGTCAAATTTTATACCCCTCAGACAGGGTCTGTAACTTAGGAGTCCTCCTGGATTCACAGCTGACTTTCGACCATCAGCTGTCGGCTGTGACCAGGGGGGCATTTGCCCAGGTTCGCCTGGTCCGCCAGTTACGGCCCTACCTGAACCGGGAGGCTCTCGCAACAGTCACTCGAGCCCTTGTGATCTCTAGGCTGGAATACTGCAATGGGCTCTACATGGGGTTGCCCTTGAAGAGCATCCGGCGACTGCAGTTAGTCCAGAATGCAGCCGCGCGAGTGATAGTGGGCGCACCGCGGTTCGCCCACATTACACCCATCCTCCGCGAGCTGCACTGGCTACCTGTCGGTCTCCGGGTGCGCTTCAGGGTATTGATGACCACCTTTAAAGCACTCCATGGTAGTGGATCTGGATATTTGAGAGACCGCCTTCTGCCGATCACCTCCCTCCGACCGATTAGATCGCACAGGCTGGGCCTCCTCCGAATTCCATCCGCCAGTCAATGTTGACTGGCGACTACACGGAGGAGAGCCTTTTCTGTTGCAGCTCCGACCCTGTGGAACGAGCTCCCCATTGAGATTCGTACCCTCACCACCATCCAGACCTTCCGCACAGCCCTCAAGACCTGGCTCTCCCAGCAGGCCTGGGGATAGGTTTCCAATTTACCCGCCCGAGTGTTGACTGTTGAATGCATGTTGTGGTTTACCATTTTATTTTGTTCACTATTGTTTGTCTCTTGGTACTGCACCCCCTCCCCTTGTGATTGTAAGCCGCCCTGAGTCCCCTCAGGGAGAAGGGCGGCCTATAAATCTCAATAAAATGTAAAAAAAATGTTTTGTCCCACTTCTCTATTCCTACCTTCTCCCTTTTCTTTGTTTTGACATGCCCACCCTCTTCAATTTTCCCTAAGCCACCATCAAAGAAATATTTTATATTTCCCTTTGTTGGGGAGTAACCTCCTTCTTCAGTTTTCCCTATGCCACTTTCAACCTATGTAAAATATTTTGTCTGCTTTTTATTTCCTTTTGTTGGGACACAGCCCCCCTTTTCAATTTTCCCTATACCACTGCCAAACCCCCAAAAGTTTTTTGTCTGCTTTTTATTTCCCACCGTTTCTACCTCTTTATTATACTTCCACCTTCTTCCTTCCCTTCTTCTTTAAATTCCTGCTTATTTGAGTTCAGAATTCTATTTATGCTTGATTTTAATGATTTATACATTTTTAAAAATAATTTTATGTAGTTCTTCAAATTCCCAACTTTCCATAATGTCCAGTTCCAAAGTTACAATTAGTAATACAGTTTTTATTTCAGAGTTCTGGTCCACCTTAAATTTATCTAATTCAGCTGCTGTGTAGAAGAGTGACGGGAGTCAACTTGTCTTTTGTTCTTCCTTAATGTCCAGTTCCAAAATTGCAGTTAGTTATACGGTTATTATTTCAAAGTTCTGGTCCACCTTAAATTAAGCTAATGTGAAAATGGAAGAGAAGCCAGAGCCATCTTGATCTTTTGCAAAGGAAAAAAAAACTTCATATTTTCCCAGTTCTGATTTTATTATTTTTTTCCCCTTGCTACCTTCCACCTCTCGTTGGTTATGGTTGCTCAAAACATATTAATTGGAAAAAACTTGCATACAGCCAAACTCGGGTATGTTTCCCTTCATCTCCTGCTTTTCCAGATTTATGGCAGTTGGTTAATTAAATCTCAAGATTAGGTTATCAGTTATCAGTGAGAAAATAGTGCTTTTTCCTTGATTTTTCTCCCTTGTTGCATTCCACCTCTCATTAATTGGAGTTGCTTCAGATATATTAGTTAGAAAAAATTTGAACAAAGTAAATCACCTCAGAATATTTGGTTTCAATTTCAAATCCAAAACCAAATTTAGAGTTTATATTTGAGTGGATTTGTCACTTCTCTGCTTTCTCCCTTTCTGTCCAAATTGTTTCAAACAAATGGTTTTTTTGGGAGGGCTAGTGTTTCAACCCTCCATTTTACATTTCTTTCTTTCCTTTTGGAAAAATCCAGATCTGTCCATTAATATTATTTGTATCACAAAATTCTTTTCCAAGTTTTGACTTATGACTGTGGGTTAAATGAATCTTCTTACTGGTCTTTCATCTCGTCCTCACACTCCTGTTCAATTGCTTTGGCTGGAAGCCAGCTTCTTGTGCAGCCATGTTGCCATGCTGCCACCCCTATTCCGATTCAGAGGGCAAATCTCTGACCTGTGAGGGACCTGTTGCCTCCCTCTGGGTCTGATGAGATGCTGCCCATTCTTCGCCCCCCCTCCAGGAGGGTTCTGATCCAAAAAGGATCTTGGAATTGGTTTGTCAGACAGGGTTCATGTGAGGCTCTTCAGAGCTCACATCTCCCATGTCTGTTCAGCTGGAGAACTTCCAGTCGAACTCGAACTGCCTACCTTTCTGATCGACAAGCTCGGTGTCTTAGCCATCCCTCTATTATATAAGTAGGTCTGTGCAAATCTTTGGAGAGTTGTTTTTTATTCCAAGCCCCTTTTAAACTGCTACAGAAAGCAAGCCCCTTGTCATTTTTTAAAAGAAGGAAAGTGCCATATTAGGCTTCTTTGCCTCTCTATGAAATTTTCTCTATATTTTCTTTGATTGGAAGAGCTTTCTGTCCATATGTTGTGGATACCAGAAGCTCAGCTATTGAAACTATTGGATGATCCTTCAAACATTCAAAATATTTTGACAAGACAAATCCTGTTATCTGTGTGCATCAGTTAAATGAATCAGTTGCCTTTGCAGCACATCTATCTGGCACATTTAGTTCATGTAATTCTTCCACCCTGTTTGTGTATATTGGTATTTATGCATCCATATTTGTTGCTTATAAGAGTCCCAGTGGCACAGTGGTTAGAATGCAGCATTGCAGGCTATTTCTGCTGACTGCTGGCTACCTGTAATTTGGCAGTTCGAATCTCACCAGGCTTAAGGTTGACTCAGCCTTCCATCCTTCCAAGGAGCCTTCCAATCCTCGGTAAAATGAGGATTGTTGGGGGCAATAGGCTGACACTGTAAACCACTTAGAAATGATTGTAAAGCAATGTGAAGTGGTACATAAATCTAAATGCTATTGTATTGTAAGAATGCTATTAATTAACTTTTTTAGTGATTCTGAGATGATAAATTTAAGCAACACTCCAGTGATTACTCCTACATACATTATGATATATTCAGTTATGTTTAATTGAATCCTATTTATATAACTCCTGTTGTTTAATTTGCAATGTTTCTGTACTCAGTTTTTATAATGCCTCCAAATCTGCAATCATTGTGTATAGTAACCAAGTTTTAAATATTGTACTAAAATGATCTCTGAACAATCCCAAAGGAGATTCAGAGGCACATAACAATTTCTTTTTCAGAATTTCCCCTCCTTATTTTCAGATTGCAATAGTATGTCTATTTTTCTATGATTGAGCCCGTTGAACAGTGAAAGTTGAGCAGACATGTAGAGTACATTATCCTTTTTGTGATCTTAAAACACGTGACTTCCGTATGACTCAACACTTCAATTCAAGGCTACAATTATGCTTCTGCAATTAATACTGCTATTTATTAATATATTTTTATGCTTTTGACTTGAGTAGAAAAGTACAGTGCCATATTATCCAATATTGTGGATATAGATGTATGTATTTATTAGTAATGGTCAAATACCAGAAAGATGTAATTGTGGTCATGACAAAATAATTCATCAAGGAGATCTGCAAATTGGAAACAGCCCAATTATTGTTTGTTACCTCAAAGCTAGCTGTTTACAGTGATTCACAGGTCTCTTGGACCCAAACAAGTCACAAGGTTACATAGATCTTGTCAATCAAATATTGTATCTTTCATGGTGTTAGAGCCTTATAGATGTAGTCCATGAAATGCAATGTAACAGCTTTGATACACAACTTACACAAGACTCTAATTGTTATTCTAATAAGCATTCCCTATATTTTGCTGCAGAAATGAGATAAGGAAGTGTCTTGAATCCTCTACTCCAGGCATAATTCTAATAATCTGTTATTAGGCACAGATTGGTACAATAACAAGACATATTCTTAAAGGTGTGACAAGAGTGATATAGCAAGGAATATATGAAGAAGAAACATACGTAAAACACTACATTAATATAAGTGGAGAGAGGTTAAAAAATTGACCCAACCTGAATTCTTATCCCAACTCACTTTGGCAGTGATGGTGAAACTTTTTCACCTTGGGCACTGAAAGCATGCGTGCATGCTTGTGTGCCCAACCTCATAATTTAATGCCCCCTTGCACTATGCTCCCTGTGCATGCGCCATGGCTTTCTTGGAACCTGGGGAGGATGAAATGACCTGCCTCACCCCCAGAGGCCTGTTTTCTAATTTTCTGTGGGCCCGGCAGTCCATTTTTTGCCCTCCCCAAGCTACAGAGGCTTTCTAGGAGCCTTGGGAGGGCAGAAAATGGCCCAACACACAAAACAGAAGTTCGGGAACAGACTTCCAGGTTGCCCGTTGGACCGTTTTTCTCCATCTGGAGGCTTCCCTGAAGATTCCTGAGGGTGAAAAACAGCCCAACATGCAAACTGGAAGTCCATTCCAAAACTTTCAGTTTGCGCATTGGGTGGTTTTTTGCCCTCCGGAGGCTTCAGGGAAGCCTCCAGAGGGAGAAAAACAGCCAAACATCAAGGGCAAATATCAGCTGGCCAGTGCACGCATGCACGCTGGAGCTGACAGGGCAAGGCCTCGTGTGCCCCGAAATGGCTCTGCATACCACCTGTGACACACGTGCCAAAGGTTTGCCATCATGGGACTATGGTATACATGGCTTTACTTCATCTACTGAAATGACATCTTAAACAAGTACTTCTTTGGGGTCCTTGGTGCTCTCTGAGCTTTCTTGAGACATTTCATTACCAAACTAGGTACCATCATTTAACAATTTTTCACAGTTCAACCCTGAACTTCAAATATTCTCTTCTATAAGTACATCTTCATTCTTCCACACATTAACAATATAGTGCCGTTCCCAAAAACATCAACACTGAAAAGTGTCCTAAAACAAGCGTAACTAAGTGACAAGGCAAAAAAAAAATGTAACTACAAAATAATTTCCTAAAAATATAAGAGGTTTGTTTGTTTGCTTGTTTGTTTTATAAGGAAGTGCTTACATGTGTCTCTGAATCTGCAAGCAAAAAGATATTCCCTTGGTACCATGGTAACAATCACTGCTTCAGATTGTATAGAGGAATGAAAATATATTTTCCCCTTTGAAATTGTTTCTTTTATTTTCTAGCTGCTAATTTTAAAAGGCAGCTCCACTTCTGCATCCTTTTGGACATTCTGTTTGGTTTTATGTATCACAGAGTCCCATCTAGGAGGCATCTGTTGGCCATTTGGGGGAAAAGAAGAAGACACAAGTGACAGAAAAGTCCTCTGGAATCCTCATTGCCTTCGATTGATACAAAAGGATCACAGGCAAAATAGCTGGAGGTGCTCTGCTGTGATACTGAGGAGGATGTCCTAGAGGCTATATGACTGTCGGGATCTCCCTTTTTTTAATTCTTGTCAAGGAGTATCCATCTATAAAAGTTGTCTTCCCAAGGCTATGAAAAGTCCTGCATGCTGTTCTATGTGGCCTTGGACTTCTGATATCAGAGGGGGGGGGGAAAGAAGATGGGATTGTGAATGTATGGTTTGCTGCCTCAAGACACCTTCTTAATAGTAAGTGGTTCACTTTATAAGATTTGTATTCTTAAAATAAAAGTGTGGCAATACTTGTACCTTGGAAAATGTATCCCAAAGAATTTCGAACAATTATACAGACCAGTGTCTACTTCATTTTCTAGATCACTCATTGGTGGTATTTCGCATCAGTGTGTTGCAAGAATTTAATTTCTTAAGAGCCAATAATTTCTAGTAATTCTGGTTTATAAGGGGTGAATGAAAAGTAAGAGTTTCTAGGTATGAATGGCTGCTGCCACACATTGTCCCTCAGTGGATGAAAGTTCAATAATTTTTTGTTTTCTGCAATAGGATCATCCCAAAAGAAAATAGAATCACTGATCGTGTTATGGCTCAAGGATGCCTATTCCACCATCCTTCCTCTCCACATATAATATAGATTTATGCTATTTCCCCTTACCGCACAACCCTTAGAAGAGGGCAATAAAGCCTTCTCCTCCTCTTTCTCCTCCTCCTCTTCCCCCCACACATCTGCCTGCCAATTTGCTGGGGGAAGGGGAGACTGGTAGGCTATGATGAAAACAACATCCCTCCTCCCTATTCTAGTATATTCCCCAAGGGACCCTTCCCTCAATAGAGGAAGAGGGTTTACTCCATCACTGGTCCCCCTAGCCAGCTATATCTCATCAGCTGGCATCCATGTCATTCCCTTGTTTTTCTCTCCCTAGCGACCACCAGTAAGATATTTAAAACTTTGGCCTTAGCTCAAAACCAGCCAATGATCGCTTGCCTATCTTGTCTTGCCATTAGCCAATTGTGCAAAGGGACAAGAAAAGATAGGAAAGAGGTTGGGATATGCCCTTCCATCTTCCCTTGCACTCTACAGGTTTCTAGGAAGCATAATCAGAAAGTCCAGTGGTGTTGAACTGGCTACAACTTCCCCAAATTTTATTCCCATGGGAGTCATAGGTCTCAGCATTTTGTAAGTTTTCCCATGTGAATTACTTTGGTTCAATAACTGTTGTCCTATACCTTCCAATTCCATTCAAATGAAGGTTATAACAAATTGAAGCAAGAGCTTAATAATATAGGTAGAACATCATGCCACGCAGTCTTGAGTATATATATTATTTTTCCCCCCTGCAAAATAACTCAATAGCTATGATGTAATGTTTGGTCTGCTTATTTTACAACTTCTCAGTTGCTGATAATTTTCTTCTCTGAGATTGGTCATTGTTAGGTAAAGATCTGGGTTCTAGATCTTTAACGATAAGTAGTCTTCTAGTCTTCTATGATAAGCATTTCATTTGTTTTACCTCTTTCAATCCTAGTATATTCTACAGTTCTTGATAGTCCATTTTTTTTTACAAGGAGAAAGCTTCTCTACAGCCTAGATACATAAGATGTCATATTGCTCAAGGTCTTAGTCTAAAAGTTTTGGATACATTGTGCAAACTTATAATTACCTTATTCTTGTGCACATAATTGGCTTGTTCTTGTTCACAGCAGGCAGTAATATCCATGTAGATTAGGTGGTAAGCCAATTTACCCTCTCTGCTTCTCTGGAGTAGCAACAAGGTCAGCCCTACTTAATATATCTCTGTCCTGTGAGCACTTGGTGAACCTTTCGATTTATCTGTTTTTCACATGGGATAGCTGAGATATCTAATGTAGCACTGGGCTTTTTTCCATGCCATATTGCACCTAGAGTGGTTTCAATCACTTTTATTGATAATTGGTTTTGTAAGTACAAGACAGTCATAATTGCCACCAAAGGGTTGTTTATGGGGTTTGCAAAATGGTTTCAGGAACCTGAGTTGTGGAGGCACTTAATTAAGTGCAAGTGCTACTTGGCATCTTCACATACCTATGATATATATATTATCCTTAATTCCTCCCAGTTTCGAACTTCATACTCTCTTCTGTCTGCTCTTTGAGATTTTTGTTCTAAACTAGGGATGAGACCTTGCCTGTTAGCTTTCTGAACTGTATTACAAAATGCTTAACTTTTGACTCTGAGAAACCAGGAGAGCCACTGTTAATTCAAACCTTCCCTTAGCACTGATTTGTTTTGTACTTTTTCAATTCACTGAAATTGGTTGGAGAAAGTCCTGACTACTGATTGCTTTATTTTTCCTGTCCCTACTAATATTCCTCAGACCTACACCAGAATAAAAAAATGCTTGTACAGGAGCTGGTATTCTTTAGATGTTTATTATTTCCTTACTTAAAATATGTATATTTCATCCAGCTTTCTATGTGGTTCATAACTATAGTGAAAACCTGGAAGCATGAAACAACAAATCAGCAGTTATGTTAAGAAACATAACAGCGGGAATAAAAGTGTGGAAATTATTGAAATAGCAAGTTAATCAAAACAGCAAGACTGGAGGTTTTTAGCAGGGAAAAAAAACCTCAACCCAAAACAATAACAAAAAACCTTTGCATTTTCAGAAAGTTATTGAAAGAGAAATATACAAGGCAATAGGAAAGAGAGGGACATTTTTCAAGGAAAGGCAAAAAACTAAAACCCAACAAACCAAATCTACAGGAGGGAGAAACAGACGTACCTGCCTCCCTTGATAATACAAATCAGAAAGGCATAGGAAAAAGAGAGCTGCTCCATTTTCATTTCTTCCTATCCCTTCTTTGTACAACTGCTCAGCCAATACTGAAAATCCATTTGTGCATAAAGCTGGAATGAATGGAGCAATTTTTTTTCTCCCTTACTAATAGGAAAAACAAATCTCAGGTACACATTTTATTGGAAATGTTCTGTACCTCATATAGAATATACTTTGTGTTCAATCCATTATCCATTAATGCGGTGCTACGTGCTGAATAAGCTACAATTCCAAACCTCGGCTAATTAGCAGGTTAGCAGTTATGCTACTTACTGCCTTGAACGCAATCAAGTAGCAGCACAGAGTGGTGACTAGCAATGTTCTACCTAAAGACTACGAACCTAATGATGTTACCATTCAGTAGACAGGTTAAAATAGGCTCCTTTTTACTGGCACTGTGTTTAATGTCACTAAGTGGCCTTTGCATAGAAATTCATGGTGATTGTTCCAGCATAGAGAGAGAAAGCCTATTGGTCTGCTTGGATACTCTAGAAGTCCATTTGCTGCACCCCACCCCAATATTCCAAGGAAATTAAGCAAAACATGGATCACAATCTGGGCCAGAATAGGCAATTACAACAAAGGAGATTGTTGCATTCTGATAACAGTCTACTAACATTCTAATAATCTACTTTCGGTCCAAAGTTGATAATAACAGAGGCAGTAGCATTACACTTAACCTTAGAGGAGAAAGTTAGGAAAAAGTTTTAAGCATTCAGCTATGAGACAAGATTGAAAAAGTTCTCTTCAAAAACTAAACATTTTATTACAGTGTTTTTTTTTTAAAAAATATAGTATATTATCACTCTGTCCAGGAGACATGAGTTTTGTCTTGCTCAGAATTTAGGATTGTGCAAGAGTAATAGTAGCTTCTGAGTGATCATTATGACCATGGGGTTCTTCCCTGCAACTTTGCACTCCTGTACTTTTTCATTTTGGACTTTGGTCCAAAACTGCTGCTTCCATGGGTTCAGTAATTATGGAACAGAATTTAACCTGACGCATGAGGTCACAAGCTGTGGGAGCTGGTTCTTCCTTGAACCTTGGCCATTGGATTTTACTAGTGCCTGTACTCCCTCTTCAAGATAAGTGGGGTTGACATTTTTCAATCTTTGGTAATTGGAGGTTTGTGAATTAATTTTATCAAGGAAAATGGTTGCTCCAAGCACCATAGAGAATTAAATTATTTATTATATCTTTTCAAACCTTTTGCAAATCAAATTGATTTTTTACCACTGTGGGTTTTAAGATTATTATACTGTAATTGTTGCCCAAATCCTCATTGCAATAGAGGTTTTATGTGATTAAAAAAAACATTTTCTTTATTGAAATGACCAGATACCTGACAAAGAAGAGAAGCAAGAATTTTTACACAAAAAGAGAATATGAGGTTTTGGATAAAGATAAATATTTGTTAAAAAAAAATCTAATATTGTATTATGTTGATTTGAATACGTGATAGCATGACATAAAAATCAAAATAATAGTAATAAAAATTAGTGTGACATGCATAAAAACAAGTGTAACATGCAAAATTAATTTGAACTAAAAGCAGTACTCTAATTTGCAGGTTAATGTTTTATTTCTGAATTTTAAGGAGAGCCTAGGAAAAGTGGCAATTAATAAATGGAGTCATGCCCATGAAAAGGTAATTCAATTGCCTTGCCTACAATCCCTGAAGTCTGTCTGTCATCAGAACTTTTTTCCTAATGACATGATGGATAGGGCAGTAGAAGACCTAATGAATTATGGTCTATTTGGTCAGCAAGACAAAGGCAAAGATGCCTCTAGTAGGCATTTGCAAAATTTCCCTTTGTAATATGCTAAAGGCATAGTCTGTAAACAGAAGGATGTAAAATTCTTTCTTATTAGACCACTGGTAATATTTTTGAGAGAATGGAAGAAGATTGCATGTTTATGTTAATGGCAGTTGCAGAATGAAAATGTACCGTCACAATGATATCTCTATATTAGCATCCCATTTGTGGAGCCATTGTCTAATGTTTTCTTAGCAACACTAAGTTCCCCCATGTGGTGGCTAAGAAGAGAATTGTATGAGATAAATGTTTGGTCAGTTGAGTGTCACCGACAAAATGCGAAATAAGGAAACTGAAGTAGGTAGGATTCTGGAAAACTTTTAAAAAAAATTTTATAGTGATGGAAAATGTCTTCTAATAGAGATTAAGAAGAGCCCTCTCTCCTTAGACCCAGAATCGTCCTTAGAAAATTGTTCTGGACTTTTACCACTTATGAAATACTAGTAATTATTGCTTAACCACAATGATTAGGCGGCAGTTCTGCTGCTAAATGACAGTCATCAAATTGCAATGTTATGTGTTGAAACCTCCTGCTGGTTTCCCCAATGATTTTGTTTGACAGAAGCAGGCAAGGAAAGTGACAAATGGAGTTCAAGTGTCCAACCTCACTGTAACATCATAATTGTGAGCCATGATCATGTGACACCCCAACAGCTGCAACTATGAGGATCTGTCAATCAGTATCAGCATCTTCAAATGGTCACTGAATGAATAGTAGTTCATTTAGGACTATCTGTAGGCTTTACATTCCATCTCCAAATCTCAGCCCCATTCAACTTCCGGCTTATCATCTTGCCTTCAAATATTTTAAGTCCAGGACTACTAACTGCCCTCCTTTTGAGTAAAAATCCCATCTAGGATAGTCCCCAATGTATATTGGACAGTTATTCAAATGGTAATATTGGTATTCCCTGTCTGTACCAGGGACCTGAAAAAAGTGAAGAAGAAAAATTGCTCTTTTTGGGAGGCATTAATTAAGTCATCTGTGTTTAATATTATTTATGCCAAAGATCACTAATTTTGTCTTCTATCTTCAGTTTTTCCCTCTTCACAAAAATCAGTCAATGGCCAGCATTCTTCTCAGGCCAATGATTTTGGAGATGACATAAGAGCCATGTCAGTAGCAAACATTAGAAAAGAGGTTTTGCATATGTTTGTTGAATAAAAAGAAGTGTAATTCCATGGCCACAACAGTAACATTAGTGTGATAAATAAAAGGCAACGAGTAAACAAACCTTGTTTAACACTGTTTCCATTGATACAGGACTTGTAAAACAAACAAACAAGCACACTATATAGCAGAATATGAACTTGAATAACCTGATTGTATTTAATTTAGATTCCATATTTGATCTCCTGTTTGATTAGAGAGTATTGAATCAAAATTTAGTGAGATATAATAATTTGCTATTCAAATTTTGTAGCATTCAGAGAAAGAGACCTTGTGAGTAAGGATTTTAGTACTTTGATGAATGCCTCTTACTCCTGCTTCTGAAGCTATAAATCACTTTTATTTTAAACTATGTACAAAGCTTAAAGGCAATCACTTTGTTTAATTATCACATTAGAGTAAATGCTTAAATAATGTTGGAAAGAAATGGTCCAAGTTAGAGATGCATAAACTTGCAAGAATATTGTGAAAAGCTCAGCTTTGATCCAATACATTTGAAAGCTTAATATGGGCCAAAATCAAAGAAATCTGTTGTCACCAATCTCTTGCAATGGCCTCCAGCCATTTTCTTTATTGTTGGAAACTCTTCTCTGCAACCAAATGATTTCAGCTGCCACTGCTCAAGTACACATCCAAACAGATGTGGAAAGGAATAGAGTAGTTCATCATCATGGCTTGGTTACTCATAAGGAGGTGTCTTTTGTGGTGGTCCCTGGAATATTGAACCTGAGTCACTGCAGATTAAGAAAGCTTCTTATATTCCAGACAATTCTTAAACCCTCCCATCAAACTTTTAGCCCCATTTGCTTATGGGACTCAATTTGCATTATTTGCTTGTCTGTATTTTGCATATGAAAAAAATGATGATTGTTTGTCTTTCTTTCATTTCTCTTTTATTTAAACAATGTCCAGAGCATTGCGATTGGCACGGTTAACAAATATTGTAAATGTAAATAAAGTAGGATGCTTAAATACTATTGCCTAAAAGCATCTGTGCTGATTTCAGACACTCCATAATAACAGCCTTCTGGTATTGCTTTGACATGAATAAAACATACATGCATGAAAGAACATCTATAGTGTTTAAGCACATCGAACAAAAAATAACTTGGAAGTAGAACAGCTTTTTTAGATTACTAGTAGTGAACAATCTTTCTAAATAAAGTTACATCTTTCAGACAAGTGAAATCAATGTATTTGTTTTTAATTATAGATTTGTTTTCAGGAATGAAAAGTGAGTTAGCAAGGATAAAAAGATAAAAATGCAGATTTCAAAATGATTACCTTTATGTGAGTAATCCTTATCCCCGAAAGACATATTAGACTATGCTTTTATTAGCTAACTAATCAGTTTCAAGTCCTCTCCAGAGCAGGTCTGCCATCAGTTCACACCCACCCTTATGAAAGCCCAGGCACGGCGGGCAGGCCATGTTACAAGGATGCCAGACCACCGCATCCCTAAACAGCTCTTCTATGGTGAGCTGTCTTAAGGAAAGCGATCGCATGAGGGACAAATGAAGCAATACAAAGACACATTGAAAGCCTCCTTCAAGTGTCTGTACATCGACACTGTCTCCTGGAAAACCATGGCACAAGATTGATTAACATGGCACATGCAGATCCACCAAGTCTGCCAGGCATCTGAGGATGGAAGAACAACCATAGCACAAGAGAAGCGAGCACTCTGCAAAGCCAGAGCTGCAAATGCTGCAACAATTGTGCCCACATATGTCTGCCCAAAATGTGGCAGAACATTTCATGCCCGTATAGGCCTTACCAGCTACCTGGAGAACACATCGTGGACAGCCCACAACCTGTCAGATATCAAGGCCCTCTTTGAACACGATGGATGAACATCACATCAATCAGTTTCTTATTAGCATCTTGCTATATCTTACCAGAATCTCATAAACTTTGTTCAAGTTATTGAAAAACTTAAAATATATAGATTTGAAAGAAAAAAAAATACAAGAACCCATATTAGGAACTTCAGTTTTCTATTGGAGCTGCATACTAACTAGAAGAAAGCGAAGTTAATCATTTCTTGAAGCAGGACTCACATTCATACATAGAGAATGAAACATTTTCATATTTTCTAGGGTCTCACATGTAAAAACAGAAGACAAGAAAATTGAGTGAGATTAATCTTCATCAAGGAGCTGGACAAACTAGAGAAATCATGAATTCTCAAGAGCTCCTTCTGTACTAAAAGGGGCACTTGACAAAGGATAACATTTCTTCAAATTCTATGCATCCTCGCCAAGTCTTTGGAAGAAACAGACTGTAATGAGAGATTAATTTACCTAGTCAAAGCCAGTAAGAATTAACACAAGAAAGAGCTTAAGCGCTGAAAACTAAATCTGAACAATTAGTAATGAAAATCTTATTGCTTTATTTTGCAGCCAATTTCACTATGGCACATCTTGTATGAAACATTGTGGGTCTGTAGTCTAGTCTTAAACATTTTTTCTCACCTTAGTAAGCATCTGAACTAGACAATTATAGATGAAATCAGAAATGTAATAGCACTGCCCTGATTTTGAGTCAGATCAAAGTAGACTTCTCAGTAATTCTCAGTATTACTACTACTACTGAACATCTGGTTGACTGTACAATAAACCATAATTTAATAAACCTGCATACCAACTAATTTCCAGAGAATAGAGTGGCTACCTTGAAATTCATTCTTGGAAATCCCAAAGGTGTTTTTTCAAAAGGCAACTGGACTTTGTTTTTCTTTGAAGACATTTTGCTTTTCATCCAAGTAGCTTCTCCAAAATTGAAGAAGCTTTATGGATGGGAAGTTAAGTGTCTTCAAAGAAAAAGAAACTCCAGTTGTCTTTTGAAAAAAGCATATCTGGGACAACCATGTCCTGGATGTCTGAGAAGCTCCATAGACATCATTCTTGCAAAGCTCCAATTGGGGGAATTATTCATAGTCTCTTTTTCTGCATAGAAATAAATTTTATCTTTGCACTTTGGGATCTCACAAGATTATCTGCTGCAAACCAGGAAGAATGAATGTTATTTGAGAAAAAAAGAGCCTATGAACTTCAATCTCCAATCTTCAAAGACAATCTTCTCCAAAGAAATGGTGATAAAAACCAGCTCAAAGTCACATTTAGTAATAATGTAATTAACATTTTTCATCAGGATAGGAATTACATGCAGTTTATTAAATTAAATCTTAAAAATCTTTTTAAAAATCCTATTTCAGTGCAAAGTCCAAAGACTTTGTTCTTTGGAAGCTGACAGATATGCATCAAACATGCTGGTATGAGATCTCTTATTTTCCTATTCAGAAGTCTCTTAGTTGATCATGTGGGACTTTTATTCCATCTCTCTGTATGACAATAAATTCATTAATAGATGATATAATATATTCTGTAGTCCTCTGATTCATTATCAGTGCTGAAGTGCATTCATTTGTTAAGTGAAAAATAATTTACTACTAACTGTAATCCTCACCTTTAATAAAATTAGATCAAAAGAGTTTTACAAAAGAACATCATGCCATGACAGCAATTACACAGTTACAGTTGTCTAACACTGGAGATATTATATACGTTTCATTCAAAATCTGAAAATGTCCTTAAAATTCCATTGATGTTTTCAATAATTATAAAAAGCAAAAAAAGAATATACATAATCAATTGCTTAAAAGAAATGGTGCTTCTTATGCGACGCCAAAACCAAAATTGATTTTTCTGTTATTGCAGGGGCACAATAATGGCATGTAATTGCATTAGGGCATCAGAACCTTTTGATTTTTAGTTCAAGAACTTTTATACTATTTTTCAAAAATAAATATTTTTTCCCATGAGAAAATTTATGAAGACTACATAAAAGCCCTATTTTAATTGAAAAGGTTTCTTTTTTTTAAAAAAAATCCAGTTTGTGAAAGCTCCAGAATTTCTCAATAGTCAAAACAAAGAGAGTGGCTAGAAGACAGCAGAAATTGAGGGTTACACAGCCAATTTTTAAAGAGGAAATGTGATTGGAGAACATTCAGTTGAAGCAGTTTCAAATTTCAGGCGAGCAGGCATAAGACTGGAGTCACATATTGTGCTAAATCATTATTTACTTAATTATGGAATAAACCACAGTTGGCTGGGCTCCTACAGTGCATTAATCTATAAATCATGGTATATAAACCACAATGGTTTGATCCATATAACAGATTAAATCAAAGCCAAACAAGGCTTATTATGACTAAGTGTAATGTAACCCAGGCTTAAAGGAGCTATAGAGTAATTTAAAACTCTTTTAGTACCTAGCAGAGTCAATCTAATATATGTTCGGTTTTTAAATGTTGATCATGCAGGTTTCAACCCTAACCAAGAGGGGTGGGGGAAGTAGCAGAAGACACTTTAGATGCTTCCCCCACTTTACAGAAGAGCTTGTTGATGAACAGATTTGGAGATACTGAGCTCTTGCATTATACACATGACCTTTGTTGTTGTTGTTTTAATCATTCGTTCGTGTCTGACTATTGATCAACTTTATAGGCAAATCCTCTCCATGCTACCCTATCAAGCAGTTGTTGGATCTTCATCTTTGTATCAGTTTTGCTGTTATCAAGTCAGCATGTTCTTTGTTTGCTCCTTCTTCTTGTTCGTCTAACTATTCCCCAGTGTCAGGTTTCCAGGTGATGAAACCCATTCAAAAAAGAACTGTGCAAAGTCCATCTTCGAAAACAAATACTTTTATTTAGATAGACATCAAATTGGCAAAGTCTGTTGTAATTCCGGATCTGACACAAACTGGAATAACACCACAAAATATTGTAAGTTAGAAACATCCCTCAAAAGTCACATTCTCCAATAAACAATCAATCCACATTACCTGGTGTCTTCAAACATCACCTTCCATACTCAGCAGGAGAAGCCTCTGTTCCCACGGGAAAGAAGGTCACCTAGCCAAAACAATCATCACTATTTATTCACTCCTTCCCCCACCTTAAGAATGTGGTGAGACTGAAACCACCACCACCCTTAAAGTAAAGAGAAAGAAAAAGGAAGAAATGAGCATAATAGAGAGTAAAATAAAAAGGCTACATAAATGTCAAATTCAGGCTCAACACCTAGCTTCATTGACTTCTCCAATGAATTTGCATGCATGACATGGCCAAAGTAAATCAGATATACTCTTATGATTTTAACTTCTAGTGATGTGTCCAGTTTTATACAATTCAGATGTGAAACCTTTAAATTATAGCTAATGCGTTAATATACATTTGAACATTTTGCCTACTAATAAGGATTATAAGAATAAAATCATTTTATTGCATTTAAAGCAGTTGGAATAAGCTTAGTATATAAGCAGCTCATAGAAAATAGATGCATAACTAATCTTCATTCATTAGAGAGGAAATCAGAGGCCAAATCAGAGCCAGGTATAATGTTTTCTTGTGTTTTCTTACACAAAGTTGATCATGATGAGAGATAGATAATGTAGTTCTCTGGACCATGTTCAAATACCCTCAAATTCATAACCATTGAAGAAGGAAGAATTTAAAAGGAAATGCACCACATCATAGGCATTACTTGGTAGACTATTTTGGAAAATCATACTTGGGATTTTTGACCTTTCTTTCTAAAATAGTTCTTCAGCATGAATAGCTTTTTTATATACAGCTAAAATGACATTCCTCTGGCTCAAACATATATTTGGGCAGTAAATGTTTTCTCATAGTAGATGAGTGGAATCACTTCTCTTCCTGTCATATTATATAAAAGCAAATGTTTTGTTTGATTTTTTTTTAGGAATATGAAGAACCACCTAAAAGGCCAATCATGTTACTAGGATCTGCACTGAAAGTATGGCTCTCTTTCTGCAACACATCAAGACTTTCTCCCAGAGTTATATCTTTTTCCTTTGAGATGCTAAGATATCATGCATGGTGTTTCTGCATGCTTTGCATTTGATCTCCATCTCCCCCCAGAGATTACAAAATGCCTTTCCAAAGTTCTAGTAATGGGTCTGTTTCAATTCAGTAGCTTGGTAAGCATCTTCTTCCTCTTACTGTTCAATTATGTGTATATACTGTACAATTGCCACCTTAATAAAACTGTCAGCCACTATTAGGGGACCTTTTATATCTTGCAGTGTGACTTGTTTTTTTTTAGAACTGGATATATATTCAGGGTTACAAGGATAGCAATTGACTCAGAGAAACCAAGACAGTAAAGGCTTTTATATTTCTTTACTGTACAGCAGGACTATTTACAATAGGTATTTAAAGTAGGCATTTACAAGAAGATCCCAACGTTTGGTTTGTCCCTCCAAAAACTATTTTCCTCTAATTCTCCAAATGCTCAACTTCTGTCCATTTCATTCTGTCTCCCTCCCCTTTGTGCTTATCAAAAGAGAATGAAAGGAAGGAGTGTGCTGGATTTATAAATGAGGGTGCTTAGTGCTGATCAGCGCTGCTCATCAACATTCCTTTGAGAAAGAATCCATCTCAAGAGCTTTCTGCCCATCCTTCCCCATGGACTAGGGCTTCAGCAAAGACTCTGAGTCTCTGTCTGTATCCAGCTGTCTCCCTCCTTCAGCTCCTCCCTCCAGCTGTCTTGGATCCTGATTGAAGATCACAATATATCTGGGATTTTGTTTCTCTTTCTCTGAGGAAGCCACACATGAACTTCTCCTTTCCAACCTGCTATGCATACTCACCCCAACATCTGCTATGCATACTCACCCCAACTTTAATCTCCAAATTTTCTTCCCAGCTACTCCCTGCTATAAAAATCTTGGTAGTTTTCTCTCCTCTCCTTCTTTGGATTAGACCACCAGCATATCCTCCAGCAACTGAGGAGGCAGGTGCTCCCTCCCATCCCAGCACCCATATACAAGGCTGAACTAATGGGAATGCTGTCTATTTTTCCCCACAATAGCCCTGGCTAGCAGCCAGGGTAGCTCCTCAGCCCTAGTGACAGTGCATTTGTACTTCATGACCATATCTGAATGTCTTTTCCCCTTTTCTATCTCCATTTGCTAACATGCCATCATAACATCATCAATTCCAGGCCATTAATACCATACACCACAACAATATCATACTTCCAGATGCTTTGGCTACTATTCCCAGAAACCCATGTTGCTCCAACTAAAGGTCATGGAATTCTATAAATGTTAGTCTGAAAACTCTGGAGGGCACCAGTTTGCAGATATTTTTTTTTCTTTGCAAATGTGCAACCTGCTGTGTCCTCTAATGGTCTCCTGTTTATTTACCAACTGTACATTCAAGAGAATGCATCAAAGCATTTCTTCACATACTGTAAAGATAGCAAAATAACCAGCTGGAAAATAATAGTTTTCTGTGGGAGGCTTTCAGTACACAGTCTGCCAAGCTAAAAACATTCTGTTATGCCATGCCTCAAAGAAAAATAAAGATTTGATAGAATTGATTATGTTTGTTCAAAAATATGGTTCTCGGTTTGGAAATTTCCAAAGTGCATTTCTTCATTGTTTCTGACCTCACCGGTCAAACACATTTACATTTTGAAAACATTGCAAGCTCAGCCTTAGAATGGCAGTGATTTCGCTGAAAATAGACAAAGCCTGACATTACTTTGAACTCAAAGTGATTTCAGTAAAATAGCTCATTTCATATTATCCAGTACATCCAAGGAAAATCTTTGGTCTGAAAGCATGTGACTTCTGATTTATTGATAAGTTCAGTAAAACCTACTACATTATCAAGCTTTTTCTTGATAACAACATTTATTGCCAGGAGACATTTAAAGTGCCTGGAGTATGATGTATTGTGCTAAAATGCCATATTTGTTATAACTTAAATGCAGGAAAGCTTATAATATTAGCTAAGAACTGTTTCTTTGACCCATGTTATCAAAACACTAATGACAATTCAGAAGCTTTTACATATTTTTGTACCTAACTCTATTCTTAAAATTTGCAATATTAAAAATGAAGTTAGGCGTAAAAATATGTAAAAACCAATTGCTAGTTGTTATTTTTAAAACCATTTGTTGTGTGCTAGTCTATCACAGAGCAACAATAAAAGGATAACTGGTACAATGATAAGTGGCATTTCAAAAACTAAGAGAACACAAATGCGAAAATAATAATTAAAAAACAGAGAAGAAAAACCCAGACATTTAAAGTGGAAACACGAGTTAATACATATTAAATTGAACGTAGAATAGAACTGCAATCTTAAAAATGACAATTTAAATCCTCATGCACAGAATCCTATTGATCATTTCCCCCACATAGTGTATATTCATTTTCCATCTAGGATTTTAAGTGAGATAGGACCCATGGAGAGGGAAGTGTCAAAATCATAAGGATGGCATTTACAAAGAATCTGTCTATCACTATCCCTTCCAATAGCCCATGAGAAAAAAAAGTCTTTAAAAATAAAAAAAATAAAGTGAAAGTGAACTTGGTAAGTAGTCTAATCTTGGTCTGTATTGAGCCTGGAAGGAGATCAAACACAATACTGCTGCTTGGAAGAATGCCCAATTTCACCAATTCTTCCTGTGTTAGAACTCATCGACACAGAAATGGTAAATGTGCTTTCCTCTCAAGCTTGTGACAAGAGGAAAGTATATCACTATAAAAAGGTTACTCTACAGCCGACCTTTAATGCCTCTCAGCAGCGAGGCTGGTATGCTGCTACCTTCACAGAACATGGGGATAACATTCAGGGCAACAATTGCTGAGTTCCTGGCTGTTTTTTTTCTTTCTACCCAGCAGGAAAACCAAGAATTAACTGCTATATGAACAAAGTTCAGAGTTTTCATTTTTCTTTATGCATTTCTGCTTTACTTGCATGCTTATTATGTCAAAAAGGGAGACCATGGATGTCCAAACTTTTGGCTTGTCTTGGGCTGCATATAAAATATATAATAATTAAAATATATAAGAGCCTTGGGGTTTCAGTGATTGCAGTACTGCAGGTTACTTCAGCTTCCTGCTGCCTGCTGCCTGCCATCAGTTCGGCAGTTCAAGGCTCAAGTTTGACTCAGCCTTCCATCCTTCCGAGATTGGTAAAATGAGCACCCAGATTGTAGGGGGCAATATGCTGCCTCTGTAAACCATTTAGAGAGGACTATATTATAGATAGATAGATAGATAGATAGATAGATAGATAGATAGATAGATAGATGGATGGATGGATGGATGGATGGATGGATGGATGGATGGATGGATGGATGGATGGATGGACGGACGGACCGATGGATGGATGGATGGATGGATGGATGGATGGATAGGTGGATAGGTGGATAGGTGGATAGGTGGATAGATGGATAGATGATAGATGATAGATGATAGATGATAGATGATAGATGATAGATGATAGATGATAGATGATAGATGATAGATGATAGATGATAGATGATAGATGATAGATGATAGATGATAGATGATAGATGATAGATGATAGATGATAGATGATAGATGATAGATGATAGATGATAGATGATAGATGATAGATGATAGATGATAGATGATAGATCTGTGATGGTGAACCTATGGCACATGTGAGCTATATCTGCTGGCAAATGAGCCATCACTCCAGCGCAAGCTGGCTAGCTGATTTTCGGCCTTCCAGAGGGCCTGGGGGATTCTTATTGCTATTGCACGCGCACCCTCACATTTTTGGCACCCAATTACAAAAACTTTTGCCATCACTGTGATAGATGATAGATGATTAATAGATGATAGATAGATAGATAGATAGATAGATAGATAGATAGATAGATAGACAGACAGACAGACAGACAGACAGACAGACAGACTTCCTTTTTTGAATGTTTTTTTTATTATAATCATACAGGATTATTATAATCTTAACAGCTAACTATGTAACTAGCTATCCAGGATCACATGCAGCCCACAAGCTTATCTTCTTAATAAGGTGTAATAATCATGGAATTATCACTGGAGAAGTCAATATTCTTATATCTTGGTACTTATATGGTTCTTCAACCCATGCCATATGTTGACCAGTATCTTAGAAGGTGAGTTATATAGTTATTACTCTCCATTATCTCTACAACAGAAGTGTGGATGGAAAAAGTAATGGAGTTAGCAGAGGTAGCAAAATCGACTTTTTTAATTAGAGAAAAGAACATATCTAGCTTTGTTTCTATCTGGAAACAGCTTATGGACTTTGGGATCAAGAGAGGAAAAAAATTGACCTTGGATTTTGCTGATTAAGTTAGTTTATTATTACAAAAATGGCTACTATTTGTTAAGTAGGTAAAGTAAAAAGTTGAACTGCAATTCTACTTTCTATTGCATTGCACTGAAAAAGCTGGGTCAGATCCTTTTGTTTCCTTCCCTCCTTTCCCCTACACTTCTCTTTCCTCTTTCTTTCCCTTTCACATTTGCTATCTTTATTTAACTATCTTTAATAACTATCTTTATTTTTGTTTGTATTTTATATTATAATCCCTTTAAAAAATTACTCTCCATTCATTTATCACTCGTCTGCCAGCAAGGAAAAAATTACTGGGCAAAATCTTGCTTACTAATGGAAATACTGATTTCTGATAGACCTATCTTCAGTAATACAAGGTTGGGATTCAAAATCCTTTCCAAAAGAAAGGTTGAGCAAACAAGGGATTCAGTCTATTTGACAGCTACAGCTGAAATGCTTGTGAAGCTGCAGAGCCAGTTGCCAGATGAAAGAGGTATTCCCAGAGAAGAGATGCCATTTAGATAGTTTGCTGATTCTGATACAACTCCTCTAGGTACTTTATAATTTCCTCACAAGAGGTTTCCCCCCCCCCCCTCATTCATTGATTCATTTTATGATATGAAGAAAAATATTACTTTCTTGCTGGACACCTTAGAGTGGCTTCAGTGTACCTCAGCAGAAAGATGATAAGATAGAGATTATGTTGCAAGGACAGGTCTTTAAGAAATGATGAATGGAGCACATCTTTACATCACAACAAGCAGAATACATTGAATGATCCCTTAGTATCATGAGAAGATTCTACTGTTCCTCCACTAAGTGTCATGCTTCTCAAAGTATTGAAGGACAACAAGTGGGAAATGTGAGTAATCATATAACTTATTTTTCAAAGGAAAAGGAAGTGAGGTCAAACAGTGTTATGAAGAATGAGCAACTGATTCACAGAGACTAAAAAGAGTTTACAGACTACGAGATACAAAAATCACCTTAATCAGACTCCCTAACAAATACATATTTGATGGTATAGTGATGGCCCTGTCCTATCATACAAAGAGCTCAGCTTACAGTTCTCATATGTCGCAGACAATCAACCCAGTTTCTTGACTCCTATGTTGGCTTGAAATCTCTTTTGTTAATGTTTGGGATTTTTCTGGTTTGACACTTTGGTCTATTTCTGGATACTGCTTGTATGGCTTGACAAAATGGAAGCTTATTGTTTTCATGATTAGTACCTAACTCTATCATTTATGTTTTTGTTATCTGGATTAACCTTTTTGTAGTAAGTTTTTCCTAAATTTTAAAATTATTTAAAAAGTCATTATAAAATTATTGTAATATAGTACATAGCTGGGCAGATGTACCTAGGCTTCCCAAGAGCATGAAGCAAACTCCTTGTCCTGAAAAAAAAACCCCTTTTATTAATTGACGGTGAATTCTGCTCATTCATATTCAGCAAAGTCTTTCAAGAATTTACAGTCACAGACCTCATCTGGCTTGGAGAGCTGCAAAGCCGATATCTGGAAAACTTGGCAAGGAGTCTCGGAGAGTGATGAACCAATTAAGTGAACTAATTGTCTCCTGCAAACTCCCCTCCCCTTCCACTCCTCTTTTATTTCTTCTGGGAGGGGGCATTCATCGTTCATCTGTGGTCTTATTCCCAAGTTGACCCCTGTTCTTTAGCTGATCCCTTCATCTGGCAACTCTGCACATGCACACACTGGGAACAGGCTCCAGCTGTTTGTCTGCCCCACTGATGTCTGACTCTGAAGGCAGCTGATAAGTGGAATATGACTCTGCCCCCCTCTCTGTCTCTGACACAATGCCCTGATCAGACCCTTCCCCAGATTCCAGGACTGGCCCATGTTCTTCTCTAACCTCTTCACTGTCCCATCTGCTGCCAGTTCTGCTGGCGGGCCACAACAAGATGGCAATTTCTCCAGAACTATTCATTCCAAGTCTAATTTATCCATTCATTATGTTCCTGATATCAAAGGCCATTGGTTGTTCCTCAATTTGGGAAGATGAGAGAGGCAGGTTCCCCAATTATTTTTTTTTTGCTGATGTCACTTTTCTTATGAAATAGTATTCCTTGAAATGTCAGATTGGCACTGACCTTGTGGTACTTTGAAATATTTTTCTCAGAGAACTATTCAAGGATGTTGGGGTTGCTTTTGATATAACTGGTCAGGTAGTTATTATTTCATTAATTTTTATGCTTACTGTAATGTTTGTTACTTTTTAAAATGTCTACTTATGTTAACTGCCAGAAATCAGATCTTAGAGTCTGGCAATATAGAAAAATGACACAGAAATAAATACATAAGTACGTTTAGCAATGTCAGAGTCTCCTGTTTACCTCAGCACAAATAGGAAAACATCCTTACTGTCGTCTATGTCAGAGGTAGACACCCTGATGTTTTCCATATGCTTTGAACTTCAAACACCTATTAACTTTCAGTAGCATAGCCAATGGCAAGGATTTTTTTAGAATTATTATCCAAAATTATAGGAGGGCACCAGATTGCATACCTCTGCCTCAAGCCTAGTCACTGAAAGAACTTGAGGAGAGAGAAATTGTTTTCCCCTCAGCATCAAGAGCTATTTGTGTCGGACAAAATCTTAAATAAGATTCTTGCTGTATAAATAGTAATAATGCAGCAAAATTGTTTCTGGCAATAGTACTTCAAAACAACAAACAGAAGTAGGGATTGGTGCTATTGAATTCTCTCTTATTCCCCCCCCCCTAAAATTTACTAACAAAATCCCTGATAAAAATGTAATTCTCTGTTAAATCTAAGAATTCAGAATGTTAAATATTCTTAGAATGAAACTAAGCATCCTAAGAAACATGGGCTACTGCCAAAACAGGCAGGCCTGAATCAAATATGGAGTTCCCTCTCTATACAAATTGGTACAATTTGCTCTGTTCCCTAACTGTACTGTGCTTTTTCTCAATCATACCAAGCAGTGATGTGGAGATGTCACTGAACAGTATTAGAGGAGAGAGAGGGAAACATGACATTTGAACTCTTGTTTTCATTGGCAACATTGCACAAGTGCTACATTTTGTTCTGACCTGGAAATGAATTATTAGAAAAAAAAGAAAACAAATTAATTTGTGCCCAATGTGGCCTCTGTGGTGGACTATAGATGTCCCTCTTCTAGATGAAGGGATATGTGTAACAGTTATTATTACCTGAACATTTGCTAATGAAAATATAATTCCAGAAATACTGTAGATCCTATCAGTTTACAAAAGTAAGTCTTAATGAACAAACTATCTTTCAAAATGCAAAAACATAAACAAGTTTCCCATCAAAAGTTTAAATCCCAACATTGATGGGATTTGTTTGTTTCCAGTTAGTGTAACTGTAGTGCCGTCCAGAGAAAACATATTTCCGTTGAACTGAGTTTCATTGTGTTGCAGCCAATCAGTTTTGTGACAGAGCTATTTCTGTTTATGATAAGTTTTATTTGGTCCCATATCTTTTTATGCCTCCTACTGTTTTGCTTCTATTTGCATTATTTTACTTCTCTTGGGTACTGCAATGAGAGTATTTAGTATTGCCTCCAAGTCTTCCGCCAGCTCCCACTTCTGCTCAATGTCTTGAAGCATATGGCCATTAAAGATACATTTCCTAATCTTGCTTTAATCCCGAGGCTCATTACCTTGCACTACTCTGTTCTGAGTTACTTCATCTGCCTGTACTCCAAGTCAATTCAAGTCATTCCAAATTTGATTGTCTTCCTGCTTCGTATTGACTGTTCTTATCGTAGGCTCAGCAGCCAATTTAATCTCCTTTCTCTCATATGTAAAGCCAACAATTTCAGCACAAACACTGGCCACTTTAGTTTATCCCAAGAGCTACTTAGATCCTCTGCTTTTAGGTAGTTTTATTTTATGCCATTTATTAAGTCATATTTAATTATTTTCTCCTTCATGTGTTGTAAATCTACACTAACTCTAACTCCCTCATCCCAAGGGTTTGAGTTAATACATCTTGCAGTTTTTATTCTAAATTAAAGTATATTTGTCTTAAATAGTCGATGAGGCAGTTTGGGATAGTAGTTAAGTCATCTGAGTGAAAACTGGGAGATTGGGAATTCTAGTGTTATAATGGGCACAAAGCCAGCTGGGTGAACTTAGGAGAGATCTCAATTCTGGGAAGCAGGAAATGGAAAACCACTTCTAAAAAAAACACCTTGCCAAATAAACTACAGGGACTAGTCCAGGCAGTCAAAAGGAATAAAACAACAACCCAAAGACTAAATAAATAAATAAACCCCATACACTTCCAAGAATCCTGTTATGTTCTGCATCTTTAAAATGATCACCACAGAGCATCCTTGAATGCTTTTTGAGTATTTATTTAGTTCTTTTTCAAGAGTAATATGTGAAGACTCAGTGTATCCGTTTTTTTCTCTGCTTTGATCCATTACAAAGTATGTTACAGTGTGTTGTGGCCCAACAGGAGCCGTTGGAGCTGCCAACAGACTCTGATAGTGAGGGAACCTATGCGTCAGCTCTGGACAATATGGGGGACTCCGGGCAGGGTTCAGACTCCAAGTAGGGACCAGAGAGGCTGGTTGGCCACCAGGAGGCCCCTGAAGCATGGAGCAGCGGTGAAAGCCAAAGGGAGTTTGTCCCTGACGTCAGGCCCTGGAGCAGTGGGGAGGAGCAAAGGGAGTTGGTCCTGGACGCCAGGCAGAGAAGGGTGGATAAACGCAGGCAGCAATTACAAAGACATAGAAGATAATTAGGCCCAGGTAGTTGTGATTTGGCTCCTCCCAAGAGAGTATATAAGAAGAGACTTTGGGAGGAGACCTTTTGCAGGACACAACCATTTTACTAAGCTGGAGAAGCTCTTGTGTGTATCTCTTATCTGTGGGAGTCTGGGTTGCTGCCAAAGTCTTGTCTGTGAGTAATTACTGTGAATAAAGCATGGCTAACAGTAACCTTGTGTCAGCATGACTCACCATACAGAGGGGGGGAGGTCAGAACACAGTGCCATTCTATAAATTAGACATCAGGTATTCTGTTAATGGCATTCAGGAATGATGCTATCATTTCTATAGTATTTTACAAGAATCAATAGTTCACAAATTCACAAGTTCTCGATAAGTCCTTTACTTAGAGTAGCCCAATATTATGCTGGTATGAACTCATACCCCAATCTACTGAACAGTCAGAACTCCAGACACAATAGTGAATTTCCAGGCTTCTGAGATCCATTCTTTGGATTCTTATAACTATTTGTTATGAATTCCTTATTTTAATGCAGTGCCAGAAATGTCTTTTCCTGCCACTCTCACTCAATATGATGAAACAAAAATGCCTTCTTTCCACACCCCCAATTCCTATTTTGTTTGTTTATTTCAGGTAAGAAGAAAATAAAGCATCAAGGACAATGCTTTGTAGAGGATGCACAATCATGTATCTTTAATTGTTGTAATATCCAATGACAATAGGCTCCAAAATTCATCTGGCTAAGTATCCATAATGATTACATAAGTGTCCAATCATGCCAGAACAGTTTCAGTGAAGCAGCATCCATAATTCCTTTCCTAAGTAATTGATTCTATTGTCAAAGTGATATCCTTGCTCTTCTAATGTTCAATAAAGATTACTTTTCTGGAGCTTAAGCCATCTTGGATAACATTGAACAAGGTTTCAATGTCTTCCCAGCAAAAGCTCTACTTTTTGAGTGGTATGTGAAGGACATCATTACCCAAAGTAGATGAGATAGGATTTTTTTTTTAAAAAATGATTGAAATTATGCTAGAGGCTGGCAAATAGTTATTAGATGTTAGGGTTTGGAAAAAAGATTAAAACCTTCCTACACGTTTTCCCTCTTCCCTTTTCTCCGATCTTTCATTTCCTCTCACTGACAAGAAAAAAATCTGGGAACTGATCAACAGTATCAAAGCAAAGCATACAATATATCTTGTTCTCACTACTTATAAACCCAAGAAACCTCTCTGCTTCGATAGTGGGAATGTATTGGAATCAAGTTACTAATATGTGGGCTCTGGAATGAGTATATGTTATTCGTGGTTATGTCGTTTTACTGAGTCTCAATACAAATTTGTTTATTTGGGTAAATAGAATTGTCTTTTTTTTCTGGTTCATTACCCAAAGATTCTTGGATTGATAGGAGCTATAAATATCGAAAATAAAAGAAGAAAGAAAAGAAAGAGAGAGAGAAACAGAGAAAAAGAGAAAGAGAGAGGGAGAGGGAGGGAGGGAGGGAGGTCTAATACTAAGTTAGAACTATGAACTTTGGAGACATATAGAAAGCCACAAATTTGGGAAAATCCAGAATTCCCATTTAGAATATGGGAAACTTACCTATAAGAATCTTTTCTCCATCAAACACATCCACATTTGTCATAGACAAATTTGTGCATCATAACAAGCCAGTAGTATTCTATTGCAGCACATGGAGGACCAAATAAATGTCAACACTATTAACCAGCATTCTGAGTCTCTTTTCAATTTTCTACCACTGTAGTGGGGGATGGGGGAAGATACATTTCAAATTAATATGATGGGATTGCTCTATGAGAAGAATGTAAAGAACAAATGTACTGTTCCAAAAAATGCAGTGACAGCAACATGTTCTTCTGTTTAAGAACTTTCTCAAAGAGAAAGTTTCTTGCTGGCATCTACCAACTGACATTGCTGATCAATTTGTAGCATCTATAGGACAAGAAGTACTAATAATCATAACACTATATATGTAGAATATGTCAAAAGCTGTTTTTTTTAATTTGAAGAAATTATTGACATTCACATTTCACTTCTGTCTACCAACTGACAGCATGTTAGCTTGCCATAATATAGCTGATAGTTTTGAAAGTTTGTTGGATACAAATGATAGAAAGGTAAATGACTGCTATTTGACCAATTTGAGATACGAGCACGAACCCTTAATAGTCCATTTAAAGATTAAATAACGGATATTTTAAACTGAGGCTCCGGTAGAACATTTGGCAAGTAAACCCATTACCTAATCTTAGTTTTGACATGTTAAAGTGACATGAAGAAGTCACTTCTTTTCCACTGAAAGATCCTTTTTCCCCACCACCCCTAAATAAAATCTTTTCATTCAGCTGAAAATGCCAGGTTTGCTTGAAAATATATAAAGTGTAAGTTGTGAATAATACACTTATAATGAAATATTTTATACTGAATACTGAATATTTTATATTAAAATTCCTGGAACAAGAGATATGTCTTAAATGTTGTTATAAAAAAGTAGAGAAGGAGAGCAAGCAACTCAGCTTCAAAGCAAATATAGTATATTTGGGAGCAATGCAGGACAACATCTTGGCCTATATGTCCGATAAATGGCATCTTCAATGGATCTTCTTTAATCATCTTGGTGTTTTTATGATTGTGCCTTCTACATAATCTCATATATATTCCTATCATTCCTGTAGGAATGTCTCTCAAACCAGAGCATCTTTTGCTTTCCATCCAAGGATGAAGACAAAAAATGAAATTCATAGTGGCAATGCAACCTTAAAATACCATGTCCACTCCTCATAGTAGCTATACTAGATTTTCCTTTCCTGGGAACTAAAATGCTGTGAGACGCGAAAAGAGCACTCTGTGGGTGTACTAGAAAACTCACAAACTCACAATGTCTATAGTTCTTCATATCTCAGGCATTCTGTAATATTAATAGGCAAAGTAGTACATTGCACAAGTCAAAATGAAAATATTTACAGACCTCTCACATCCTGGACGTAAATTGTTTCAACTCCTACCCTCAAAACGATGCTATAGAGCACTGTACACGAAGACAACTAGACACGAGAACAGTTTTTCCCCCCGAATGCCATCACTCTGCTAAACAAATAATTCCCTCACCACTGTCAAACCATTCACTAAGGGTGTATTACTATTAGTCTTCTCATTGTTCCTATTACCCACCTCCTCCCACTTATGGCTGCAGGACTGTAACTTTGTTGCTTGTATCTTTACGATTTATATTGATATTGATTGTTTCCTGATTGCTTATTTGTATCTTATGACTATCGTTAAGTGCTGTACCTTATGATTCTTGACAAATGTATCTTGTCTTTTTATGTATACTGAGAGCATATGCACCAAAGACAAATTCCTTGTGTGTCCAATCATATTGGCCAATAAAGAGTTCTATTCTATTCTATTCTATTCTATTCTATTCTATTCTATTCTGTTCTGTTCTGTTCTGTTCTGTTCCGTTCCGTTCCGTTCCGTTCCATTCCATTCCATTCCATAGATAGGGTCATAAAATGAGCCTTGCTGGATCAAGCCATAGATCCATTTTATATTGAATAGTGTACAAGTGGAAGCTTTAGAACTGGGGTGTAAATTCAAGACCCATGGGGCAGATCCGGTCTGCAATGTGGTTAGATCTGGTCTGCAAGGCTGCCCTGGAAACAGTGAAGGACCAGTCCCCAGAGTCACAGCCCCTGCCAAGGTCGGCTGGGCTCTGATCTAAAACCTGGTGGAGGACATCTGGGCCTGAACGCAGTCAGCCTGAAATCCATGGGGCCACCCTGGAGTCAGCAAGGGGCCACCACTGCCCCATGGTTACGTGCTGGAGACAATGGGTCTTCCCAGCCCCACCTGAAACACCAAAGGCACCCCCACAATGCAAGCAACATTGAGCTGGCCATGGCCATTCCGGCCATGACCCCCTCAAAAGTCAACCACAACCCTGATGTGGCCTTGGTTGAGTTTGACACCTTGGTTCAGTAGGACATTGATCAATTGAAGTGGATAGTTCCACCCTCCCCCCATGCTTCTTATCAATCAACGTGGTATGCGTCTAAGATTCAGGAAGTAGTAAACAGTATAATTAATATCAGAAAACATTAAATGGTTGTTTATTTCTTTAATTTCAATAGGCAGAAATATAATTTTTGAAAAAGAAAAGGAACCCAAAAATGCAGATATTATTTCCCCATTAATTTCTATCCTGCCTGCCAAATCTAACAGAATTTTGGACTGAGGCTTCTATCTTTTAAAATAAGTTCACAACAGAAACCTAGCATGGCACATATTTAAATTTAAATTTCAGCAAGGCCAGAAAATAACCATCTCCTGAATGATGCTGGAATTTGGAATGCTTCTGTAGGATTGGAATGAATGACTAGTATTATCAATTTGGCTGAACTTTAATTAGTGACACCTGGATTCTGGTCTTTTCATCCATCCCTGAGATTCCACCTGTTACCTGACAATTTCCATTACAGTGTGGGTCTTTAGCTCTTCCCTTGTTGCTTTAGCATATGGTAGGTTTTTGTTGCTGGCATTTGATAACTTGGCATTGCCTTTTTCTCTTTTAATTCAGACTCTCCATGTTCTCCTATTCAGCCCTATGAAACAACTTCTATGGATTTGAGCTTGCTAAATATTGCCAGTCAACTAGTATCCTCTTACAGCACATTGTGGAAAGCTCCAAGTAATCACTTCTGACTAAACATTTGAAAGTGGGTAATAAGAAGGTCAAACTCAGTTTGGTGCATCTGAAAAATGACACTTTCATTTTTTTCCCTATCATAATTGTGTTAAAGATTACAATAAAAACTAATGCAAACTAAAAAAGAAAAAGAAATGAAAAATAAGAAAGTCCAAAAAAGAAGGAAACAAAAAAATAGAAAAGAAAGAAAAAATAAGAGTATAGTAAAGAAAAAAAAAGAAATATATAAAGAAATATACCTGGTTTCCAGGTCTGACATTATTCTTCATCACAAAAAGTAAAAACAATTTTACTAACTTATTAACTTCTCTTAAAATACAACAAATGATCTCTTCTTCCCATATCCTATCTCCTATCTATAAACAAATTAATGAATCCTTGCAATTCAGACCTGATGCCAGCAAAAGTTCATTAAGGGTTACCAAAGGTAATAAAATATCTACTTTAACTGTGATAAATAAACCAACGTTCCCCCTACCTTTTACTTCTAACAATCTTGATCTTTAGTCCCTTCAACTAATGTTATAGAATTTGATTTCTTTTCATTTTTTTATTTGTCCCTTCTCACAAATTCTTAAAAAGCTTTAAGAAGCATCTTCTGTGAATCCAATATAGGAAATTTATCCAGTTCATTTTCTTGGTTTCTTATTCTATATCCCTTTTACCTATCAGTCATTTTCTTTTGTATGTCTCGTGTAACATCTTTTTCCATGTCATTGTTATTGCCTGTCATTTATAAATCCACATTCATTTAGTCTCAATTTTCTCAGATAATACCTCAATCTGTAGCATCTCTTAAACGTAGTCTAAATTTCTAAGTCCTTCATTCAATACCTACCTGTTCTGACCCCCCTCCGTATGGTGAGTCACGCCGACACAAGATTACTGGTAGACAATTTATTTACAGTAAATTAACACACCGACAAGACTTTGGCAGCAACCCAGACTTCCATAGATAAAGCTTCTTCAGCTTTAGTATAATAGTTGAGTCTTGCAAAAAGCCTCCTCCCAAAATCTCTTCTTATATAATCTCTTGGGAGGAGCCTAATCACAACCACCTGGCCCCAATTATCTTCTATATCTCCGTAGTTGCTGTCGGTGCTTATCTGCCCGTCTTTGCCTGGCGTCCAGGACCAACTCCCTTAGCTCCTCCTCACTGTTCCAGGGCTTGACGTCAGGGACAAACTCTCTTTGGCTTTCTCCGCTGCTCCATGCCTCATGCGCCTCCTGGTGGCCAACCAGCCTCTCTTGTCCCTGCTCAGAGTCTGAACCCTGTCCAGGGTCCTCCACATCTTCCAGAGCCGACTCATAGGGTCCCTCGCTATCGGAGTCTGTTTGCAGCTCCAACGGCTCCTGCTGGGCCACAACACCTACCTATTTTTTTAAAAAAAGAATTAAAAACAAAAGTATTTCCTCATGAGCATGATTCTTTTAAATTAATTCCAAAATCTCATTTCAAATTTATTTAGAATTGTAACTTTCTAAAATCAAATTTTAAATAGCTCTTTTTAGTTTATTTCAGATTTTTTTAAAAAAATAAATAAATTAAACTAAAGACACATAGCCTTTAGTTATCATGGCACAAAAAAATGAGTTACAACCAGCCCTTGCACTTACAACTGTCACAGCACCCACTTGGTCATGTGATCAAAATTTGGATACTTGGAAATTCTGGCCCCAATTGTGGTCTTAAGTCAAGGACTATCTGCTCAGAGAAGAAATGTTTGTACTTCCACTTCTCTGCAGCCCTCATGAAAATCTGTTTCCCAGTTGCCATTTGACTGACATAGCAATAGAACTAGCATTTAGACTTATATACCACTTCACAGTGCTTTACAGCCCTCTCTAAGTGGTTTACAGAGTCAGCATATTGCCCCCAACAATTTGGGTCCTCCTGAAAAGGGAAACTGCCATGTGAACTTCCTTTACAAGAAAATGACTGCATTAGAAGAACACCAGGGGAAACTTTTCAGACCTCAGTGTGACCTTTTCATCATGTATTTCAATATCCAAATCTTTTCAGACCTCAGTGTGACCTTTTCATCATGTATTTCAATATCCAAATCTCCATCCCGTAGCAAATCCTCAAATTGGCATAATATCCATCATATTGTTTAATGTTCTTCTTGAACAAAAAGACATAGAGAAGGGAAATAAATATTGAAACAGCTCTCCATAATATCTACATTCTTTCAGATACAATGTTTTCTCACTGTCTACTCTTCTCCAATTGTTCTTCATCGTTTTTTTTCCCTTTGAGACCCATTATCATCTTGACTGTTCTTTGGACCTGCTCCAATTTGTCATTGCCCTTTCTAAAATGTTAAGTGCAGAATTTAATGCTATATTCTAAGATCAATCTGACCAATGAAGAATACAGAGAAAATGGACTGTCCTTGATAATTCTGCTGATGCCATAAAGGATTGTATTTGCTTTTTTAAAAAATCTGATAAAAGGAATGTTTAATTTGATATAAGGCAATATCTTATGTTTGATCTGAAATAAAGCAATATCTTATGTTTACATAAAGGCCTGACTTCAGTTACTAGCCTGACAACATTTATCAAGACTAGCACGGAGACAGATTGTTAATGCTTTGAAAAGATTGCTTATCAGGGTTGTTTCATTGGTATCCTTTTCATGAAACCAAAGATAATATTGCAATTACCATCTTAAAGAGAGATTGAAGTGATGGAGTTATAACTGTAGGAATTCAGTTGGGAAATAATTTTCCCTGCAATTTTACTATTTTTGTTTTTTTTCATAACTTGTAAGTGAATTCATTAAATAATCAGGGCAGATTTGTGCCAGCTCTGTCCTACATACATATAAAGAAAAGTTCATTTCTTTCATTACTGTGAAATTCTTACCACAAAGAATGCCACAATGATTTTCAGGCATCTCCAGCATTGTCTTACCTTGGCTAAAGTTCTTATTCATGATTCCACCTTCAGAAAAGTACAGAGAAAATTGGGATTCTTGGGAGATTACCAAGATTCAAGCCATTGTTCAATAAGAACAAGCCAATCATGTCTAATTTGCCACAAAGCATTGTATTTATTTTATTATTACACAAATTTGTACTTCACCCATCTCACTATTGAAGTGATTCTCCTTTGTTTGAGGTGTAGGGCAGTGATGGGTTCAAACTTTTTTACTACCGGTTCTGTGGGTGTGGTTTTGTGGGTGGGGCAGGGGATACTGTAAAATCTCCATTCCCACACCTCTCCAGAGGAAGGTTGCTGCAAAATCCCCATTTTCTCCTGATCAGCTGGGACTCAGGAGGCAGATGTGGGCGGGGCCAGTCAGAGGTGGTATTTACTGGTTCTTTGAATTATTCAAATTTTCTGCTACTGGTTCTCCAGAACTGGTCAGAACCTGTTGATATCACCTCTGGTATAGGGGCTCCTGCTTGGATGGGGGGGTGGGGGTGGATTAGATAACCTGCAAGGTCCCTTACAACTTTGTTTATATGTTAATATGTTAAAGGATAAAAAAATACTTTAAAAATCCATACAAAAATAAAAATTGAAAGAGAAAGTTAAAAGACACAATTAAAAAGATGCAGGAACACCACTAAGACATCTATTTTCAGTTATTAATCAAATTAAATCAAATTTAGACTTCTGGAGGAATGTTCTTTGAACAGACAAATCAAGAGTGAAAGTTTCAAATAACATGACTGGAATTATCACTGATAGAAAACAACCACTCTACTCCATGCAAAGAATTTTGTATCATTTGACAGTCAATTTGGTTTAATGGATAAAGTACCAGGCTAGAAACCAGGAGTCTGTGAAGCATAAAAAGCCTTCTGGTGATTTTGTGCCAGCCACTTTCTCTCAGTCCATGCTGTCGGATTCAGGCAGCAATCTCAACCAGTGATCAACATTCAGTTGATTTGAAAAAAAGAAGACACTGCACTTTTGGAAAAACGTTAGGAAGAAAAAAAATATAGTCATGAATAATACAGATAATAACATCATGGTTTGCTGTTTCAGGTCTCCAGGGCTTGCCATCATTAAAAAATTGTGATTTTTAAAGTGAAGCAATACTAATCATGTAGCGATACAATAATTCCAAACCATACAAGGCAATTTAAAGGCAAATGGATAAATATAAAGGCAATGCTTGGGGATGATCAAGATAGTCGAGAACTATATTTCATGGAAAAGTTATGGCAGGAACTGAAACAAGCAGTTCATTTTAGAAAACCAGTGTTATTGAGCCAAAGCAATTCATGATATAAACAATGGGTCAAGATTCATAGGACAGATAATCACCAATTGCAGGAGCATTTGGTTACAGGTATTACAGCTAAAGATGGTGTGATTAGTCACTGAATCTGTGATTACTTTTTCAACTGGGCACAATTCATATTGGAGAACTTTATTTATGAAATAAAGGAAAGAAACTCCAATTTTTGGTGTTATTTCTTCGCTCATACCACTAGGACACACATGAAACTGCTAAACCTCAGTGATAAGCAATGGTGGGTTCCGAATCCCATTGCAGCCTGGACCGGGGCCGGACGTCCACCACAAGAATGCGTGCAGCACATGCACATACACACACAGCATGTGCATGCATACTTACCACCCGTGATGCTCCACGACACCTCCGTGATGCTCCAGCTGCTCGGTGGAGCATTCCGCAGGCGCCATATGCTCTGTGCACGTGCACAGAAACCCTCAACAGCTGAAATACAGGTAAGGAGCACTGGCGGGTGAATGGGCCCTCCAGAGCACCTTGCCGGAATGGTACCTGGTGGTCCCAGCAGGCACTGGTACATCTGTACCGGGGCATACCAGTCATATCCCACCACTGGTGGCAAGTATATGCAAAAACATTAAAGGATTGAGTACTTTTTGGAAAATGCAAAAGCTTTTCAAGAAAAAGAATCAGAATACTCTGTCTTATATTTGCCAACACATATCCATACATTTAGTTGTGTGTGAAGGTCTATGTGGGGTTCTATGTTTTGCCATTCCACTTTTCTATCCATCCATCCATCCATCCATCCATCCATCCATCATCCATTCATTCATTTTATGTAGTCAATCATCTCACATCTGTTACATTCATAACTCTGGGCAAATAAGATTTGACTTTCTTATCTAGCAAGGGAAAGGGGAAAAATACAAGTACTGAAAAAGTAAAAAGTGATAGCTGGGGATTTAAAGGCTAAACAAGGATGGCTGAGGATATCAAGCAAGATTTACTCAAGTTAGAACTCCACTCTAGAGAAAGCTGTGGAAAGAGAGAAAGAAAATGCAGGTAGTTTTCAGATCAGCCATCATATTCCACCTTATCCTTTTTCTGAGAGGCTTAGAACAGACATTCATTTCACCATGAAAAGTATCACATGATAGTGATACTTTTCCATTAAGTAGAAACCACTGTCTATACCAGTGTTCCCAACCGTTTATTGGCCATGCCCTATCTAAGTATCTTTAAAATCCTGATACCCCCTTGTGATATATAATTCTTACTTTACTCAAAAAGTGAACTTTACTCACACAGAGGAAGCCTAAAAGGTCATTAACTTGATTTAAACAAGGTTCAAATTGCCCCCATTAAAAATCAAATTGTCTACACCATTTAGACTTTTTACCTCCATATTCAGCTTAAAACTATATAAGCAGTCTGGCTAAGAAAATAAGTGGTCATATCCTAAAATAAACATGGGATATTCAGAATCATCACTAATCTAATAGTTTAACTGTTGTAGCATTTTATAATTTGGTCATATTTCATTCCTTGCATCACATAAGAAAATAAGTGGTCATATCCTAAAATAAACATGGGATATTCAGAATCATCACTAATCTAATAGTTTAACTGTTGTAGCATTTTATAATTTGGTCATATTTCATTCCTTGCATCACATATATGTTATAGGGAAATATCTCTATTGAGTATTCAATTAATAAACCTACCAAATCAATATTTCCAGTAGTTTGTTGGAGGACTGGATGAAAATATAAGGATGTACTTCATAAATTACAGATAGTCCTTGGTTTACATCCATTTGTTTATTGACCTTTCAAAGTTGCAACAGCACTGAAAAAGTGACTTGTGACCAGTTTTCACACTTATGAGCATTGCAGCATTCCCACAGTTAAATGAGCTAACTTTGGGTGCTTGGCAACCAGGGGTGGGTTTCTCGCCCCGTTCCAACGGTTCGGTTGGAACGAGGCCACCGGCGTCCTTGCGCATGTGCGCGCCGCGCGTGTGCGTACTAGCGTCTGTGCGATGCTCCAGCTGCTCCTGGAGGATCGCGCAGGCGCTGTATGCATCCTGCGCATGCGTGGAAGCGCAGAATTTGGCAAAACCGGGTAAGGAGTGGGCGCGGGTGCGCGGGCGCGCGGGGGCGCGGGGGGCCCTTCGCCATTCCCGGAAGTTACTTACTTCCGGGTTCGGCGACCAACTGGATCGCAGGGACCGCCGCGAACCGGTTGAAACCCACCCCTGTTGGCAACCAAAATGTATATATGATGGTTCAGCATCCTGGGCTCCTATGTTTGTCATTTGCAACCTTCCTAGTGTACCTCTGACAAGCAAAGTCAATGGGGAAAGGCAGATTTGCTTCCTGATTATATGGTTCACTCAATAACTCCAGTGATTCACTCAACAGCCATGGCAAAAAATAGGACATACCATGGAGTGTGAATCACTTAAGAACTATCTTACTTAGCAATGAAAATTTGGGGCTCAGGTTTGGTTATAAGTCAAGGACTACCTGTACACAATGTGGTTTGTTTCAGGGGTGGGTTCCACCAGTCACTACTGTCAGTTTGCTTGTGGGCATGCTGTGCGTGCATGCACAGTGCAATAAAAATTGCTCTGCGCATTTGCAGAAGCGAAAAACAAGATGGTGGCACCTATGGTGCTGACCAGAGAACTGGTTTGGGGACATGGTAGGCCTGGGTCACTGCTGGTTCCAGCAACTCAGGGAGCCAAACCAGTTCAGCTGAACTGGTATAAACTGGTAAGAACCCACCACTGGTTTGTTTGGTATTTACAATGTGTCATATAAAGCTGACTGTTCTTTATAAGCCAAAGCTTGTTTCTTGAGCAAAAAATTCCAAATGTGATTGATGAAAAAGCAGTCACATGGCCTAATATGAATCTGGTCAACAGAAGGGAGCATTTTATATTTGCATCAAAATCATGTGGTTTCCTTCATATCCAACTACATTTTTTTTTACAAAGAGGATCAATAGTCCATATCAGGCATCCATTAAAACTGGATATTTTGGAAGCTGTACAGCATTGTTGCATGTGTATGAGAGATACAATGGTGAAGGGATGCATGTTCTACTACTGCATGAAGAGCTTATAAAACAATAAGGATTCATATGCATTTAAATAAGCTTTCTTTAGTTCTGTGGTTTTCAAAATTTATGGGGACACACCTGTCACTGATTTCATCCTACTGTCATCAGCACAAGCTTTATTATTAGGTTGTGTTGCATCTTCTCATTGTCCTATTTTCTTCATAAAAAGATTGCTTCAAAATGGAAACTAAATTATTTGTTTCTCTTGCAGGAAAATCATTATAAAAGAACCCACTAACCTACATACTATATGGCATAGAGCATTTAATAATTGACTTCCAGTTTTTAAGAGCAGTGCAATTTAAAGAAGCAACTAGTAAGAGCTCTCATTTAAAAATCTACCACATCATAATGAGTATTAGAAGGTCTTCGGCAGCCACTTGGAATAATGATACAGGCCATAACATTTGCATATAAAACATAATGGCACAGCATAAACATCCTTAAGATGAATTCATATTACTGAATCAATTCTCCATTACTAGAGAGAACTAAATAAATAGTCCACTATTAATTACTTAGATAAAGACTAATTATTTAGGCTGAAATGTTGTGACTATTTCAAAGTAACAGATAACTGTCAACTTTAAGGATTATTACTCACTGTCCTTGAAAGCTGGATACCTAGTAGAAAAGGAGCCTATATATGAATCTACATGTTTTCCCCCTCAATGTTAGAGGAATTAGATGGATGTCAACATTCCGCTTCAGAATAGCATGAGAGAAGTTAATTGAAATAGCAAATTCCTCCAGAATGCTGCTCTTGTGTTTCTAAGATATTTATGCCTGTGAGGAGAACACAGACATATGGGCAAATTAATATTGTTCTCATAACAATTTTCTACATTCTTTAAAAGTCCATATCATGGAGACATTTGGCTATCTAATAAATATCTAATAGACTGAACATTATATTGCAGAAGATCCAACCTGAAATATAAGTGGACAGCAGACTTGGAACTGCAACTAGGAAAGAAGGCAAAATTTTAGTATAATCATAAATAAATATCCTTGGTATTTATGTACGGAACAATCTTTTAATGAGACACACTCAGTTGACAGAGAATGGAAACACACACACACACACAAACAGAAATGTTAAATTCTCTCACATATAAAGTTCTGTCTGTGTGTTGTGCTAAACATACATTCATTTCTACTGTATATAACTATATCTATATCTATATCATTATCTATCTATCTATCTATCTATCTATCTATCTATCTATCTATCTATCTATCTATCTATCTATCTATCTATCATCTATCCATCCATCCATCCATCCATCCACAAACACACACACTCACACACACAGACACACTCACCCCCCTCACCCCCCAGTGGAGCAGTGGCTAGAATATAGTATTGCAGACTAATTCTACCAATTGCCAGCAGTTTGATCTTGACCGGCTCAAGGTTGACTCAGCCTTCCATCCTTCTGAGGTCATATAAAGATTGCTGGGGGCAATATGCTGACTCTGTAAACTGCTTAAAGAGGGCTGTAATGTACTGTGAAGCGGTATATAGGTCTAAATGCTATTGCTATTTGTGTGTGTGTGTGTGTGTGTGTGTGTGTTTGTGTGTTTGTGTGTGTGTGTATGTGTATCAATCCTGTAATTGACATTGATCAGAATGGAAGCCATTAAAGCTCACATTTTTCTTGGTTTCCATCTGATCTATGAATAGATTGTTACTAATATAGATGCCTTGCAACCATTCCAGCTAAATGCAACATTTCAAATTCTTTGTCCATTTACATCTAATCAAATTACATTCATTACAAATAAATTAACCATTTTACTACAATAGTCATTATTCTACGACTAAGCAGATATTTTTCCAAATTATAAATTATTTTAAACATCTCTGGAATTCTGTAGTCTTTAAGAAAAGGCAGCTCTATTACTCAGTAAAGACTGGAAACACTTCCCTTCTTTTCTGTTGCTTGGGATTTTAATCAAACCTTTATCAGGATATCAGCAGCACCCTTAATGTAGTCTAACATCTTTAAAAAAATCAGTATTGTTGGGCTGTCTTCATTCCTCAAAGTTATATTAATAATACTTTACAGCAATTACTGTTTTTTAACATTTATTTATCCTTTATGAATGGGTGTCAGAGTGCAACTTTTATCTATTAATAGATGACAAGTGATGAACTATTCTGTAGAATATTATGCATAGCTACACAACAATAGCTTAGTAATTTGAAGTTCTTCTTTATTTTTTTAATTCTTTAACTTTTTATCTGTCCCACTTTTGGTCTGAACTTCTAATAGAACTTCAATGTACATGATGAAGTTTTATGGCATATTGCTTTCCGGTTCAGAATTTCCATGACTAGCAAGCATACAAGCATTTAACCTTGCTAGAAACAGAGCGTGAATGAAAGAGAAAGTGATGGAATCAGTGGATCACTGTGATGTGAAGTGTCTGAAATAATTCCAGGCCTTTTGTGTTAAAAAATTAGGTTGCACATTGTCCTAACATAAGATTGACCTTTTTGATTTCTACTGAGCTTATGTCAGCATGGTTTCTGTAATTGATTACCCAGTTTATGGTTTAATTAAGCATGGTTTATTGAATAGGTCATAATTGGCTGGTTTCAGACAATTCAATATGGACAATGATTAGTATGTATATATGTATATATGTAGGTGACTCAGCGACTAAGATGCGGAGCTGGTTGATCAGAAAGTTTGGCAGTTCAGCTGTTCGAATCTCTAGCACTGGTAACGGAGTGAGCTCCCATTACTTGTGCCAGTTTCTGCCAACCTAGCTCGAAAGCATGTAAAAATGCTTCTACCACTTTGGTGGGAAGGTAACAGTGTTCCATGCGCCTATGGCATTTAGTCATGTCGGCCAAATGAACACAGAGACATCTTTGGACAAGCTCTTTGGCTTAGAAACGGATATGAGTACCGCCCCGAAGAGTCGGGAATGACTAGCACATATGTGTGAGGGAAAACTTTACCTTTACATATGTATGTGTGTGTGTATGTATGTACGTATGTATGTGGCCTGACAAGGCACTAAACAAGACCCAACAAGACACATCATGCCTTAGTGCATAATATGTTCAATTACCCAAGAAACTAAATTCTTGGAACTTAGTTTTTTTTATTTTTAGGTTTTATTAAACATTTATAGGCCGCCCTTTTCCCTGAGGGGACTCAGGGCGGCTTACAATAATAGGGGAGGGGAGTGCAGAACAAAACACAAAAAGAAAATGTGAGTAAAAATAATTAACGGTAAAAACACAACATTCATTCAACATTCGGGAGGGGTGAGAGTAAAGTCTTATCCCCAGGCCTGACGGGATAGCCAGATCTTGAGGGCTGTGCGGAAGGCCTGGACGGTGGTGAGGGTGCGGATCTCCACGGGGAGATTGTTCCATAGCGTCGGAGCTGCAACTGAGAAGGCTCTCCTCCGCATAGTCGCCAGTCGGCACTGACTGGCGGATGGAATTCGGAGGAGGCCTACTCTATGCGATCTGATGGGACGGAGGGAGGTAATTGGCAGAAGGCGGTCTCTCAAATAGCCAGATCCACTACCATGGAGCGCTTTATGAATGGTAAGTAGCACCTTGAAGTGCACCCGGAGACCAACAGGTAGCCAGCGCAGCTCACGGAGGATCGGTGTTATGTGGGCGAACCGTGGTGCGCCCACAATCACTCGCGCGGCTGCGTTCTGGACTAGCTGTAGTCGCCGGATGCTCTTCAAGGGCAGCCCCATGTAGAGCACATTGCAGTATTCCAGCCTAGAGATCACAAGGGCTCGAGTGACTGTTGTGAGGGCCTCCCGGTTCAGGTAGGGCCGCAACTGGCGCACCAGGCGAACCTGGGCAAATGCCCCCCTGGTCACAGCTGACAAGTGATGGTCGAAACTCAGCTGTGGGTCCAGGAGGACTCCCAAGTTGTGGACCCTGTCTGAGGGGTATAAATTTTGACCCCCCAGCCTGAGTGATGGAACGTCGGCCAAATTGTTGGGAGGAAAACACAACAGCCACTTGGTCTTGTCCAGGTTGAGTACCAGTTTGTTAGCTCTCATCCAGTCTTTAACAGCCTTAAGACTCCGGTTCATCACGTCCACCGCTTCATTGAGTTGGCACGGGGCAGACAGATACAACTGTGTATCGTCCGCGTATTGGTGGTATTTTATCCTGTGCCTCCGAATGATCTCGCCCAGCGGTTTCATGTATATGTTAAATAGTAGGGGGGATAAGACCGAACCCTGCGGCACCCCATAAGTTAGGGGCCTCGGGGACGATCTCTGCCCCCCACCAACACCGACTGCGACCTGTCCGAGAGGTAGGAGGAGAACCACTGCAAAACAGTGCCGCCCACCCCCACCTCCCGCAGTCGTCGCAGAAGGATACCATGGTCGATGGTATCGAAAGCCGCTGAGAGGTCAAGGAGAACCAGGATGGACGCATGGCCTCCATCTCTGGCTCTCCAGAGATCATCGGTCAATGCGACCAAAGCGGTTTCTGTGCTGTAACCGGGCCTGAAGCCGGACTGGAAGGGGTCAAGGTAGTTAGCTTCCTCCAAGGTACGCTGAAGCTGGAAGGCCACCACCTTCTCAACAACCTTCCCCATGAAGGGGAGGTTGGAGACTGGACGGTAGTTATTAAGAACGGCTGGATCCAAGGACGGTTTCTTCAGGAGGGGTCTCACCACCGCCGCCTTGAGCGCGGTGGGGAAGTGCCCCTCCCGAAGAGAGGTGGTAACAACCGCCTGGATCCAGCCCCATGTCACCTCACTGCTGTTGGCAACCAGCCAGGAGGGACACGGGTCCCTCCTGGCTGGTTGCCTCTAGAGATTGTAGTAAGAAACACAGGAAAGGAAGAACTCTAGAGATTGTAGTTAGAAACACAGGAAAGGAAGAACAGAGTTGTCCTGTTTGAAATTCAAGAAGCTGCTCTCCCAGGAGGGATCAATTCTTGGAACACACTGAGATGAAATAATATAAATTCTAGCATTTAATTAATAGAATTTAATATAAACATTTAAAGTCATTTTCAGATGCATAGAATTTGAAGTTGCAAGTAGAGTTAATTGCAACATCAGCTATGAACAGTTATGATCCCAAGGAATGTTAAAGATACACACACACACACACACACACACACACACCACATACACACACCTTTATACCTTTAGTGCTCTATTGTTAGATACATTGGGACTATAAGTACCAAAATTGCCCATCAAATATGGGAAAACTGTAATTTAAATGTCAATGGATTTCAAAATGTTGGACCAATAAAATCATGGATATTTGGAAATCCAAGGGAAAGGAATTTGGATGAAAAAAATATCTCAACTAATTTTGTTCTGACTCAGAATATTATATGATTGGCTACTTTTCATAGAATGAGGCATGAAATTGGTTCTTCATGGAACTGTGGACTTCAAGAGACCTGAAAATTACCTAAATCAGCTTCTTGGATTTACCATGTATACTTTACAGAGAATTGTTAATGAAAGAGTAATGCTCAGGATTATTATCTAACTTCTAATGGATTTCAGAGATAAGTTATTATCAGAGAGACAAAACATGAAGACCACCTAAATTCTCCAAAGGTATGGCAGATCTATAAAGTACAGCAAAGATTTATTTCTTTCTTTCTTTCTTTCTTTCTTTCTTTCTTTCTTTCTTTCTTTCTTTCTTTCTTTCTTTCTTCCTTCCTTCCTTCCTTCCTTCCTTCCTTCCTTTCTTGCTTTCTTGCTTTCTTGCTTTCTTTCTCTTCCTTCCTTCCTTCCTTCCTTCCTTCCTTCCTTCCTTCCTTCCTTTCTTCTCCCTTCTATCCTTCCTTCTTTCTTGCTTTTTGTTTCTTTCTGCAGCAATAGGGAAGAATATTTTCTTTAGAGTCTATGTGGCAGCTTTTTGTTCCATAAATGTGAATGAATAGGCCTTGAATTCCCAAGCATCTATTTCATAAAATTATAGATTAGAAACATATTAACCCCCTAAATTAGTAGTTATTATAGTTATTTAATTTATTTATGCAAATACATTATGTGTAATACTTAAACTAAGGTTATAGCTTATGGTTGATAGACATACATACACACGCATGTATAACTTTATTGGATTTCAGAAAAATATAAAATACAAAGAACACGGAAAAAGATTTAAAGGGAGAAGTATGGTAAATAGTAACTTCAGACTTTTTTTTTGATACTGATAAAAGACCCCTTTGAACTGGAATAAACCATAGCACACATTACTTATAGACTAATAGTTCTATTTATTAAATCCCAAGCTTAAAATTTCATTTATTTCAGTTTCAAGCAAAAAGTCCAAAATGGTTTCCATGTAGATGTGAAATTATACAAAGTAATTTCTTTGTAATGTATGAACATATATTGTAATTTATGACACCTTCAAAACAAAGTAGTCTTTTATAGAAATCAACAAATCAATAAATCAGTTTATTACAAATATTTTACCATTCCAACGTTATCTAATTTTCTACATTAACTTTCTTAATAGATTTTTGGAATCTGTTATAACATATATTAATATTTTTTAAAAAAATTGACAAGTACCATGTGGCAGTCTAATTATCAAGATTGTTAAATATGGGCTGGATGATTTGATAGTTAAATTGATATGTTATTGGTATGAAAATTGCAACTAAAATACACTCATCAATGATTCCTCATCAAACTGCTGATAGATGTTAAATAATGAACCATAAGGATGAGTCCCAGTTGTAGTTTCCAATAATTAATGAATTTTTGGATGAAGAACTTGAATGGGTTACTATCAAATTTGCAGGTGGACACTAAAATTAACTTCAGTTTAATCTGATAACCAGAATTGGACACAGTATTCCAAGTGTGACTTCACTAGAACAGTGTAAAGCAGTACTGTCACATCTTGTGATTTTGATGCTGGCCTTCTGTTGATACAACATAGGACTGTACTGGCTAGCTCATACTTAAGTGGCAGTCCACCAGGATATCTACAATATAACCCTCTTACAGTTATTACTATTGAGCCTTTGATTTTTCCCTGTATAGTTGTCACCACTGAACTGCATCTTGTTAACTAAGGCCCAATGCTCAATGATTCCGTCTGAATCTTGAGTCTATCCTCCAAAGTGTTAGCAATTCCTCCCACTTTGGTGTCATCTGCAAATTCAAAGCTCTTCTTTTAAAATGCTGCCTCCAATTCTGGTTACGACAATACAAAAAAGATGCTGAACCGTAGAAGGTGGGCAGAGAAGAGCAGCTAAACTGATAATGGGTCTGCAGAATTAATTGTATGAGGAACGGTTAAGGTATGTCTAGCCTAAGGAAGAGAAGAATGAGGGGTGACATGATATATGTCTTCTGGCAGTTAGGGGTCTGCCCTAGAGATGTGGGGGTCAACCAGTGGTGGGATTCAAATAATTTAACAACTGGTTCTCTGCCCTAATGATTTCTTCCAACCACCAGTTTGCCAAACTACTCAGAAAGTTAACAACCGGTTCTCCCGAAGTGGTGCGAACTGGCTGAATCCCACCATTGGGGTCAACTTAGTGTCCAAAGTTATTGAAGATAGGACAAGAAGCAATGGGTGTAAGCTCATTAAAAAGAGATCGAAACTGGAACTAAGGAGAAATTTGCTGGCAGAAAACAATTAACTAACGGAATAGTTGGCTCCTGAAGTTGTGGGTACACATTTCCTGGAGGTTTTCAAGAAAAGATTGGGCAACCATTTGAATGATATAAAGTTTGAATGATATAGGCAGGGATTTGTAATAGGTCTCTTCCAACCCTATGATTATATGAAATATCTATGGGATAAGGAAATAATATTCTATATAAAAATTCAAACTCATCTTGGCAGAATAGAGCGATAGTATAGTATAATATACTATTGTATAGTAATAATATAGTAATAAAATATTGTATCATAATAATATAAATGATGCCATGCTTCAATGCTTAGATGGTCTAGAAATTGTTATTTGTACATAGATTTTTTAACATTTATATTTTATTGTGTTTTATTAATCTAGATGAAATATTGCTAATCCATGTATGATCTGCCATATACTAAATAAATAAATAGAGCAATAGTTCTTCAAATTCAAAGTACTGTAACAGTTAAAATGATAAAGTAATATGCAGTCAAATGTATCCCCTTGTAAAGAAAAATAATTAAGTTTAGGCTGTTAGTGTTAGACAAGAAATGTTATTTTAATCATTATATTCTGAGCATGAAACTGCAGTCCTTGGGTTTTGCAGTATGGCAACTGCCACACGGACAGGATAATTGAAAGCCCAGACTGAGTTTTGTTAGTTCACCTAACTTGCCCATTGAAGTCGGATCAGGATTAAAGAATAATGTAACCCCTTCTATGCTGTCACATCCTTCTAGGGAAGGGGTGTCAAACTCGCATCATCACGACATCGCCACATGATGTATCGGGACACACCCCCCTTGCTAAAATGGGCAGGGGCGGGGCCAGCACATGACACATGGAAGTACATAAATTTATATTTACCTGTGGGTCACGAGTTTGATATCCCTGTTCTAGGGAACCCCAGCCTAAAAGTTAATAAATCCCGAATCAGAGAAAATGACTAAGAATACAGTTTAACAGAGGTGAAGGCTGTAAAAGTTTTTCATTTAAGAAATAATAATTGGATATGCAGAAATACAATGGACAATATCTTATTTGATAATTACACCTATGGAAAAACCTGTGATATAATAGTTGATTACAATTACATGGGTTGTAATCAGGGTTGATATCCACTTACTTTCCCTACCGGTTCGCAAATGTGAGTGCACATGCCCCATCAATGCATGCACTCAGCCTTCCACGCAAACGCTTTGGCTTGAAAACATGCCAAAATAGGATGGCATAGAGCCCACTCCCGATATCCACTACTGGTTTGGGTGAACTGGTCTGAACTGGCTGAATACAACTTCTGGTTGTAATTAAAACTGAACATAGATCAACAATGTGATATGTGTTCAAAAGAGACAAAGTTTTATGCTTCAGTAATGGAAATAAATTTCCAAACAGCGTGCAATTGTACCATTTTACTCTGCATTATTCAGACTCCATCTCAAATTTTATAGCCTGTCATAGACATCATACTTTAAGCATTAAACAAGGAAAGGCAACAGAGATGATTGGAGACTAGGAACTAAATCCAATGAAGACAGACTGAAGAAACTGAGAATGTTTAGTCTTGGATGGGTTGGTCAGAGAACATCCTGTCTCTCTATCATTCTAGTGTGCAGGTCATGGAAGACAGATTCCTGCTGAATGTTAGGGAACAAACTCCTGACAATCAAAACAGTTTGCCAGTGAAATCAATTACTAAGGAAAGGGGAAAGTTCTACTTCACTGGATACATGCAAGCAGAGGCTGGAGAAACATCTGCCATGGATTTTTCATCTACTTCCTACGTTGAACAGAGAATTGGACCTAGTGACCTAAATAACCCTTTTCAATTCTGTGATCCTACAGTGTGCAGGGTCACAGATTCTCCAGTCTTATGGTAGACCAAGTGCTGATGTGTCAAACTGAAATGTTATTGAAGTTTTACATTTTCCCTGAAAGTATAAAGTATATATAAAGACATTATGCAGCTTCGAGATTTTCATTTCTGTATCTCCCACCAAGACTAATTGTAACTGTGCACAGATATTCTTTCCTTCATTATTCAATTCTTCCATAAAATGTTCCACTTCTTCTTCTAAATTTATCTAAAAGCCATTGCTAACACTCACTTTTGGGTTGGGGATGGGGAGATGTCCTATTTTTAGTTTTGGCTTTCTGTTGTGGAGAATTCTGTTCTATATATACATATATACATATATACATATATACATATATACATATATACATATATACATATATACATATATACATATATACATATATACATATATACATATATACATATATACATATATACATATATACATATATACATATATACATATATACATATATACATATATACATATATACATATATACATATATACATATATACATATATACATATATACATATATACATATATACATGCACACATGCACACATGCACACATGCACACATGCACACATGCACACATGCACACATGCACACATGCACACATGCACATATATACAAATACATACATACATAATGAAGCTGGCTGCATATCAAATTGCCAGTCTGCAGCAGCATATTAAAAAAAAAGAAATAAAAAAGAAAAAAAAGCAGATGATGTTGTCTCTCGAGCTTACTTTTAAGCTTGGCATCACAAAGTACTCAGTTCATAGAGCGTGCTTTAGATAGGGTTCAGAGGTGGGTTCCTAATGATTTGCACTGGTTCGGTGGAACTTGTAGTGGAAATGGTGACTGGGTCTCTGAACCAGTAGGGATGGCATGCTCGCCACGCCCCCAAACTGGTTTCCCGGTCATTGCAACATCTTTTTTTGATCTTTTAAAATGTTCCATGCATACACAGACCTATTTTTAGACTACTGTGCATGCATGCAGAGCGCGTGTCAGGTGTGTGCGCAATTGAAGTGAGCACGCATGTGCAAAATTGCACACACAGCAAACTGGCAGTAATGCCTGCAGAAGCCCACTACTAATAGGGTTATGGTGATTCTGGTTTATCTCTTCCAACAGATTCAGTGTTTGACATCTGCATTTTAGTGGGGAATAATTTCAATAAATGTTTTCTACTTACAAAACTCATTGTTTTTAACCAATATTCTCCAGCCTGAATGCCAAATATGTATAGATGTTACAGATTAATATGATAACATGTTTCCTCAAACAAATGTAGAGGATATCAGGATATCCTTCTAAACCAGTTCAAAGGCTAGCCCATCCAAATTCTCATCTACCAATCTGAGAAATAATGTTATACATTGCCTTTGTACAATGTACGACTAGTTCATGATCTAATAAAGGAGAATATTTATCAGTATCAGATTAGCACTGATGATGTTAAGTAGTGTTGGAAGAAATATCCATCTGGTTCAGTTCCAAGAGGGGAGAAAGACACTGAAATATGGAAGCTATTTGGAAAGAGGGTTTAATGGTGAACAAAATCATCAAGTACATGGTCCTGGTGCAGCTGACTACATGGAGTGGAGAATGAGGGTTATTCATATCCTCTCTTCAGCCTTGCCATTGAGCTTTTTGTTCCTGTGCAACAAATGTATTCAATTGGCTGTAGTCATATTCCCATGGGGCCAGGTGGGGTCATGTTTGCCTGAATCAAGTTTGGTTGAAGCTTGGAAGGTATGCAATGTCACCAAGTGATTTTCCAATGCAGTGAGCCCTGCTGCTAGATCATCCTATTAAATCCTGGAAAATCATGTCTTAATCCCATCACTCTGCAGCTGAAGGTCTTTTGTTTTTGAGACAGGCTGGCCCAGTCCTTCTCAATGGGCACCAGAAGTGAAACCCCTCTATGCTTAGTGGACAACCCTAGACCAACTTTTCCATTTCAGATAGTACCAGGAAGATAACCTAGAAAATATTATACATATTTGTAGAGATTAAGGAAGATGGCCTTGATAAAGATCTGTTACCAAAGTGACAAGGGGAAATGTCTTAAATTGCAGATGTACCTGCAACTCAGGCAGGCCCCACCCTAATTCTCATGAGTATTAAGGGGTGTGTGAGATAGGGGAAGTAAAACACAATGAGGCATGCAGGATTCTGCTACTATAGTCATTATTAATAAAAGTAGTTTTAGCTTTCTTGTGGGATTGATTTCTTAGTTTAATCTACAAAGTGGTGCTTACAATTGCCACAGTCATTTGAAAGGGTCTTAGCTAAAAGTTGTTAGGCAACTAGGCAAAAAGCTAAAAATCTAGCAAAAATCTTTCTCTATCCTAGATGAGAAGTGAAATTTGCTATTTTTTCCTATAGTAGTTAGTGCTTCCTTTACTATTTCTTTCTTTGGACTTAGACTATTTTCTTTGGATTATAGTAGTTTTATTTCTCTAATTATTAATATGTGGAGGAAATGCAAGAGAATATTCCAATTATGCTTTCTTGGGGGTGGAATATAAAGTTACTCCATTAGCTTTTATAGTTGAAGATGGACTTGAATCTGGGATTGCCGAGTCCTAGTCGAAGAGTTTAACTTGAGTATTAGACTGGGAAGCATATATTAATAAAATAATAATGGGAATGTATAACATAGATGTAATTATTTGGGTCTGATTGGCTCAGTCACCTTATGCTCTGTTGCTGACCCTGTCCTGATTCAGACCCTAATTATGTACAATAAATGGATCACTGCTATCTATTCTGGATAGTCAATGACATTGTTGCCATTTGCAATCAATTTAAGGAAGGTACTTCACCTCACAGTGCTACCGCTTCATTTCAGCAGATTGCTTCCTTCATACCTTATAATGCTAAAGTGATTTATAATTAAGCACAGTTTTACACATTTGGTAGTTCTTTTTCAAAGTCATTAGATGTTCAAAAGGTTCACCCAGCCAGTGCACAAGTGCAGTGATACAAGTGGCTCCCATTCTTTTGGACAGCTAAGTTTATGAACATTTTGTCCTGCCTTTCTACTGGTATTAATCTTCTCAGGTTGACTAGATGAATACAGTTTAATTTCAAAACATGCTAGTTGCACTGTGCTAATTTGTTATGCATGCATCATTCTGTGCAATTTCCATTTCTTCTGTCAGATTTTATCATGTCAGACTCTCCTCAATCATAGTAAAGAGAGTCTATTTTCTCCAAGATAATTTCAGCAGTGTGGTCAGAAGTTCTTTACATCACGTCACCTCACCTCATATCGGATGAGATCACTCCTAGGGATGAAACAGTACATTTTATGCATGCCAAGCATATGTTCTACCAATGTACATATTGTACTCCTTTCTTATTAATGCCTCGCCGATCCATACTAGTTACTTTGATATTTCAAAAGCCTTGTTTTATTTATGAGAGAGAATGTGTGTGAGTGGAGTTTGTGAATTCAGTCTCAGAAGTAGAAACTTCTTAGCTGAAGTTTCTAGGAATAGAAACTAATCTGGAGCTGATTATTATCTGACTTGTCTTGTTCTGGCTAATGATTAGAACAAAATGTTTAGATGTTGCTGTTAAGAATGAACTATAATTAAATGCTCACTTGAGAGTGAGATAAAAGAATTATGTGGCCTGCAAATAAGAGGCTATGAACCATTTCTTCCCATCTAATCATTATCACCACATTATTCTCTTTTCTTCTCAGGTAAAATTGTCTCAGGGAATGAACAGGTCTTAGAATCAGTCTGGGTGGATGAAAAAGACAGAAACCAATAGGTAGAGCCCAAGTAAAGAACCCAGAGAATAAGAGTCCTGAATGGTCAGATTCAGGACATTTATGATACTGGGAAGATCTAAGAGATGTACACTAATAATTCCTAAAAGGTCCCATATTAGAGCACCTTCCCATGCCTCCATTCCACACTCAAGTCTTTGGTGGATTATCCCAATCCTAAATTTCTATACCAGTTATGATATCAGAAAGAAGAATGAATATCATATTTTTGTTATCTTTCTGCATTTCCTTTGCATTTTTTAAGAAAACCTAAAATTCCTTAGCTCTATCTAAGATTACATGGGCCTTAAATAAAACTTTGTCAGCAATCTTCTTAAATATATTGCATCTATTCATCAGATGCAGCACACAGTTAGTAGAAGCTACTAAGAAGACATCTTCTGCAATTAAGATTTGAATAGCTAATAATTTTATTTTCTAGAATTTAATAATATAGACATGCCCATTGTCAGCAGTTTTTTTAAGCTCACATTTATTGATGAATGTTTAGTCATCAAAGAAAATCACAGCTTTCTCAATGATGTAAAAACCTAATTCTATTTCAAAGTAGTTTACTCTGAGGTACAATTCCCATTAATCCTACAGAATGATCAGTGTTCTATTTTTATTACCATTAGCAATTCAAGTCATAATTCAATGCTCATAAAACATTATGATGCTTTTATAAATTGAAAAATCTGCCTTGATATTTTTCAATTTGACATACTTGGAATAGCTAAGTTAGAAACCACCTTCCAAAAATAATTCAGTATGTTATGAAGATAGCATCTATTTTTTTTTCCAGTTGAAAATTACAGAATCTGGATTTCTGGGAGAAGGACTGTAGATGGCTCGTAAAAGTGGAAGAGATGGCTGTGGAAAAGTCCAAGGAACTGGTGAGGGAAACTGGTGGCTATCTGGAACCTCTCCAAATAGGAAAAGAAGGGAACTCAAAGGTGTTTTTTCAAAAGGCAACCAGACTTTGGAAAAGCCCCTTTGGGACAATCTTTGGGACAACCATCACCTGGATGACTAAGAATCTCCACTGATGAAAAGAAATTGATGACATGTGGTCCAGATAGCTGCTCCTCATGAAGAGACAACAGGACAGTAGTTTGAGTATCAGGAAATGATGCAAATAGCCATCTTGCTTGCAAACTGAGCACTAGAGGTGGTTAAAGATTTTAAACATAGGAAAAAAAATACAAGCCTGATCTTGATGCCAATTAATACTGTATCTTACAAAAAGTCACAAAACATTATAAATTCAGAAATATAAAAAGAGATCTTTGAAGAATGGAGACATAAATTTGTAACTATGATGTCAACACTATCAATAATAATGTATGTTTCTATGTATAGACCAGGGGTGTCAAACTGCCAACCTGCAGGCTGGATGCGTCATGCACAGGGCATGCCCACCCCAGCTCCACAAAAAGAAAAAACATCAAGAAATGTCACATGACAACAATATGACATCACAAGTTTGACATTAACATCAAAAAGTTGTTAATGAAGGATGACAAATGTGGAACGAAGACAAGGCAAAGAAACTGCCAAAAGTGGAACTACATATGATTTGGTGAAAGAGATTCCAAAGGTGCTTTTTTCAAAAGGCATCTGGAGAAGGTTCTTTTTGGTTCTATAGATGAGGCTTATTAAAACCGTAAAGAATCTGTTCTATGACATAAATGAGAATTAAAGAGAAATCCAATCCTACAAAAATATTACACTGAATTAAAGATTAAGATTGAACCATACAGTTAGCAATATTCTGGTAACATTCATGGATTTTTTTTTTGCTGACACCAGGATTCAAAAAAATGATATTTTATAGGTTTTCCTATAAATAAGGGATGGGATGAAGTTATACTTGAAGACCTTACTGAAGACTAGTAATGAATTACTTAATTTGCTTTTAGGTTATAATAAATTGTTATACATTTCTTTCCTTTTTGTTATTTTCTTTCTTTCTTTTTCTTCTTTCTTTCTCTTTTTCCTGTACTCTTATCCTTTTTAAATTCTGTTTTGCTTCTGTAAGGGTGACTTGTATAAGTTTTTACTATTAAAATTATTATAAAATTATATTAAAAAAAAGATTTATGGTCTGGAGCATTCATAAAAATTGGCTTTCCCACATTCCCTTTTCAATGTTGTGCAATTGATTAAAAAAGTCACTTGGGTTTTTAAGTAGCCACATTAAAATTTAACCATGGATCAGCAATGGAAACTCTCATCTTATGTGAAAAATATTTTGGTAATGGTCATATCTTCCTGGGGGGAATCCTAATATAATTTCTCCTGCTTCTCATTCAAATGTATTATAGCCTTGAAAAGCTACTTAAATATATTGTTGCCCATGTGGTATATAAAGCTGTCTTTTTCTTATTTTCCAAGGGATGAGGTGCAACCTATCAAACTATTGAAATAAAATGTTATGGATTCCCATTAGCTTCAGGCACAATGGAGACCAATCAGAATGCTGCCTGGCATTGGTGCCACATTGTCAAAATAATATTACAATGTGTGCTATCCTATTGTCCCCTGGTTTCAAGTGATGTGAATTTAGTACATATCAATTCCTACTAGTGGAGCAATATATAGTAATTCTCCTTAATAGGTTTAGAATTATTGTGGATACTTGGTGAATGTGTGGCAACAAAAAGATCATGCTCATAGGATCCTTGTTGCTTACAAGTTACTATTTCAAGCAAAGGAAAAATGTTACCTTTAGTAAATTTAAAAAAAAACTGCAGAAAAAAAAGCAGAAATTGACAGAGAAAACCAGAGACCGACAATCCACTTCTAATCCAATCCATCCAGTGGTGGGATTAAAAATTCTTTACTACCGGTTCTGTGGGCATGGCTTAGTTGGCATGACTTAATGGGTGTGGCAGGGGAAGGATACTGTAACATCTCCATTCCCTCCCTGCTCCAGGGGAAGGTTACTGCAAAATCCCCATTTCCTCCTGATCAGCTGGACTCGGGAGGCAGAGAATAGATGGGGGTGGGGCCAGTCAGAGGTGTATTTACTGGTTCTCTGAACTTCTCAAAATTTCCGCTATCGGTTCTCCAGAATTGGTCAGAACTTCCTGAATACCACCTCTGAATCCATCCCTTTTGATCAAACAGATGCTAATATCACTGGTCCACAAGGAGAAAGCCTCAGAAATGAAAGAAGATATATAAAGGTATGTCAAATGAATGCTGGAAGTGTAAAAGTAAAGAGGGGACCTTTTATTATCTATGGTGGACATGTGATAAAGCAAAAAAAAAAGGAGTATAATTCATATTTTAATACAAAATTTGTTTTGAAAATGGACATAAAAATGAGACCAGAACTTTTTCTTTTGGGTTTAATGGAAAAAGAACTAGATAAAAAAACTGGAAATTTATTATTTTATATGTTGACAGCAGCAAGTCTATTGTGTGCCCCATAATGGAAGGACATTTTGATTCCTACTATGGGTGAATGGTTGCAGAAGTTGATGGAGTTGGCTGAAATGGCGAAATTGACCACTGTGATTAAAGAAAAGAGCATAAGTACTTTTGTTTCCACAGGGAGACCTCTTCTGAACTTCGTGCTTGATATGGAAAAGAATGAAACTCTGACTTTGGGTTTTACCAATAATAGATCTTTATAAAAATGGCTTGTTCATATTATTATGAAAAAGCAAAAAGTTGTGATTTGATGTTAATGCCTTATTTTACTGTAACAGAAAGAGTCAGAAGTCAATGCTCCTTTTTATTTATTTTTTTCTTATCTTTCTTCACCTCTTCTTCCCCTTTCCCTACCCACTGCTTTCCTATTTACTTTGTATTTTACATTATATCTCAATAAAAATGTTAATTTATAGAAATGAAAATAGCTTAATTTTACCAGATTTGGGTCTGGTAAATAAAAGAAAATCAATTGGTATTGATTTTAATTGGCTCTAGTTTCCAAGATACAGCTTCAGGTCAAAATTGCATCAAAATAATTCAAAATTACAAGAGGGATGTACAATTATGCTTCATAACTTTTCTGATACAGCAATGAGAATGGTGGGACATAAATCATTATACATTTATCTTTTTAGTGATACCAGTAATATAATTTTTCATTCATTTATTGGTTTTTCATATAACATTTTCATGCTTTTTGCATGAAAAACTGACAAACACTAACATCAGATTAAACAATAACGTTCCATCTTTATTTGGTGTCTAAACTAGTGCTATTTGGCTTTTCTCTTGTAAAAGAGATTCCATCAGTAATCGGCAAGCATGGACAGACTCCATTTCTCTTGGTATCTTTTCTTCATGCCTGTAATATCCTGATGGAACCTTTCCCCATGCTCATCGCTCACTGTCCCACACGTCAGAGCAAATAGTCTGAATGCGAGTGTAAGAAGTGAGTTTTCATGTGACATGTTTGCATCAAGTGCTTTATGGGACCTAAGCAAATTGTCTACACTATTTTCATAGCCATCTGCCTTGCAAAGGTCTCAAAGTGAAGATAAATTTATATACCTCCATGTGGTAGCATTTTCATTGTTCTACTGTACTTTGTTGAGAAGTTGCAAGGCATCACGATCATTTAGACACCTCACTCCCTTGTAGGCAAATATACTCGCCTGTGTATAAATCTTTATTGTGAAATACCTTGAAAACTTTAGCCAACCATCACTTTTACCACCTGTTTTCTAATTCATCTAATCAAATTATGTAAAATTAACACATTTTATCTCAGAGGTCAATGATTTCCCAAAATTTGTAGACCAGTACACACTGATAAGAATATCCTTTTTCCCCATTAAAGTACCTAATTATTTAAAATGTGGTGGACTCATTGCTGTGTCTGTGTGTCTGTCTGTGTGTAATCATTTAAACAACTGCTTTGCTTTGTATTTACAGTTTGAGCAACTCCCCCCCATCCCTTAGTAGTAAGGTTTTTTTTTGTTAACCACTAGAGCTTTAACAACCTGCAGCACATGTATTGAATGGACTCACACTGAACAATTTTAATAGATTTTATATCATGAAATATATGTGACATAGGTCATTACTGTATGCTGTGCAGGCTGCACTGAACAATTTACTATCAAATGTGTAGATTGATATGGAAGGAGATAGCTCTAGTGATTCCCACTGAGCCTTTAACAGTCTCATTTTTCCTGTGAGATTTCCGAGACAGAAACTTGGTAAATGAAAATGGAAGTGACTAAGGCTGTGAATGAACTCATGCTGGGCACAGTTTGACCTCGATGCACTTTCTGTCATTTTATACAATGCTCACAGACGGATCCAAGAAAGAGTTAAGATACTCCAAGATTTCTTCTCCCATTGATTAGAACAGAGTTTGAATCCAAGCAGTGAAGCTTAAATGAATGGCACTACCAATATAATTGACATTTTTCTGAGCTAGGTTTGGTTTTGTGTATCACATCTCTTATTGGCAATTTGCTATAGTTCTGCACCAATTCACTACCAGTGACTTGAATACATTGCATGAAAACTAGAACTAACTATCTCTCTCTCTCTCTCTCTCCCTATCCCCCCCTCTCTCTTTCTGTGTGTGTAAGAATGGCATTTCCTCAAGTGTGTTCACATCAGTGGAAATGATCTGACATCAAAATTAAGTTGGCAATGAGTAAGATAAACAACTCATCAACGTACAACCAATCATGCATAAATATCAAATATTGCAGCTTTAGTAAATTAAGATAAACCAGAAAAGAACCAGAAATGAGAAGACTTTCCTTAATCAGGATTTTTTTTCTCTGTTTCAAAGAGTTGAGAATTTGAGAAGGGGAGCATAATCTCTTTATCATTAGTCTTCTTTATGTAGACAAGAGCTTTGAAATATCTCTGCAGATTATTATTGAACTAGTGACTTTTTTGGAAAGAAAGTCTTAACTAGTGAAGTTAAGAGCAAATATATGACCATCATATAATATACCCTTTCAGAGACATTATTGAAAAGAAATATGGCTAAATTTATCTTACATCATTAATTATATCTCTCAATGTCTTTCCATTCTAACAAACCATCCTTATTCCTGCTATACTAATATGTTCATACCCTATTTTCCCAAAAATAAGCTCTCTGCCGAAAATAAGCGCTCCCTAAAAGTATTGCAACACAGCAGCAGCCACGAGGTGACTACGGTCACTGCCTCCTGCACCTCAAAAATAATAAGACCTCCTAGAAAATAAGGCCAAGCATTTATTTCCTTTATGTCATAAGACCCTGTTTTATTTGGGGGGAAACATGGTATATTAATTCATGTACTTTTTTCGCTAAAATTTGCACTTTTCTCTATCGTCTTCTATATTCTATTCAGTAAGAATCTTCTTGGTCTTCTCCTTCCTCTTAATCCATCCCTTCTACCTTTGTTTATTAAGTCAATCCTCATTCATTCACTTTTGTGCTAATGCATCACTAATGTAGAAAGTTACTGGAAGTCATTAGCATACACTGGATTCTTTGAACTTTTATGTATAAACACTTCAGATTGAAAAGGCAGTTTTATTCCTGTGTAGTATCTCCAGCTCTCTTTTCATCTAAATCCAGACTTTAGTGGATCACTTTTATTTTTATTCCCTGACTAGTCACAGCAAGAGTAGGCGCTTCCCTCCTGAGCTACTTGAGGTGGTGGCTTGATTAGCAGTGAGTTTCTTAATTATGTTGTACTTGGAGTCTTCAGTTTCATCTATCTGAATTCAAAATTCCATGTATCTGATCCAAGTCATTGTGGACGTCAAACACAATGAAAGTGGTTTTGCCTTGTAGCAATGGAACATGAACTAGAATTGGACTTTGTTTAGTATCTGTCCCTTGTCAATGATGGATTGAACAATAGAGATAAAGGAGAACATTTGTAGCTGAGGTTTGAAACTAGGAGTCCTTGATACTCTCTGAGCATGGATATTTTCTTGTAGATGTTTTATTATCCAACTAGGTTACAAAATCAGTGTGTTGATGTTGGTAATGAAATGTCTGCAAGAAAACAAGGAACACTCTTCTTATTGTTTTGGAGCTTTCCACATTGGCTTTGTGTGTTATGTTTCAGAGATTGTTTGCATATGTTTCTGAAGATCTGATGCATAAATCAGAATAACTGAGTTGAAAGGGTCCTTGGAGGTCTTCTAGTCTAACTACCTGCCCAAGAAGGATTCAACTAAGTGGTTCAAACAAAGTCTTAGTTTTCTTCTTGAAAGAGAGGGTGGTTTAGGGAAAAAGAACTTTTGATTTATGGCTTTGATGATTAGACAGAACAGATTATAGAAAGGAAAGTATTAGTTATAATATTACATAGAAAGAAGTTAAAATACAACTGTACTTCTAACTTTTGTAAAGAATATTGAAACCCACTTCTTTGTATCTTTTTTTCTCTTCCCCCTTTTTGTTCTATTTTTTTTCTTGCACTACTTTCCTTTTCCCTTCTTTCTTTTTCTTTTTTCACCTTACTGTACTGGTAGTCCTCGACTTACAACCACAATTGAGACCAACATTTCTGTTCCTAAGGAAGACATTTGTTAACTTAATTTTGTCCAATTTTATGACCTCTCTTGCCACCGTTGTTAAGTGAATCACTGCAGCTGCTAAATTAGTAACATAGTTGTTAAGTGAATCTGGTTTCCCATGGACTTTGCTTGTCAGAAGGTAGTAAAAGAGGATCACATGCCCCCGGGACACTGCAATCGTCATAAATATGGGCCAGTTGCTAAGCATCTGAATTTTGATCAGGTGTCCATGGAGATGCTGCAATGGTCATAAGTGTGAAAAATTATCATGAGTCACCTTTTTCAGAGCTGTTGTAACTTCAAACAGTTACTAAATGACGTATTGTAAATCAAGGACTACCTGTACATTATTTGTATTATTTGTACTAATTTTTATCTTCTTTTTTAAAGAATTTCAATAATAATAAACTCTTCAATGGTTTATTTATGTTTTTATATAAAAATAGATTATTATTGTTATGTTTTTTTAACTGTACATCATAATGACTTGTTTTGAAAAAGTCCCTATATAGATTCCATCAATTAATAATCTGAGGTCTTCCAGGCGTGGGCTTCAAATATTTTAGTAAGGGGTTCTCTGCCTGGTTGCTGGGTGGGCATGGCCATGGTGGGTGTGGCCTAGTCATCCGCCTGCACCACAATGGTGGGACATTTTTGCCTTTCCCGGGCTCCAGAGGTTTTTTTCGAGCCTCCGGGAGGGCAAAAAGGGCCTCCCTAGGCTCCAGAGGCTTTTCCAAACTGCCAGTAGGCTTGTTTTCACCCATCCTGAACCTCTGTGCATGGCCTGCACTTACCTGCATGCAAAACAGGCTGCGTAGGGACTCCTGGGAGGGGAGGAGTGGGTGGGGCCAGCCAGGAGTGGGATTTGGAGTTTTGCAAAGTGCACAGAATCTTAGCTAGAGGTTCTCCTGAATTCCTGCAAACCCCCAGCAGGAAGAACTTCTTCCTCAAGATTAATTGATTTTACAACCTGCCTTCATCACTTATATCCAACTGCGAAGTTCCATTACATCATGCTTTTGTTACCTTGATAGATGCATACATCCAGATGTATTTCCCCTTCTCCATGATACGATTCTATTTAGGGATCTAAATTGATGGAACTTGCTCAACAATTCAAACAATAAATTTGGATTTGGAATGCCAGAGCTTTCTTTCATTACAATTTCATTGTGATCAAGCAACAGCTCTATGTTTTGGTTGAAGGGATCATGTAGTTTGATTGTAGGGAGGGGAATAGAACTGGATTGAACTGCAAGGGCCACTTAGTATGCCAGGGAGATGAAACCTTGCACACATCTGTGACTTTATATTTTGCTATTATTTTTAAAGTCCAAAAATTACTGTCAAGTATTCAGAAAGGATGAAGGATGACACAATTCAGACAGATAGATGCATCGGTTTTTATGCAAGAGCACAAAAGGAACCTTGCTTTTTAGAAAGGAAAGCATCCTTGTTAATCCTTTTTATTCTCTGAATGAAACAGCTACTCACATTATTAAGTTGTAAGAGGAAGAAGTGGGACAGCAAGTGGCAATGGTAAAGTACCAATGGTAAGAGTAATCCCCACCCCACTCTGGTGATATTGATTTTTTTTCCAGAGGAAGGTGGTGTCCAATATTTCCTATAATCTCACCAGAGAAAAGTAGCTGGAATAACTTGATTAAAGTTGGGGGCATTTTGTGCAATTCTGCATCCCTTACCTGGAGATTCTGCATCAGCAGCTGCCTTTGATTGAAAAGGAAGCAGTTAATACTGATGATGGGTAAAGAAATATCTCAGTTAGGCAAACCATTTCTGAAAACTGGAACTGCTGAAATTTCTGTTTGCAGCCACACAGCTATAACCATGCATTTATAAAATATAGGAGAAACAATGACTTACAACATCTGGTAAGTCTTTCAAAATGTCCATTCCATTCCTTCTTGTTTTGGAATAGCTCCCAAATCGTAATGAATGCACCAAGTTTAGTACTGTGTTTGGGATGTGTGAAATTTGTTGGTGAGTACTCTTAATATCTCAAGCTTATTGCTCAGTAACATCTAGAAGTAGACTGAATATAAGCTGTAAATGCTGGTCTGCTCGCCATCTGCACCATAGTTATATTTGTAAATAAAGAGAAATTAAAACAGGCGTTCGAAATCTCCAGTGCAAAATCAATCTTGTTAAATGGCGCCCCTAAACTTCCAAAGTTGATTATGGGAAACTGCATGTGTTTGTCGCATGCATAGAATTAACCAAGGCTGGATAGAAGAACTGCCTTTCTAACTGTTTTCTATCAGCAAATTTTTACTTCATTCACAGTGCTTGAGCAGTCAAAGTAAATCAAGTTCATGCCTACATTACTTAATGAAGCTGGCAGAGTAATCATGGCACACGTACAACAACTAATAACGTATGAGCTCATTTAGAGTATTTTAAATGATGCTTTTCTCTTTAATGTAAAGAATTTGTGCAAAGTGATGGAAATTGTTTGGACAGATGACTAATGATAATAGGCTTCCCTCCCTTAACATCAAATTACTTGCCTATTAGAATAGCAGCAGGGGTTACTCTGGATATAGGTACAGATTGAAACAATGGAAAATAACATCTTTGCATTCCTGGGAGAAACAGTTAATCTAAGTTGCACCTAAGAAGGAAAAGATGTAAAATCTACCTAAAACATTATTTTTGTCCAAAAGCAAATTAACATTTTTTTCTCCTGCTCATAACAGTCAATCACCACATAACCTTTCTTTACAGACTTATACTTCCTCAAGGCTCAGCAATTAACTTTAAATGATAATTATATGGGATAGAAAAGCAGATGAACCATGAGGTATATTTAGTAAACTCCTCATTGCACATATTTGTGTTTTAACCCATTCATAACTCACTCTTCTATTCCTTTATAAATTCACTTTTATCTAAAAACAAGGAGTGCCGGAATCTATGTATTTCCTTCCTACAGTTTTTGTGTTTGGCTAATTGTTTTCAGTAAAGCTGCATGTGTATTTCCTTTGAATGATTCATAGGGTGTATAGGTATCCTAAACATGGGGGAAAGAATCTTTTTCCATCAGAAAATGGGTCTTAGGATAGCATCTTTTCCAAGCACTTGATAGTACTTAGGATCAATTTTGGATCTTACTGACTCTCTGCTTCAAGCAATGTCTAAAATTAATGGATATTTTTGTTAATGCAGTCCATTGTGTTCCACTTTTAGTTTCTATCTCTGTTTCTGTGCTGCAGTTAGAATTGGGTAACTATTAGTCCATTTTCAAGGGTATAGAGAAAAATCCATTGTTGATGCTTGTGGTAATACAACTTGAAATCTATTTCATACTTGAAATGTTATCACTTAATCAGGCTTCTTAAACCTGACTGTCAGAAGAATAATTTGGGGTTCCAACTCAAGCCAGGACTGCGCAAGAATAAATAAAAATGATATCCAGATATCTATGAGGAAAGACAAAATATTTATTCCTAAAAGTAAAACATTCTGCCTTTAGGGGCAGGCTGCAGAGAAAATGGGTTATAGCAACATATTTTTATAGAGGGGAGCTTGTCTGGGATGAAGTGTCTACATGCTGATTCTAGGATGACACTTGAGAGGTGTGTATCTGTGTGTGTGTGTGTTTGTGTGTGTTTATTCCTATGAATATGCAGTTCCTCTGGGAGATTTAATTTAATTAACTCTATTTTTGCAGACCTTAATCCTTTGATATGTGGATTATGTCTGGGTAATTTATTTGGGGGATTGCTAATTTTAGTTGATTAATTTAGTTTCAGTTTAACTGTCAATTATCTAGTGAAGACACTCTCAGACCATTGTGATTATGTTAGTATTTTAAGGGAAGATGGAAACAGTGTAAATAATAAAATAAATTTGGATATAAAACTTCACACATGATTTAAGATTTAGGAACTGCTAATTTTTTTTTACTCCTCTGTCATAACTCAATTTCCCTGCCTACACCAGTTTAATATCTGTCCAAAGAAGAATTCTACTGCATACAAAAGTTTGATTTTACATTTTAATTTTTATCAATAAAATTATTGTCCCTTTTAGGACTTTGTAAATTGTTTTTTTTTATAGATCCAGACAGCCATATATCTTCCCTCCTATACTAGTAATCTATCAATTACACTAGTACTTGTGACCTAGAGATTTTGAAAAGAGAAATTATTAATGTGTGTAATGATAGGTAGAATGTATTTTGCAATCCTATTTCGATTCTAAAGTCTAGGGTTCAAAAGCCCCTCTCCGAGTCCTCCTTTAAACCTCAAATATGAGCAAGATTACTTTGCTGAAATAACATTAAAATGAAAGACCATAACCACAGAATTATATTGGTCCTTTGGAGCACTCTGATAAATTGAAATCACTGCTGAAGATAGGCAGCCACTCTGAGAAGTGTTTATTGATCTTGGTTTTTTTTCTTTTAACACCCTCTCTCAAGCTCATTGTAGGAGACGTTTAAGAGCCTCAGCCATTCCAAGCTTGCCCTTTGCCCAGCTTTTAGAGTTTTTCCAAGGTCAGGAAATTCCATAGTCGGAAAAAGCTGCCAGATGTTCATATTTAAGTACAATCCAAAGACCTTGAACCCATAAGAAAATATACCAACCTTAACATTTGCTACTGCCTTGTCAGTCAAACATTCAGAAATAAGACTGGAGATACATCATGTCCTTTAGTTTTAATACATAACATGTGATGAAAAAAAATTGGAGGATTTTTCTGGGATTGCTGCATTTGACACCAGATGGTACTTACTTTATTTCCCCCCCCTCTCTCATTCTGTGTGTGTGTGTATAAGATGCTCCAAAGTATCAGATGCACCTAGCTTTTGGGGAGGAAAACAAGAAAAAAGATCTGCCTCTGCCTCCCAGCAATTTTCCTCCTTGCAGCAAACAGCAAACAGCCCATTTCAGTTTCAGTCTCAGCAAAGTCTAATTAGCACAAGCAGCTGATTGTCCACATGCCCCATTTTCAGCCTCTGTGTGCCTCATTTCCCACCTGTTCTGGATGGTGGGGATCAGAATAGGTGGAAAAATGGGGCATGCGAAAGTCAAAAACGGTGCATGCAGAGGCCAAAAATGGGATGTGCAGAGGCAGCAATAAGCAATGCAGCCTGAAACAGCTGATGGTCGGGAGGCTGGTCCAACCGACAATTAGCTGCTTGTGTTAATCAGGCTGTGCTGAAACTGAAACAGTCTGTTCTCTGTTTGCTGCAAGGAGGCAAATTGCTGGGAGGCAGAGACCAAAGGGTAAGGGCTGGTGGGTGAGCAGGGCTACATTCAATGTATAAGACACACTCAAATTTTCACCCTCTTTTTTTGGGGGGGGGAGTGCATCTTATACTCTGAAAAATACGGTATATATATATATATATATATATATATATATATATATATATATATATGTGTGTGTGTGTGTGTGTGTGTGTGTGTGTGTGTGTGTGTGTGTGTGTGTGTGTGTGTGTGTATGTATGTATGTATACACACACACACACACACACACACACACACACACACACCAGAGGTGAATCGCTACCCATTCACACCAGTTTGAGTGACCCAGTAGTGAAAATTGAGACTGGGTTGCTGAACCGGTAGGGATGGCCGGCTGGCCACGCCCCTAAACTGGTTCCTCAGTCACCCATGCCATTGCCAGCATGTTTTTTACTCCTTTTTTAATGTTCTGTGCACGCACAAAACAATTTTTTGGCAACTTTGCTTCTGGCTCAGTCAAGAGTGTGGCCAATCAATCTATTACTAAAGCAGTCTGTCCGTCTTAATCATCTCGGTTGCTGCCAGTAGATCATTGTCAGATCTGAGCAGTCAAATAAGCTTATGTATGTGCTTTAGCTTTTAAAATCAAAATTAATAATTAATCAAAATTCAATATTCTAGAGACAAATTTATTTGTAAATTCAAAGAATTCTATGACTTCTAATACAAAAGAGTAAAATAATCCCCAAAGGGAAAAAGCATTAAAAAGCTTCCCTACTGACCCCTACTAGACTTTTCCACTTCTGGCTTGAAGGAAATTGCACATTAAAAAAAATAAAAAACAGCAAGGTAGGGAAAGTTGAAGGTTGTCTGCAGTTTCTAATGGATGTTTGGCTTTTTCAATATCATTTTAGAAAACTACAGTGTTACAAACACTTAAACCTAACACAAGGTAAAGTCAGTCTTTTGCTATTAACCTTTAGCTTGAAGTTAACATTTTCTAGAGTTCCAGAGATGCTTTTTCCAAAAGGCAATGGGCTTTCTTGGTTTTTTTACTTTGAAAACATTTTGTTTCTCATCTAGGAAACTTCTTCAGAGAGTTGAAGAAGCTTCTTGGATGAGTAGCGAAATGTTTTCAAAGGAAAACAAAAATCAAACAAAGCAAGAAAGTCCAGTTGCCTCAACCATGACCTGGATTATTGACAATCTCCATGGGCAAAATTTTTAGAGGAAACTCAGCTGTCTAACCTTGTTTTAACTTAAACGGGTTTAAGATAGCGGGTATCTGCAACTGTTCCCAGCATGGCTTCTCTTGTTCCAAACTTGATGGATACCCATAGAATGCATCCACCAGTCAAATATCTCAGCTACTTGGTTATGCTTTTATTAAACCAGAGCTGCATACATTCACAAGTGTAGTGAATTTTCATAATCAATTTCAATTTGTATGGCTGCCCATTTGATCTAAGTGAGCAAATTTAAAAGCCAGTGTATGAACATATACAATGTTTCCATTATCAATTAAGAAACCCTAAAATCATGATCAGCAGAAGAATTCATTCTACATCAGCTCAGTGTGTCCATTGAGTCTTATTACCACAATATGACCTTCCCATCATTGCCAGACCCCCAGGCATTACTACTACTAATGTTTCTATGGTATTTTTTGCCACTAATCACATACCAATATTGTCAATTTGTTAAAATCCCAATAACGAAAAACTTTTCCTTACATAGACTCGGAGCCTAACTTGTCAAATTTTGATTTCCATTACATTCAAGAATCCTGAATGCAATCCAAGTTTAATGGGGGGAAAAGACGTAGAAATTCTGCCAGCATTTGGTTGCCACATTTCTCAGCTTCAGTTCCATAAAAAGTAGTTTGACCCAATTGTCAGCAAAAGACTTTGCAAGAAAACAATTTGTATTTTAAGGCTATGATCCACAGCTTTTTGCTATCATTTCTGTGGATGGTTGATAAAAGTGTTTCATGATAGCTATCAGTATGCACTTCCCAGTATCATGAACATATATCTATATCTGTATTTATATATCTGTATCTATATATCTATATCTGTATCTATATATCTGTATCTGTATCTGTATCTGTATCTGTATCTGTATCTGTATCTGTATCTGTATCTGTATCTGTATCTGTATCTGTAGCTGTATCTGTAGCTGTATCTGTATTCATATCTATATATCTGTATCTGTATCTGTATCTGTATCTGTATCTGTATCTGTATCTGTTTCTGTTTCTATATCTATATCTATATCTATATCTATATCTATATCTATATCTATATCTATATCTATATCTATATCTATATCTATATCTATATCTATATCTATATCTATATCTATATCTATATCTATATCTATATCTATATCATCTATATCTATATCTATATCTATATCTATATCTATATCTATATCTATATCTATATCTATATCTATATCTATCTATCTATCTATATCTATATCTATATCATCTATATCTATATCTATATCTATATCTATATCTATATCTATATCTATATCTATATCTATATCTATATCTATATCTATATCTATATCTATATCTATATCTATATCTATATCTATATCTATATCTATATCTATATCTATATCTATATCTATATCTATATCTATATCTATATCTATATCATCTATCTATATCTATATCTATATCTATATCTATCTTTAAAGTCACAACCCCTGGTATGCCCAAATATGGGAGGAAGGTCACTACTTCCATTCTCTGTCCATCGGCTCGTCATAAGAGACCATCCAGACAGAAACCCAATATTTTTACTGTTGCCTTTGTTACATTTGCACAAACACAACACATCTATCTCTATCTCTATCTCTATCTCTATCTCTATCTCTATCTCTATCTCTATCTCTATCTCTATCTCTATCTCTATCTCTATCTCTATCTCTATCTCTATCTCTATCTCTATCTCTATCTCTATCTCTATCTCTATCTATATACCAATACCTATACCTATACCTATACCTATACCTATACCTATACCTATACCTATACCTATACCTATACCTATACCTATACCTATACCTATACCTATACCTATACCTATACCTATACCTATACCTATACCTATACCTATACCTATACCTATACCTATACCTATACCTATCTATATCTATATCTATATCTATATCTATATCTATATCTATATCTATATCTATATCTATATCTATATCTATATCTATATCTATATCTATATCTATATCTATATCTATATCTATATCTATATCTATATCTATATATCTATATATCTATATATCTATATATCTATATATCTATATCTATATCTATATCTATATCTATATCTATATCTATATCTATCTATCTATCTATCTATCTATCTATCTATCTATCTATCTATCTATCTATCTATCTATCTATCTATCTATCTATTTATCTACCTACCTACCTACCTACCTACCTACCTACCTACCTACCTACCTACCTACCTACCTACCTACCTACCTATCTGAACTCAACTGCAATGACCACAAAGATGATGTTTCTTTATGGAACAAATCTTCATGTTAATAAAGTACCATTGTAAGTCATGCAAATTTATCTAAGAATATGATGATTTTTTTCTCTCTCTCCTTTGTTACTTTCTAGTGGTGGATATTGAAAAGTTGGAAAACTTTTGTAGAAAGGCTATTAGTTATGGGCTTCAGATGGACTCCAGCTGGACAATAAATAGTAGCAAAGCATTTATGCTTTACTATATGTTGAATTGTTGTTTGGATTTTTGTAACTTTGGGTAATTTTCAGATGATGAACAAATAATGTTAATGTGTTTTATAAACAAATAAATTGTCTCAGGTCCAAGTATGAATAAATCCTTATTATTGTTCAGTCACTAACTCATGTCTGACTTTTTGCAACTCCATAGGCCATAGTATGTCAGAGGTCCTCCACTACCTCCTGGAGTTTGCCCAAATTCACATTCATTGTGTCAATCATACTGTCTAACCATCTCATCCTCTGCTGTCCTCTTCTCCTTTTACCTTAAATTTTTACCAACATCTAGATAAGTGGTTCCCAACCTTTTTCTGGCCATGCCCCACCTAAGCATCTCTAAAATCCTGATGCCCCCCACCCTGTGACATATAATTCTTACTTTACTCAGAAAATGAACTCAACTCACACAGAGGAAGCATAAAAGGCCATTAACTTGGTTTAAACAAGGTTCAAATTGCCCCCATTAAAAATCAAATTGCCCCGCTGTGGGGCGTGGGCCCCATGTTGGGAACCACTGGTCTAGATCCTTATTAGAACTTACCATTTTTAGGATTACAAAAGGCATATATTTTTGTGGAATTTTATGAAAGTGACCTAATTTCCAACTTTTCATAAATAGTATATACTATCCCAAACAATATATTATGTATACATTAACAGGATATGTTAATACGTAAATATGAATGCAGGAAATGTTACATTGCTAAGTAAAAAATAGCTGGTGTACCAAAACCTAATTTCCTCCCCAAATTTATTTACTGACACTTGAAAGACCAGCCCTTGTAAATTAATTGATTAATTAATGCAAATTATAGATGAATTAGAAACTAAGGAAAGCTTTGTAACTGTAAATTTACATACCAAAAGTTAGTAAAACTAACTAGAATAAGACTGATTATATACATTTACTAGTCTGTCTGTCTGTCTATCATCTATCTATCTGTGCATCTATCTCTCCATTCTAAAAAGGATACTTGACAATCTTGTCTTCCTACACTGTTTTTGTCCAATCCTCCTAAACAGTTTCAACTATTGGTCTGCTGGTCTTGTTCAAAATAATTCCTTTCTTTGAAGCCTAAATTGAAAAAAATTTCATGATTGATTTATATTCATTTACTTCAAACAATATTTGAGGCATATTTAGAGTCTGCATGTGTATTTCAGATATCTTATGGACTTAACTAGATGTTGGCAGAAATTCTATATTATCCAATCATTCCAGGGAAGTTCAGAAATAGATATATCAATAGCTTAGAGAAATTCTACTACAGTTTTAATCCATAGTATGTTTTTCATCACAAATTAATTCTGCAGATGGTGCAGCAATTTTTATTGTTTTCTGTTACGTCATGATCCTATAACACCTTTATTTTAATTTATTAGTAAGAAATAAAGGCAACATGAAATAAAGGTTCAATGACAGATCCACAAATTATACTGGAATACAAATCAATTTGACAATGGTACCAATAGTGCAAATATGATTCAATATTTTTTTTAAAAAAATTCAAATTATTTCTGCTCTTGCTCCAAGCAAATACAGTGAGCATTATTTCATCATGTAAATCCTTCCACAAATTTCTTTCACTGAGGTTTAAAGCAAAACAATTTCATTTTATGAATAATATTCCTTTATAGCTGAACAATATCAGTTGAATAATTTATTCATTGAATTGTACTGCATATTTCTAATAGAGAACGATTGCTTATTCATCATAAACATGCTCATACTTAATAACTTAATATCACTGCATATGATTAAATATAAATAATGTATTTATGTTAGACGACATATTTCATACATTGTGTGGATTCTATATTTACTTTGGGTGACCATGAGACAAATATAGATTTAAAATGAATAATAAGTAATTTCTGAAAACAATTGCTTCCACATTTAAATACTCCTACAAAATGATTTATTTTTTTAAAAACAAATAATGGAAATATTGCTGCGTCTCTTGTAATTCATTACTCATTTACACTACTAGAATAATAACAACAGGCAACAGGGATATAGATGTAGGTTTAGGTAACAATACTTAGAAAAAGGCTGGCAAATGGGACCTGGGATAAATGAAATAAGGCAGTGGGGTGTGGAAGAGCAGGTTGCACAGAACATGAATTCATAATCAACATTCTTTTTGAAGATCCACTGACAATGTTACTTTCTTGGAATACAGTTGTAATCTATTTCAGCCATTTATAAGACTATTTGGTTCATATAGGTCTGATTCTGTATTTCCTATTTCAAACAGTACTTGATGCAGTCGTAGAGTTTCCACATGTGGCACCATTTTGATGTACATCATACACACACACACACACACACACACACGTGTGTATAATTATGTAATAAACGTGTGTGTGTGTGTGTGTGTGTGTGTGTGTGTGTGTGTGTGTGTGTTTCACCATATCTCTGGAATGCCTTGAGCAATTTCAATCAAAGTTGGTACACAGATGACTTATCCACTCTGGAGAAAAATATTGTGGGCATAGGACACCCCTAAAACTCCTCAGGGTTTGTGTTGTATTAAAATATAGCCTGTTGTTCCTTAAAATAGCTTCTACTGTACTGCCATGAAATGGTTTCTTCTGTGCACTGCAGTGGAGTTGCCATGGTATCAGCTTCAGCTTCACAGTACTCCACAAGGGAGCTCCCTCTGGTAAGGGGGAAAATCCAATATTAGAAATTATTTTTGGTCCAGACAGTTTCCCCCTAGAAATAAATACCTGGGCAATGCCGGGTTATTGGCTGGTATTACATAAAACGGATAATGATAAAATACTCACTTCAGATTCATAAAGTCTCAGATTAAACAAGGTTTTTTTTTAATTAGAAAGGTTTTGAAAACTATTTACCTCAATCTTTCTAAGCAGACCTATCTATCTTTCCATGTTACATAACCTTGTGCCAGATCTGATGGTGCTGTCTAGGTACCAATAGCAACAGCTTTCCAAGCTGATCTGCTGTTACAGAGGCCATCAGGCAGGCAGGAAGAGTAGCAGTCTGAACAACTTAGTTCATAGCATTATATCTTCGCTATAGGAAGTGGAAATGGAAGTACAATTCAAAAAGGGCCAATATTGAGAAATTGTAAAGTGAGGTCAGTCTTCAACTTACAACAGTTCATTCATACCATTAAAAGTTATTAGAAAAAGGTAACTTATAATTGTTTTTCACAATTGACAGCCTTTGTAGCCTCCCATAGTCATGTGATCAAAATTCAGATGCTTGGCAACTGACTCATACTCATGACTCTTGCTGTGTCCGAAGGTCACGTGATCACTGTTTGCACTCTTTTGACCGGAGAATGAGAAAACCAAATTTACTTAACAACTGTGTCAAGAAAGGTCGTAAGATAGGACAAAGCACACTTAACAAATGTCTCATTTAACAACAGAAATTTTGGGCTCAGTTGTGGTCATAAATCAAGGACTACCAGTACTTTGGGAAAGTTGATTTGGTAGGATCTATCAAAATTCTATCATTTGTCAAAAGATGGTATTGTAAAGCTGCTGCTCTATAGACTAAAGAGATTTAAAACAGTCCAGGAAGGACTGGATATTATATGGTCCTAGCTCTTGAACAGTTATCATGTAGTCTAAAAGTTACCCTGGTAATTAAGATTATGTCAGTGTTCCAAGTAATAGTTCCGCATCAAGCAAAACTCCAAGGCACGTAGCTTCCTCAAAGAATAGCTTTATTGGAAATATCATATTCGCACAGATCTGATGCAAACTGACTCTGAAGGGTTCCTTAGTTTTCACCTAATTAAAAGTGAAAGTTTGTTCCTCAACTCCAAACAATCAGTCACATGGTCCAATCAAGGCATTGTCTGCCAGTCTGGTGACTCCTCCTCCTTCCAGTCAGGTGTGAGAATGTCCTTGGTTCCCAAGATAAAGTATTTTATTTCAACTAGAGAATCCCAGCTAATCCCCTCTTCCCCATCCCTGAGCTCCAGTGTGGCAGCACTGAAGCTTCAAGGTGGCTTTGGCCAGGCCAACTTCAGGATTGACACATTACTAGTGCATCCATCCATGTATGATTTAATTCTTAAATGTTCATCAGTTTTAAAGGTAAGGTCTCTCTTGTGTTGATTTTGTTTCCCTAAAATCAACCAATGTTGTCTACAATAGAAGTTGCCGCTTTGATTCAGCAGTTCTTTGTAAGTGGGGAAAAAAATCCATAGAACATAATTACAGATCTCTGGATTGGAGCAAATGGGTCTAAATTGACTTAAATGCAAGCTTTGGGGCTTAATCGGAATGTGCAACAGGTTAATAAGGCAATTCAATTTATTCAGAGCATCATTTTAATCCAGCTGCCCCCAAAGAAAGGATCCCCCAGAGGAATAAAGATATTGTTTGCTTGTTAGGGGCATGCTTCATTAAGTATAATCATTACTCTGTTAAATTGGCATCTGGAAATGTTGCAGTTATTCGACCAAATCTGTTGTTGTTTTTTTAAATAAAATATTTGGGCCAAATTCTCTTCTAGGCTATAAATTCTGCTATTGCATGCTTTATACTTTTTGCAAATTTATTCCAGTTCTTGAATGGATAAATACACACACAACTACATACACTTGTCTCCATTGTCGACTAAAAGAAAAAACACAATAAAGATATAAAATGAATGGCCTTGAATAATATGTTGCTTTGCTGCTTTGGCAATGAGAGACTGATAGAGTCCAATATCCATCCTAACATGAGATGGAGTGACCATTGACAGCATATACTGACAGCAATATACTAAGCATTAATGTATTCTCAGTGTCTAGGTGGCTGTTTAATATAATATTAAAATAAGTTTCCAATTAATTTTTAATCCGATCATTCCCCCATTAAAATAGATAAACTTAGAAGTTTGGGGATAAAAATTGTTTGTTACTATGACTGCTAGATAGAAACAATGTTCTCTATCAAAAACAAATTGCAATGTCACTATTCCTAGTTTATCGTAAATTATGCCTCAGACAAAAATGCAAAACAAAGTGGGAAATTGCAAATGGGCAGATATAGTAACTTTTTTTGGGGGGAAATGAAACTCATCTTCTACAGTTAGACATATATTTTTAGGGAGGTCATCCTGTTAAAGATTGTGAGGAAGGCAATTCATCATTATTTATATGGAAATCTACATGATGGAGAAAAAAATAAGGTTGAAAGATGAAATACTTGCTGGATTAAGAGACCTATGAACTATCTTCCATTTTCCATTGCCTAGGGGTAACAATTGTAGCTCATGAAATTCTACTTTTCCTAGACTATTCCAACAACTATGGATACCATAGTTGCAGACATCACTGCACATTCAAAGAAAATAGCATTTATCTGCATAACTCTGCTTGGACCAAGTTACATATCAGAAGACAGAAATTCTATGAATCCCCACCTAGTTGGAAGAAAAATACACCCAGTTCTACCTGACTGCAGATGGATTGCTGCAATTATATAGATTAGTTTTACTTCATGTCCTTTGATAATACAATCCAATTCTTCACTATTTTTCAGCTTGTAATTATCAGATTTTCTTATCTTGCATTCCTGCAGAATTCAGACTGATGACAAAATGACTGAAATCTGCCATTTTATTTTATCACCTTTCTTTTTTTTAAAAAAAAGTGTTATCCCTTCAATTCTTAGAAATAATTGCAGAACAGTAAAGATCAGTGTGAAACCTAACAAGCTTCAAATGTAAATGAGTAATTGCATAGGAGATGTATTGAGCAAGACAGCAGTGATTTACTGCATTGTCTGTTCTGACATAAAACTATACACTATAAAGAAAATAGACTATAATATGTAGGTTCATGAGCTGGAGGAAATGAAGCATAACTTAGGATAAGAAAAAAAAAGAACTTAAAGTACCTAAAGGAAAAAAATCGTGCAACTACTAACTTTAATTATATATATTGCTTATACATAAAAGTCAGAAGCATGATAAATAGTATTTGTAAGATATTGACTCTCATTGATTCCAAATGCAAGTCTGAATTTAATATATTGTTATTAAGGCTGAAGGAGAAAAATATGTTATCGCTATAGCATGCCTGTCCTTAAGAACAAAACTGCAAAGTCAATATGGTGCTATGGTACTGCTAAATATTGGCCAAATTGGGTTTTCCCACTAACACTAAAGGGGATTTGCCTCAAACTATACATAGTTTCCCACTCTTATGCTCACTCTCAAAAATTCCAGAGAATGGGTAGAAATTAGGTAGGAAAAAAAAGTCATTTTGAAATTTGGTGTGAAACAGAGTTCTCCAAGTGCTGGAGGTATCAATTATTGATGTTGTTATTTTAAACATTATTTATTAGATTATTTTCATATAATTTCATGGGTTGATAAACAATCAAAATTTACCTGTTTCCCTGAAAATAAGACCTCCCTGGGTAATAAGCCCAATCGGGCTTTTGAGCGTATGCACTAAAATAAACCCTCCCCCCAAAATAAGCCCTCCCCAAATATTGCAAGACAGCAGCAGCCATGAATTGACCATGCTCGCTGCCTCCTGCACCTCAAAAATAATAAGACCTCCCCAAAAATATGGCCAAGTGCTTATTTCGGGGGTCAAAAGAAAATAAGACCTTGTCTTATTTTCAGCGAAACATGGTGGGGTTTTTAATGATTTGAAGAGTTTGAGATCTTCTGGTACATCAGAGGCCTTCAATGGCTTTGGAGGACAGGAAGAAGAGCTGCTTCCAAGGCAACATTCTGATAAATGGGACTTGAGCCGAAGGCTAGAAAATAATTTGAAAAAAAGACTCAGACAATGTAAAGTATGTTGGAAAGACCTTAGAAAACTTGGCCAAGAGATGCTGACAAAGGAACGGTCAGATAACAGGTAGCATAATGTGCATCTGGATAGTGAGAGGAGCAAGAGGCTCTGAAGAGACTCTTGAGCAGGCAGGAAACAAAAATAGATGAGCTAACTCTATTTAATTGTAAAACTACATTAACAGAATCTTGTAAGGTCTGAAAGTACAGTCCCCGGCCCTGCCTCCTTTATAGTTTGAGAAACAAAGTAGGACCTCTTCTTAGTCTCTTGCCTCACCCAAACATAGCTGCAGGCTATGTTTTCTCTTATCTGACCTTTTATTGGCAGACTTTCTTGGCTCACTCTCCTAAGGTCTACCATACCATTGCAGACAAGATCCTCTCTTGTTTTTACAAAGATAAATTCAGACTTACAAGATACTAATATTCTAGCTGCTAGAATAAAAGTGCTTCTGACTTATACAGCATTGTTTTTTTTTGTCATCTAAGCTATCTTTTACAGCCGACATTCAGGGAAGCTACTGCTTACATTCCCCATCACCATTTTAATTTTATTTAAAGATGTATGCTACTAGACTTTTGTCATGTTGACATCTAATCACTTTGATACATTCTTGTGGAGATAGAGGTCAATAAATTGGGTATTATTACTTTAGCCATCTTTATCACAGTGCATTCTTTCATTTAACTTTTTCAATTTTAGACAGAAAGGAGGAAAATTTGCCAAATGGTTGGTTTGGTTTTCGGCTCATTTTAAATTACAATCCCTTCAAATTGCCTTGGGCCACTTTAGCTATTTGGTGAACAAAATGTGGCAATTCTGCAATTTATTTAGAAGTTAAGGAAGCTTATTCTCCAATAACTCTGATTCAGATATCAGTCTTAATACCACTTAGATGTTAAAAGACTATAGTCCGTATCTTGCTCCTGATTTCAGCATATTTGCAATTGAGAGACTTCATAGTGCCTGTAGTTAGTAATATTGATTTTTAGAACATTTGTAATTTTCCCGTTTCTCTCTTTCTTGGTAGTATCTAATTGCTCTTTAAACCAGAGAAGTATTTCATAGGGTGTTTTTTCCCCCCAGCAACATTGTAATAGAACTCAACTGAGTTAACCTGAAACTTGACAAGGAATGGACCAGACCTTTCAGAAGAGATCATTTTAATTTATTCCTGGGACAAGGCGTCTACCACACAAATATAGATTTACGGTAGCGTGCAGATGGAATGTAAAATAACAGAGTAAGGCAAAACATCTAGATAATTCAAGCTCTATGAATAGGAAACCTATGTATACACAATAGCAAAAAAAGTGGGTAACTGAAAGAACTGAACCTAAATATATCGAAGTAATGAGATACAAATTGAACATTTTAGTCAGATTCTAAATATAGAGACAGCACTACTGAATTTCGTGTTACTTTCTATAATGCCCAATGTATGTAGAATTAGGAGAAGACATACCAGTATATATTGGAAACATAAGGTTATTTTTCCTAGATCAGTTTTTTTTAAAGAATTCAAACTAAATACAGCTTTTAACATACGATAATAGCCATGTGATTTATGCATATTTGCTTGAATTATTATTTTATCTATTTCCCATTCCACATGAAATAGTTTTGTTTAAAACCACGGGTCAAAAAAGAAAGAAAGAAAAGAAAACCTACTGCAATATAGACTTAATGCAGTAGATAAAAAGTTGATATCCTCATCAATGAAGTCAGTGTTCAGTTATCATTTTCTTCTTCGCCATGTCATCCCCTCATTCTTCCTTCTGAAAGAACCAACATTAACAACCAAGAAAACACAAGGTGCGTGGTTACAGACAGCATGATATAAGTAGGGCAGCTTTCCCCAACCCCGTTCTGCCCTTGTGTGTCGGAAGTCCCCTCTAGCATATCTCACCAATCTGGAGAATGTCAGGTTGTTAAAAGCTGCCATAGGGCACAACACTGTCGGCATGACAAGCTAGTTATACATTCTTGTCTACAATGCTACTTTCTCTGATTTTTTTTTTTTAAATATGAAATATAGGCTTCAGTAAAGATTAACCAAATCTAAATGGATCAGTAATTTGGACTCAGACAGAATTGATACTATCATTCTCTATTATGGAAGGGAATTGCCCTTTTTTGGTGTGTGGGGGTGTTTCAATAAAACACAACTAGAAAGTGCAATCATTAATGACTGGATCTCTCTATTCTTATAATGCAGGAATAACTACTGCAATAACCATATAACTAATGGTTCTATTTGCACTGATGCCATCAGTTCTCTTGGTACAATATCTCTGTTATATATTGAATATATAAATTGTGTTAAGCCCTGCTAAAGTGAAACTAACCTTTAGATGACCCTAACTGTTAACTGCAACTGTTTTGAAGGGAAACTTAGAACATTCAAATTTGGGCGGGCTTTTTCAAGTATTATGATTGGTTAAGGTCCTGTGTGCCTAGAGTGTAAATTACGGGGATTTGCCTGCTGTTCCTCAGTTCCAGTTTTGAGGCAATACATGATGTTCTATCTATGCTGGTCTGTTCTTACCTACTAAAGCCCACTACACAACAATCTCCATGTCTGTACATAAGGGGATGCATGTAATCACTTCTCATGCAGAAAAAAATGTCACATATGCCATACTATGAGTCTCTAATGTGACAGTCCATTTTTTCTGTACTAAGTGAAATTTGTTTGCATTTGCATTTGATGTAAACGGCCAACAATGTTGTGACAGTCAACTATCCATAGGTGTTTTTTTTTCCTCATTTACCTACTGGCTTTATTAGCAAAATTGTTAGAGTAGGCAATCTCTAAAGTGTGGCTCTTTGACAAAATAAAGACATATATGTATGTACATCTACCTTTTAGATCTTTTCAGAGTGATCATTCACTTTTTGTAAAGTATAGTGAACCATATTGCATACATGGAAGTTATAGATTTAATGGGAATTACAACTGACTAAATTTGGATAGGGCAATTCATTTTATCCAGACTAGAATCATTTGTCAGATCTAGCTTTCTGATCAAAGCGAGAATATTCAGAAGTGTTAAGTATTTGATTAAAGAAGCCTAATCCCATTAAACTGTTCATTAAAATACTTGCCGAAGTAAAGCTACTGAATGTTTTAAAAACCTTGCACATAACTGTTCATTTCTGTGATAAAGTAAAATGGATGATTTTATATTTGCTATCTCCTTCTCTTGAGCAAGCTCATCTAATCTGAATTATCTGAATGAGACATTCCCCCCAAAAATTTTGATAGTGAAATCTGCATCTGCCATCACCCGCTGTTCAGAACAGCACTCCAAAACAAATCACAAATATCGTAAGAAGCAGATCTGTAGTGCTCCTAATATTTTCCCCAGTTTCTTTAATAAGTGATCTCTGAAATAAATGCTAACTCTATTTTCATAATAAAAAGATGGACTTGCCTCTCAGAGATACATTTCTATTTTTTTGCAATCATAAACAATGTCTCTGTTTCTGTTATGGTATGATGTGTAAATCAAAAGCTACAATACTAATGGTTTGGGGTTAAGATAAAGATTGGGTCATAACCTAGGGCTACATCGTGAGAGTTATGCAAGGGCTAGCGATTTTTACAAAAACATCCCACAAGGCAAGCCTAAAAACACATTAGTGGTGAAAGGTTTTGAAATATACACAAGTAAAAGAAAAAGAAAAGAATTTCCACAAAGACAGGTTTCTGAAGTAGTTCTGTCAATAAATAATCCTGTTTCACTTCCGTATATTTACCTAGACTAAAAAATAAAGGTGTGTGTGTGTGTGTGTGTGTGTGTGTGTGAGAGAGAGAGAGAGAGATTGAATAGATTTAAAATGATCTCTGTGTGTGTGTGTCTGTGTATGAGAGAGACAGACAGAGAGAGAGACAGAGACAGAGAGACAGAGAGACAGAGAGACAGAGAGACAGAGAAAGAGAGAGAGAGAGAGATTGTAAAGATTCAAAAAGAACAAAAGGTATTGATGACTCCTTGATTCTGCTTATTAACTGTCTCAGCATGATACACGGCATCACAAATCAATAAGCATAGTCCTTGCTTATTTTTAAATGTGTGATGGCTGCTGCTACATATAGTAACCTGTGGTTACTATAGAGTTATGGACTTCCTTGTTCAAGCACACCCTTAAGCACTGATCCCACTAGGTGACTTTAGGCCTGTCACTCTTGTTCAGGCAAAGTTATTACAACTGGGTTACTAGATATATAACTGGAAGCCCTGGAAGTAAATAAGGTTACCCACCCTCACTATTGCTGTCACTGTCACAGCTCTTTATGAGGGCTGTGCACAAGTTTTGGTGGATGCTTCACTGACAAAACATCCTCCTTGAAGCACCTTGTCCAGACAGCAAGGTGCTCTGCTGTGAATCAACAAAGTGGAATGAATAGGCTAGATCAATCCAGCTAAGAAACTGTCTTCAGGTCAAATGAATGAAATGCAAAGCATTGCTGTGGGAGGAATTTCTGACAAAGACAAGGTGGGAAATACACAAGAAGGTAAATCAAGAGCAACTTGAAGAAAAGAGGCTTTTACTTGTAACAACATATAACAGTTGTATACCCATTTTTTTAATTTTAATGTGGTTGTTACATTTGAAAGAAGCAAATAAATATGGAGCAGCCACATCAGAGTATTTCATTATTTCAGCTTTTCCATGAATTAGAGAAAACAAATGACAAATATTATTTGTTACTATATTCAGGAAACTTTCAACAATATTATTCTGACTAGCTGATCATATTTTTACATATACTTGTAATTTAACTTTATTCTACTTCTAAGCCTGACAGAGGGACCAAATCAGCATTGCAATAATTATTGGAAGAAGTATTGAGGAATCCAAATATTATGAATCAAACTATGGTTCTTCAACATTTATATGCATGTATTATTACTAACACAAAAGATTAGTAATAATACATGCATTATAAAACATTCTCTTTTGGATAAAAAAACATTGTAGCTCTACAAGATTGTAGAGAAGAGCAAAAGAGATAATTATCAGGCAGCAACTAAACTTTATGATGAGTGGTTGCATAAAAATAGAATGTCTATTGTAATCAGGGGTGGGTTTCTGCCAGTTCTGACCGGTTCGGTAGAAGAGCTTCCACAAATCTATTGTACCAGTCAAAAGAGGTTCCACCGGTAGACCCGGAAGTCGCCCGCTTGCTTGCCTTGCCCATTCCATCACAGCTCGCTCGCTTCCCCGCCCGTCCGCACTAAACTAGCCCAACCCGCTGCTCACTGATTGGCTGGAGAACAAAATTGGCTGGAGAATTTCAAAATTCCCATTTTGAAAAGAGTCTTTCTCTTTTGAAAAGAGTCTTTCTCGTGCCCAAGCAGCTGTTGTATTGTGCTTGCTGATCAGGTCCTTCCTTTGCTTTGCTTTGCCTTCCAGCAGTTGCTGGTTCCCCTCAGGTAAGCAATTAAGCACAAGGGAGGGGTAGAGGCGGGGGCGGAAGGATAGAGTACGCCAGCCAGCGGATTTCACGAGGAAAGGTCTTCAGGCTGCAGGCTGGTGTATGCTGCCAAAAGGGAGATGGCAGCGGCAGCGGGAAGCTAGCGTACACCAGTCCATGGCCCAAAGGGGTGCGGTGCTGGAAGCGGTAGGGTAACAAAAGCCAAGGCCTGGCATAGGCCACGTGGCCAAAAGGGGGGCTGTGGTGGGAAGCTAGTGTACGCCAGCCTGTGGCCAAAAGGGGCATGTCGGCAGTGGTGGCGGGAGACTAGCAAAAGCTGCGGGCTGGTGTATGCCATGTGGCTGAAAGGGGCGCAGCAGGAAGTTAGTGTAGGCCAGCCCGCGGCTTTCACGTGGGAAGGCCTGTATGCCTGGGCTGGCATACACCATGTGGCTGAAAGGGGGTGGGCTTTAGTGGTGGCGGGAGGCTAGCATACACCAGCCCACAGCTTTTGCATGGGAAGGCCTTCAGGCCTTCCCTCGCAAAAGCTATGGGCTGGCGTATGCTGCGTAGCCGAAAGGGGATGGGCGGCGGCAGGAGGCTAGTGTACCCCAGCGGGCTGTTGTATGCCGCATGGCTGAATGGGGGTTTCCTGCTACCCTGCCACTCGCCCACCTATCCCCAGCCTCACCTAAAAAATTCTATACTCAATATTTTTAAATAAAATTATTTTAAAAAATTCTATACGCAATACATTTAAAGGTATTGAATATAGAATTTTTAATGTTTTATTTTAAATTATTGTTGATAGAATCTTTTTAAAAATTGTCTTAGACTATTTACATATCTCTGTTTTTCCACTGTTGGGCAAACACAATTCCAGTAGCTGCTAACATGTGTAAAATTAAATATGTATTGTATTCCCTTTCCAATACCCAACAAAATATTACTGGTTTTATCTTCCTTTACCATTGCTTCTAACCACTAACCCTTGAATAGCTACTTGGACCGACCTAAGTACTGAACCTAATTCATATATTCCTGTTTTTTGAACTGAGAACTAAATTTCAGAAAAAGAAATCTATATTGCTCTGTGAAGACATCCATTCTTGATCTAACTTCTTGGATGAAAGACTATATATTTCCTATGTGTTTATATCTTTCCTGTTTGTTGGGTGTTGTTGTTGTTTTTCCTTCCTGAAAAAACTGTACATTGTTGGGTGAAAACAGAGGTCCCTTCTGTTACCTGTAGTCCTCAGCTTACAACCACAATTGAGTCCAATGTTATTTTATTTCTTTTGCAGTTAATATTATTTAACAGAATGAAGAAGAGGCAACAGAGTATGACTGCTTTCTTCTCCCGAAAACCAAGATCTGAGGAATCAGCTGATCCACAACAGTCACCAGCACCAACACCAGCACCAACACCAGCACCACCACCACCACCACCATCACAAGCACCAGCACCAGCACCAGCACCACCACTAGCACCACCACCACCACCAGCAGCAGCACAACCACTTCCACCACTTAAGGTCGGAGAAAGCAGCAAGTCCATCTCCTCTACTGAAGTTCCACAACTTCCCGACTGCTGGAATTTGCAGTAATACAGACACTTCAAGGACAAGTATGATGGACTGGCAGTATTCGACTAGAAGATGGGTTGTGAGTACTATGCAAAACCCATGTTCTCATTAGAGAAAGGTATTCATGTTTCTAGAGTGAAAACATTTCCAGGTTGTCCCAGAAGGGTCAACTAAGGAGAATCAACAAGCATCGCTCATAAAAAAAATTAAAGGAACATTTTCAATCAAAAGCACACCTTATTTGTTTGGAGAGCAGTAAACAATAGGAGAAGGATGCTTTAACCCAATCCGTATATAAGTCAACTGACAAACATTTATCCAGTACTTGCAAAATATTTTGTATTGTTTATGATCAGGTGCAAAGATGTAATCCATTCTCAGACATTGAAGCACAGATAAATTTGCTAACTACACTTGGAGTGGATGTGGGAGTTGGCTTGCATTCACGGAGATCCACAGTGAAAATAGTTGAATTCATTGCGATAAAAATAAAAACCACCGTGTTTTCCAGGATTATTGCAAAGAATCTAAAGGTGTGCCTAATAATCGATGAAGCCTCAACACTTTCAGTGAAAGCAGTGCTGATATTTTTTGTTAGAGTTGAGGATCCAGAATGCCCAGCAACCATTTTTGTTGAGCTTTTGGAATTAGAGAAACAAGATGCGGAGACCATATGTTCTGCAGCAATGGGAAGCTTGTGTAAAGTTGGGTTTACCACCGAATATTTGTGGAAGAATTTAATCGCTTTCTGCTCCGATGGTGCCAGCGTTATGCTTGGAAGAAAATCTGGAGTCAGCACCAGAATAGCTCAAGACTTCCCAAACATCGTAATCTGTCACTGCTTGAACCACCACCTTCAACTTATGCTGGATGATGCAATAAGAGAAATAAAGCAACTCAACCACTTCAAGATATTCCTTGATAAAATACACACCACCTTCCACAAATCCTGCAAGAGCCAGAATGACCTTTTCCAAATCTCTGAACAATTGGGCATTGAAATTGTGAAGATTGGCAGAGGTTTGGGACCAAGATGGGCTGCCTGTGGTTTAAGGGCAACCATGGCTGTGTGGCGTGCTTATCCAATGCTACATCAGTTTTTTTTGGACAATGAAAGATTCCCAGGCATGGCTTACCGTTTTGAAAATCTAAATTTTTTGAAGGATTTGGCCCCCATGATCGATATTCTAAATGAGATTTCTCTTCTGTCAAATACCCTGCAGGGGAGAGACACAAATATCATCAAGACCAAAAAGTTAGTATTGCGAACAATCAGAACTTTTGAAGTGCTTAGACAGAGAAAGGGCACTTAATAAACAAACCTTGAAACAATGCTACGAACACAAGCCTTCATAAACATCAATTGAGTTCCAAATCAATGATTTGTTGCCCTTCCTCGTGACAAGATTCTGTCAAGCATCATCACCAATTTGAAGAAAAGGCTGATGGATTGCGACCATCTAAAAACAGGTAACCAATCGCCAGCCGCAAACAAGTTACACTTTATCATATATTTGGAGCCAGATTACTGGAACATGGAAGATGTAGTTGTTCCATGGGCTGAGGCAGAGACAGCATTGTTTGAATTTGGAAAAAAAATTAATTATAGAATTAATTTGAATGACTACAGAGATTTTTTGGAAAATGTGCTCAAAAATCCAAACAAGTACAAAATTCCTGACGGTATCAGAAAAGCTGGAGATATTGTCAGGACAATTGCTGTTAGTTCAGCAGAGGTGGAAAGGGGGTTCTCAAAAATGAACCTCATATGTTCAGAGCAAAGAACTCGCTTACTTGTTCCAAATGTAAGTAATCTGATGGTGATAAGTGTTCTCGGCGTGCCTGTTGAGAGATGGGACCCAATTCCTGCAGTGAAAAAGTGGCTTAGAGCACATCACTACACTGCTGATGACCCACAAATAAAGACCAAGAAAGCTGCAACTGAGGAGTCTGGAAGCCTAAGAACAATATGGAAATATCATCAACCATAAAATCAATAGCACAAGTAAGTACTTGAGTGTATCTCTTTCATTGTGTTATTCTTATGTAAGGTGTAAGTGCATGCAATTCAAGTCTTCCTTTCGTCTCTTCTTTGTGCAGGCCATTCATTGGAGCAAGTGTGGTTTAGTGATGTAGAAGACCGGCAACGCCAGTCATCCTTCCTCTGTAAGTAGCTGTCTTTATTGCTGGTGTGCTGGGTTTATCCTTAATATAGTAAGTGCAAGCAATTAAAGTCTTCCTTTCTGTGTCTCTCCTTTGTTATTGGAGCAAGGTGGTAAGGTGATGGTGGAGAAGACACAGAAAAGGACAGTAATCTTCCTTTTCTATTATTTTGTGTGCTTGTTTCATCTTAATGCAGTACATGCAATTAAAGTCTTCCTTTCTGTGTCTCTCCTTTGTGCAGGTTATTGGAATAAAGTAGTGAGGTGGTGGTGCAGAAGACCGGCAAGGCAGTAATCTTCCCTCTGTAAGTAGTTGTCTTTATTGTTTTGTGTGCTGGTTTCATTCTAATGTAGTGCATGCAATGGAAGAGTTCATTTCTGTGTCTCTTCTTTGTGCAGATCATTCATTGGAGTCAGTGACACTGAAGACTGGCAAGAACAGTCATCTTCCTTCTGTAAGTAGCTCTTTTATTGTTTTGTGTACTTATTTTAATCTTACTGTAGTTCATCCATTGGGGCAAAGAATTCAGTGACATCATCTTGGCCACTCTCACCCGGTCACATGACTGCCAAGCCACTCCCATCTGGTCATATGGCTGGCAAGCCACTCCCACCTTTTCACATGCTGGCAAGCCACTCCCACCCAGTCACATGGCTGGCAAGCCACTCCCACAAAGCCGGCCACACCTACAGAAGAGGTTCCAAAAATTTTTGAAACCCACCACTGAGTGTAATGAACAGAAAGACTAAAGCTGAGATGATAGCAGACTTGCAATATTTGAGAGGTTGAAACAGAGAAGAGAGGGTCAAGCCTATTCTCCAAAGCACCTGAGGGCAAGACAAGAAGTAAGAAAACTTAACAAAGAGAGATTCAACCTAGAATTAAGGAGAAATGTCCTCACAATGAGAACAATTAATCATTGGAACTGTTTGTCCTCAGAAGTTGTGGATGTCCCATCAGAGGTTTTTAAGAAGAGATTGGATAGCTATTTGTCAGAATGGTATAGGGTCTCTTCCTTGAGCAGGGTGTTGGACTAGAAGACCTCCAAGGTCCCTTCTAGCTCTATTATTCTGTATTATATGTTGTATTCTGAATAAAACTAAAAGTTTTACAAATTCTTCTCCCTATTTAAGTATGAGCCACGGTGGTGCAGCGGTTAGAATGCAGGTTACTTCTGCTACCTGCCTGGCTGCCTGCAATTTGGCAGTCCAAATCTCATCAGGCTCAAGGTTGACTCAGCCTTCCATCCTTCTGAGGTGGGTAAAACGAGGACCCAAAATTTTGGGGGGCAATAAGCTGACTCTGTAAACTGCTTAGAGAGGGCTGTAAAGCACTGTAAAGGGGTATATAAGTCTAAGTGCTATTGCTATCTATACTCAGATAATTCTTACTTTAAGTTGTTCCCTTTGCTTGTTCACATACTGATCAACTCACTTTCAACAACTAATGTTTGTTTCAGTGAACATAGCAATTTAGCTTTACCTTGAATTACTACTACTACTACTACTACCACTACTACTACTACTACTACTACTTCTTCTTCTTCTTCTTCTTCTTCTTCTTCTTCTTCTTCTTCTTCTTCTTCTTCTTCTTCTTCTTCTTCTTCTTCTTCTTCTGTCATCCTGCTTTTTTGCTTCTTATACAGGGACTCTACCTCCTTTTATTTACTATTCCCAGTTCTTTTCAGTATTTTTTTTAAAAAACCCACTTGTTCTTTATTTTCACACTACGTTGGCAACATTCAGTTCATTTATTTTTCCAATGCACAAACCCCAGAATGAATTGTAGTACTAGGAGTCAGCCATCAATATCCTATTTGCAACCCAGAGACCCACCCTGGCATTCTGAGATTGTGTTATTGAGACTTGGCAATAAAATAACTCTGAATTGATGGTACAATAATATTCTATTTTCCAAGTGTTAAGGTGCTTTTAAGGGTTATAACTGGACAGATTGAACTCTGGGAGAAATTTTGCTCCTATTACCACTGAAATGGTGTCCAGCTTTGAGTTGCACAATTATTTAAGCTGTTATAGTACAACCCACTAACTATATTTCACCGCATTCTCTATGAAGTGAAAATGGGGAGGAAAAAGCAAGAATCAGACAATGTTTTCTGACTATGAGTGAACAGCATAACTCTTGTGCTCAGAAGCTGCTGCATAAACCAGGAAAATATGCTGGCTGCTTTAAAAAGTTGGCAGCAGTTCTGTTTTCTAACCTAGTAAAATGCAATACTCTTAAGAACTGAATCTGAACCACAGTATGCCCTTACTGTACTAAAAAGTCTGTTATGGAAATAACTGCATTTCTTTAGATCACATAGACTTGTTCTTTGCCAGATAAGCTGTATTTTGGGTTAGCACCATGAAATGTGACAGAGCTTTTCAAACTATATACTATAATAACAGTGTGCCCTTATACTTTACTGTAGATGGAGACATACTTTAGATGTACACACATGTTCATGTACACATGACCACATGTTGTCTATGGAGATTCTCAGTCATCCAGGTCATAGCTGTCCCAAAGGTGCTTTTCCAAAAGGCAACTGGACTTTCTGTTTTTCCTTTGAAGACATTCTGCTTCTCATCCAAGAACCTTTTTCATATCTCCCTCTCCTCTCCTCCTCCTGCTCCTCCTCCTCCTCCTGCTCCTCCTCCTCCTCTTCCTCCTCCTTCTCCCTCTCTCTCCCTCCCTCTCTCTCTCTGTGTATGTGTGTGTTTCCTATCTGTCTGTCTATCTGTCTGTCTGTTTCTCTCTCTCTCTGTGTGTGTGTGTCTCCTGTCTGTCTGGTTTTTTTTCTATCTCTCTCTCTCCTCTTTTAGTTGAAGGGAGGAGAGGCAGACTTCAAAAGTCAAAATGGCAGGTGCAACTATGCAATGAAAGCTCCCAGCCTTTCAAATGTGCATAACACAGATCAAACTAATGTTAAAAGTGAGTTTCAATTGTTTATTCATACCCACTATCCTGACTTTCTGAACTTTCTATGTGTGGGTGTGAGCATGGGGTTGAATTAATTATTAGTAATACAATTACTACATTATAAAATCATAATATCGTTATTATTAATAATATAGTAATATTGTTAATATAAATTAAAATTGTTTTACAAGGATATATAATTATATCATTATTGTAATAATTGCCTGCAAATAAAGTGCTAATTTCAAACTTTGATTCCCAATATACCCATAAATTGCCCATGTATAGAGAAACAGATAGACTCATTGTGTATTCTATTCCATTAGATGAAACTGAATTAAGAGGAAAATGTGATCTTCTTCTTACTAAATATAAGATAGCAATAGTAATAGCACTTATACTTATATCCCGTTTCAGAGTGCTTTATAGCCCTCTCTAAAAAAATTACACAGAATTTTTCCCCCAACTATCTGTGTCCTCATTTTATCAACTTCAGAAGAATGGAAGGCTGAGTCAACCTTGAGCCAATCGAACTCTATATTGTGGGCAGAGTTACCTGCAATACCACATTCTAACCACTGGTGTAATATGATGTGAATAGGGGTGAGGATTCTTTGTAGGAAAACCTCCATTTTTTCTATTCTGTAAATAATAAAATCTCAGTTTACAACTTTTATTTTGGAGATGTGCCTAGCATAAAATAATAGACAATTTGACCTTAAGAATACTTAGGAAATAATAGTTAAGTATTCCTAAGAATATTTGCTCAGAATAATATTCCTAACACAGCTTTTTAATACTGGAAATAGTTTAAACACATTATATGGTTTAGAATTATTTTAGGAGCAGCTTAGTGTAGTGGTTAAGGAAGTGGGCTAGATACTGAGATACTATGAATTGTAGTCCCACTTTAAACTCAAAATCAGTTGGGTGATCTTGGCCCAGTCACTTTCTCTCAGGCCTAGAAAAAAAGCAATGGCCAAGCACTTTTGAATAACCTTGCTAAGAAACTGCAGAGACTTGTCCATGTTTTTAGGAATGAATGTTTAGCCCCAAACGAAATTAATAAATTACTAACTTTGGAATTGTCTCCCAAATCAAAGCATCCATTTTCCAAAAAAATATATTGGATATCAAATGTATATCAACTATTAACATGAGATTCGGTCTTGAAATTGATTTATATTTAGTTATTTACCACAAAGATTTTGCTATATTTTCAAAATTTTGCTACATTTTCAAAAACCAGAAACTCAAACTTTGCTTGTGTATTCAGAAGTTCACCTGTATAGGCATACATTTCTAAAATTTTATTACAGAATAACAGTGTTGGAAGAGATCTTGTAGGTCATCTATTCTAACCCTTCATCCCAGCAGGAGACCCTATACCATTTGTGACAAGTGGATGTCCAGTCTCTTCTTGAAAGTCTCCAGTGATGAAGCTCCCACAACTTTTGAAGGCAACATGTTCTATTGGTTGATTGTTCTCACTGTCAGAAAATATCTCCTTATTTATAGCTTGAATCTCTACTTGTTCATTTTCCATCCATTATTCCTTATCTGGCCTTCAGGTGCCCCTCTCCTCTCTATGACAGCTTCTCAAATATCGGAATACTACTATGTCAACCTTGGTCTGTCTCTTCACTAGACTATCCGTGCCCAGTTCTTGCAACCATTGTTCATATGTTTTAGCCTCTAGTCCCTGATCATCTTTCTTGCTCTTCTCTGCTCTCCTTCTATAGTCTCAACATCTTTTTACAGTATAATGACCAAACTGGATATATTATTCTAGATGTGGCCTTACTAAGGCTTAATAGTGTGGTATTCAGAGGTGGTATTCAGCCGGTTCTCTCCAGTTCAGGTGAACCGGCAAAAGCTGTGGGAAAGTCCGTCCCCCCTACCCGATGTAGTGCATGAGCATTGTGCATACACAGAAGATGGTGCACATGCACAGATGAGGTGCGCACAAGGGATGTGAGCACCCACACACTCACATTTGTGAACCAGTGGGGAAGGTAAGTGAATCCCAGCTCTGGTGGTATTAGCTCCTCATGTGATCTTGATTCAATCCCTCTGTTAATGCAATTTACCGTATATACTCGAGTATAGGTCGACCCGAATATAAGCCGAGGCACCTAATTTTACCACAAAAAACTGGAAAAGTTATTGACTCGAGTATAAGCCTAGGGTGGGAAATGCAGCAGCTACCGGTAAATTTCAAAAATAAAAATAGATACCAATAATGTTTTTGAATATTTATTTCAAAGAAAAACAGTAAACTAGCGGTGTATTCAATGAAATACTTCACTCACCTCATGATGCTGATGTCCCGCTGTGATGATGATGTCCCGTGCAGCCGCGGGAGCGATGTCCCGCCTCCTATGACACACGGCACAGTGATTCCTATCATTGGATCACTGTACCAGAGGAGGTGGGACATCGCTATGTGGCTGCTTGCCATAACAAGGAGGAGGTGGGACATCGTTGCAGAGCGGCAGGAGGGGGAGGAAGGGGAATCGTAAGACAGCCCTGCATTACATTAGAACGTGAGGAGGGGGGATGGTGCGGTGCGCGCTGCGCGGCAAACTGACACAGAGGGAGGGGAAACTCACAGGGGCACTGGGCCATTCATGAGTGTCACCCAGCGGCATGGCCCCGCCCCTTTTTCTCCTCCATTTCGGGCAAATTTTTCACTGACTCGAGTATAAGCCGAGGCGGCTTTTTTCAGCCCAAAAAGTGGGCTGAAAAACTAGGCTTATACTCGAGTATATACAGTAAGATTGCATTGCTGATTCATATTTAGTTGATTGTCCATTAGGACTTCAAGATCCCCCTTACAGTTACTGCTATTAAGCCACGTTTCACTTAATATGTATGCGTACTTTTGGTTTCCCTTGCCTAAGTTCTGCAGATGCGTAACTGTTAAAAAACCTCATGAATGATTGCATTTCATCATAACACTTAGCAAAAGCTTCTTTGCGATTGTTAAGTCAAGAAAATGATCAATGGAGAGTTTGCACACAAACTTTCAAAAAGGCATTTACTAAGTGCATTGCCCTCCCTGCCCCCCAAAAGCCCTTTACCAAGTATTATTTGAATGCAACTTCAGTATGCCCTTTTGCCAGAAAATGACATTTCTGGCAGAACTAAACTTATTTCCATTAACATCTCTTTGAGCAACCTCAGAAGCTTAGAGGGCACCCAAGAGGCGTAGTTGAGAATAAAGCAGAGAAACATTTGTTATAAAAAGTCTATTCACCTTTCTTAGGTTACTAACTTTGCTCTTTTGATCCTCTGGCACACTTATCTATATTTCTTTCTAGCATCTTGGGGTTTTTTTGTTCTCAAATCATCCTGGCAGCATTGTTGAATGAATAATTAAATATACATAAATAAACATAAACGGAGAGGAGGCAAAGTAACAGTATTTGTATACTACTTGAGGTCTGGCCTTCCCTGAAGCTATCAGCAAATTTCAACAACCTGAAACCAAGTCAGGAATAATAATGTGCAATGTGATTCTAAATATATTTTAAGTTCAGTAGGTTATCTTTCTAGTTCACAGCCTATGCTTTGCCATAAAGAAACCGGCAGTTGCTGGTTTGCCGAAGTTCACTTATATTCATCTTTTTTTGTTTCATTTGGAAATTATTATTATGTGTTACTTTGCTCCCTGCTAAAAGCAGGAGATAAATAAAAGAAGAAGATGCAGGAGTTTCCTTTAGCCACGGATGGCAGAGTTTACTTTTGGGAATAAGATTAAAGCTGCTGAGGATATTGTGACAAAATGGAATGTAGGACGAAGTCTGCGTTCTGTGTGAAAATCTCATCTGGGGGAGTTGCGTTTCAATCATTCTCAGCTTGGTCTGATCCCTCTTGGATTTCAATACAGAGCTCTCTATGAGAGCCTTTTGTTTTCCACCAGAACTGGTTTTGAATTTGAGAAATAGTCCTTTGAGGGAAATTGTCAAGTATACTATTCCTATTACCTAAGTTTCCTAATTCTTTCCTAACATTTTAACAATTTGGGTGCCGGTTTTGTAACGAGCAGAAGCTTATAAGGAGCCTTTCCTTTCACTTCCCCTGTAGCCAAGACCCTCATCTCCAGAACCAAATGCCTAGCTGACAAAGACCACCTGAAAACTGATTTACACACTCTCACAAACGTATTAATGTCCAACGGAGTCCAAAGAAAAACAATTACCAACCTAATCTAAAGGGAGACTCCCCAAAAAAACCAAGACACAGAACAGGACAACGGCATCAACCTTCTCCCTTACATCAAAGGCACCACAGATAAAATCAGCAAAATTCTCCACAAACACAATATCAAGACAGCCTTCAACACTGACCAAAAAATAGCCAACATCTTACAAAACCCCAAAATCCAGCTCGAAAACCAAGGAGTTTACAAAACACTATGCAAAATCTGCCTTTCAACATACATAGGACAAACAAACAGGGGAATAAATGCATGCATCGCAGAACACAAGAATGCAGTAAGAAAAAAAGAAAAAAACTTCCTCCCTTTTCCAGCACCTTAAAACTACAGGACATGAAATTAATTTTGAAGGAACCAGGTTAATCTCCAAAACTGAACGCTTCAACAAGAGAATAATTATGGAAGCTATCGAAATAGAGAAACACCCCCACAACATGAATAAATGTGACGATACCTCCTGCCTACCAGACATCTGGAAACCAGCCCTAGTCAAAAAATGAGCCCCACCCACCACCCAGGCCGTTACAACACAAACCAACAACAGACACACAGCCAGCACCAATCAGCACCAATCTACCAATCATGATACAACCACACAGCCACTTAACATAGAATAGCAATAGCACTTAGACTATATACCACTTCAGAATGCTTTACATCCCTCTGTAAGCAGTTTACAGTGTCAACATATTGCCTCCAACAATCTGTGTCCTCATTTTACTCACCTTGGAAGGATGGGAGGCTGAGTCAACCTTGAGCCATTCAGAATCGAACTCCAGAATCAAACTGGAATGAGCAGTGAATTAGGCTGCAGTACTGCATTCTAACCACTGCACCACCACAGCTGAGACTTAACTGTCTTTAATGGTTGTTTTAATTATTTAGTGTATACCACCCATAATCATGTTTCTGAGTTGTGACACTACATAAGTTTTATAAATAAAAATAAATAAAGCAGAATATCTATTATAAGTTTATAGTATTGGAATCTTGCAATCCTTTCTTTATATTTACTTTCCACAAAACTAGAGTGGATCCCCTTTGAGACTCTTCCCACACCTATTTTCCCTCTGAGGGCTGAGTTACCTTTTGTGAAACAGTTGTCTTATCAGTGGCTCTTCTTATCTCCCAAGTTCATTCCCACATAGGGTTATAATATATCACGGCTTTTACACAATGACATCATCATACAAGTTGTAGCATTGTCCCCTTGCTTCTCTTACAAATACCCGTGGTTCTATCATTTTCTCAACCAGTTCCTCAGAGCCGCTTAAAACAGTAACGCAACAATGGCATATTATGTCACCAATATAAAAAAGGACCCAAAGAAAAATGACAGTGAACAAAATATCTAGCAGTTAGATACCAACATATACACCTGCATACCAATTTGGTACAGACATTGTTCATGATTAGAGATTACACCAGATTTTAAATTCGGTAAGGTGACTTCACTACTGAAAATAAATTCACTTATTTCGAATCCACTTATTTCAACTTGGACATGACTTCAAGGTACTCTTCTATCATTCCTAGGACATCAGTGCTCTTTCCCCTAACCCTCTCTAAGCTAAAAGTAAGAACATAAATAAATAGTCAGAATAAATCCATAAATAAAATGTACCTTGGGAAAGATGGAGCGATCACTCCTGGACAATCATTTCTCCTTAGCTGTAAATATGTCAACCAGTGTTTTGTTTCATGCTGACAATTAGGAATGAGGCTGGAAGCGATGGTCTTGCCCAAAGCATAAAAGAAAACTTCATCCCTGAGATTTACAATGGAGAAGACTTTTGTGGCCTTTGATATCTGGAAATAAAATTCTGGTCTCCACAAAGAAGGAACTACAGGAAAACAAGACAAGAATTGAATTGCTTTTGTGTGCTTCTACTGCTCATCTAAAAATGACTGAGCATTTATCTGGATCATTTGGATGGCTCCATGTGTTTTCGGTGAGAAGCAGAAAAATTATTTGATTCATATTAATGCTGAATTTAGCATATTACTCTTAAGCAATAGACCTAAGGCTTGTACACCTCAAATATTTCAGAGTCTTGGATTCCTTTACACAGCAAATACTTATGAGACAGAAACAAGTCAAAACTGACAGACATTTTATCTTGGCATGTTGTTTTTTAAATTCTCAGACCTTTTTATTTTCTTCTTGTTTTTGCTTGTTTTTGCAATACTTTGGTACAAAGTAGAAGCCCCCAAAACCTCAAATACCAGTAAGGAGTGTGGGCGGGTGGATGGGCCCTCCCAACCACCGGTACCAATGGTACCTGGTGCTCCCAGCAGGCACCAGTACACCATACTGGGTGGATTACCAGTTGTAATTCACCACTGCAGCAAACGTCTTTTTATCCTCCATTTAGAAACTTTCCCATTTTCCAAACAGAACTGATGAAAAAAAAACATATATTTTTAAAACAATAAAATAACTACCTTGTTTCCCCCAAAATGAGACATAATTATTTTATTTTGGCCATTGAAATAACCACTTGGCTTTATTTTAGGGGAGGTCTTCTTATTTTTGAGGTACAGGAAGTGGTGAACATAGTCACCTCATGGCTGCTGCTGTGTTGCAATATTTTCAGGGAGGACTTATTTTAGCACATGCACTCAAAAGCCTGATTAGGCTCATTATCCTGGGAGGTCTTATTTTGGGGGAAACAGGGTATTAGTGTGGCAAACTTTTATTGTATGTTATTTTGAAATATGTGTTAAGACCTGGAACAAAATTAAGAAGCTCATGTCAAAATGGGCTAAATTAAAATTGCCACTGTTGGGGAGAATCTGTAGTAAAAGTGAATGTTTTGCTTAGAATGATGGTTTTGCTTCAGATAATACCTATTTTGACAATGGATGGAAAATTCATGCAATGACAAATAGTTCTACCTAAATTTTAATGGCAAGGGAAAAATATGAATTAAATACAAAGAATGTTACAAAGATGTTATAAATTGCAAGGAAAAGATAAGGATTGAGTTTGCCAGATTTGAAATTAAGTTTGCTGCTTGTTGTTTTGCTTGGATGAATGAGGGTTATTGAGAGACAGTAGATTTTTAGATGCAGGAGAAAATGGCCTGACGTTTGGATGGCATAGGTATCTATAGTACAATAAAGTTAATATGGCTCTTAAAAACACTTCATTAGATGTACCTTATTGAGAATATGGAATAAATATAAACCCGGACTTTACCTGAAAACACCTCTACAGATTTCAGCAAAAGAAGCATTTTTATAGAACAGAAATTCATATAAAACTGTAGAGAAAACAGGAAAAGACAAATTATTTAACACACCAGGAATTATTGAAGAATCACCAAGGGTAAACATAAAATTAAATCAAGAGAGCAACTAAGATAAACCAGTTTGGTCTAGAGATTAAAACACCAGGGTAGACACCAGGAGACATGAATTCTAGTGCTGTTTTAGACATAAAAGTGGCCTGGGTACCCTTGGGCCAGTCACTTTCAGTCAACTCAATCCTGAAGGGGAGCCATTATAAAGACTTAAACCAAAGCTGTCATAGCATTTTTGTTTGCTGTATTTATTTTCTTGATACACACAGAGAAGCATTCCCTGAGTCATGTCTATGGAAATTCTCAGTCATGGCTGTCCCAAAGGGGCTTTTTCAAGAGGCAACTGGACTTCCTTGTTTTTCTTTGAAGATGTTTCACTTCTCATCCAACAAGCTTCTTCAGCTCTGACTGAATGGTGGGGAATGGAAGTATTCATATTCCTTGCAGACAGCTGGTCATTTGCATTCTTTTAGAGAGCAGTTGAGGCCACTTGGAGGTTTGTCTGTGTGAAAAACAGGAAACATCCTTCAGAAAGCACAGGAACTGTTCACTGTTGGACACAGGCACAGGCTGTTGAGGATGAGTCTGTGTTGTTTATCTCAGACAAATCTCTCATACAGATAAATCTCCAAGTGGTCTCCAAGTCTCCAAGATTCCCCACTATCCAATCAGAGCTGAAGAAGCTTGTTGAAATGAAGAAATGAAACATCTTCAAAGAAAAACAAGGAAGTCCAGTTGTCTCTTCAAAAAGCACCTTTGGGATTGCACCTGATGCATTTTGTTCATATGCACAAATGTGTTTATATATCCAAATGATATAGTGCTATATACACACCAGTTGAGTGTTGTACATACTGTACATCATGTAATGTATTTGACTGGGTTTACATATTGAGCAGATTTGGTTTTGCCTTAGGGCAGTGGTTTCCAAACTTGGCAACTTTAAGCTCTGCTGGCTTGAGAATTCTGGGAGTTGAAGTCCACAAGTCTTAAAGTTGCCAAGTTTGGGAACCACTGCCTTAGGATGATGCCTCAGACCAACTGTTATATTTGTAAATCATAATTTATTCTTTTGTTATTAGTTATTTCAGTTGTATACGGCCAACTGCAATAGCTCCATTACGCTTCACAGTGGTAAAGAAAGCATTGATATAATAATTACAGCAAAATATTCATAAAATAGTTAAAAGCATAAATAATTAAAATCCTGGGGTTTTCTTTGACTGTTTTGTTTAAATAATGATTTAAATTCTATGAGATGAAGGACAGTTTTTCAGTTCAACAGAAAGACTGTCTAAGGATCAGAAGTGGCTACTGAGAACATTTCTTTAAATTTCCATCAGTTGAACAATGTCACTGGCAATCAGTGAAAAACTCTTAATACAGACATAATTATGAGAAGTGTTCTGGCTATTGCTCAGACTACAATATCAGAGCATATCTGTTCCTCCTAGGGGAGTTTAAACCACCCATTATTTTCACCTTGCATGGGTTAAATTTCCTTCATTCCATTTATTTTGGAATAATAGGCAGACCTTCAAAAGAATATTACCATTCCCCAAATGAGAAACAGAGATATAGTACCCAACTCCAATTATCCTCATAGGTTTCCACAGTGGATTCATTTTGACATTGAAAAGCATTTTACAGACTGAATATTGCTTACCAAAGACATCGTCTGAAATCTCTCTGTGAAGATTCTCTGTATAACAGTTCTTCTACTTTGCTATCTCTCAAGAAATGGAGAAGAAACAAAAATCAGTGATAGCTTAGAGATCAAGAAGTCCTCCTATGTAATGTGCATTTCTCTGACCCTCAATCAAAGCCTGACTCAAGCTGACCAAGGAAACCTCAATGCTGCTGGCCACTCTGAAGCCAGATTGAAATAGTGTACGTGTGTCAAGCATAATAACAAGAACTCTGAGTTCAATGTTCACTCAAGCATTATAAATTCCATTCAGCCAAATGCAATCACAAATTCAATGCAGTATTTTCCATCAGTTGAGAAAGTTGAGGGCAGACGGTAGAGAGAAAAAGCACGTATTTAAAGGATTAATAAGAATTTGCGCTACTGCAACATAATTGCAACATCATGTTGATTTATCTACTCTTTGCAAAAAGCAAAACACTTATGCGCTTTCCTGTCCAGAAATTGTCAATTAATTTAATCAGTGACTTCATGCATCTCACATATGGGCACCAAAGTTAACCCACAGTATATTTGTTGAACTTTGGATACCATTAATTCCTCCATAGTTTTATTAAATGGAAGAGAGCTTTGAAACCATCGGGCGACTCTTAAAATACCTCCCTAGCTTACCACCTAAATATGTTATAGATAAAACCATAAAGAATGTTTCCCCTGGAACAAAGAGGGAAAAACAAGATGAAAAGGAGATCTCATAAGTACTTATCTTTACATGAATAGGACATTCTAAAAAATAAATGAAGGTATGTCAGTTTTCAAGCTTAGGTAAATGGCAACTTCTTTCACTTTCCTGAATGATTTTCATTTTTAATGAATGTGTTGAAATTGGTTTCATGAGAAAAACTATTAAAACCATGCCATCAAGGCACATCCTTATCATTTTTGCTCAAATTGAACATGGCTTCGCATGAATATTCATGGGAAAAACTCTGTAATTTGCACTTTCTAAACCCTTGCTGGATAGTCAGAGGCTCAGCCTCCACTACCATTCAGTGTCAAGGGCAATGCAGTTTTCTCTGAGCAAACCATCATGTTAAGCCAAGAAGATTCAGCTGTCACTTTCTAATCACAGGTCTGCAAAAAAAAAAGAGAGAGAGAGAGAGAGAGAGCTGTTTTCGTTATTCCATGTAATCTTTATGTTTTTGGTGCGCTGAATCCAAAAATGACCTCCATTTTGTCATAGGATATCACGTTTCCTGACAATTTAGGTAACTATGTTAAATAAAACAATACCTCAAAATAAATGGAAATAGACTTATAAAATTAAGGTTTTATTACAATATTTTCATGAAAATCCTTTTTTGAACTGAAATGAGCTCACTTACACACACTAAACTCGATTCTTCTTCTTTGTGAGGCTCCTCTTGGTGCATTTACGCTTGTGAGTAGCATCTGGAATGTCTCTCTGAAGCATCCAACAGTAGTCTGCCATCATTGTAATGCTCCATTTTCCCAGGTATCTACTTTCCATCTCTTTAATGTCTTGGTGGAATCGTTCACCTTGTTCCTCACTCACAGCTCCCAAATTTTCAGGAAAGTAGTCAAGGTGGGACTGGAGAAAATGCACTTTCAAACTCATCAGGCAACCTAAAGCTTGAAATGCTTTCAGCATTCTTCCGATAATCTTTTTGTAGTGAGGATCTTTGTTATTGCCTAAAGATTTCTGTACGACTTCTTTAAATGCAATCCACCCTTCTTTTGGAGGATCCGTCATGGTATTGACAAACTCTTGATCAACTATAAGCCTTCTAATGTCTGGTCCAACAAACACACCTTCCTTCAATTTTGCCTCCGACAAGCATGGAAACTTGGTGACCAATTATTTGAAGCATTCTCCATCTCTTGAAAGTGATTTCATGAATTGCTTCATCAATCCCAATTTTATGTGGAGAGATGGTAGAAGAACTTTATGGGAAGGTACTAAAGTTTCTCGGAGGACATTTTTTTCACCGACTGTTAGCACCTTCGGCTGCCAACTCTTCTTGGCCCAGTGATTTTGTCGGTCTCGACTGTCCCATAGACACAGAAAACAAGGGTATTTGGTATATCCAGCTTGTTGCTCGAGCAGCATGCACAAGGCCTTCAGGTACCCACACATTTGCCAACCATGGTCTTCATTTTTAAGTTTACAAAGAACCAATTCCAAGTTCTCGTAGGTTTCCTTCAAGTGTACGGAATGACCTATAGGTATGTAAGTGTTAAAACCATTGTGGAGCAAAACTGCTTTGAGTCTTCTTTTTTGAAGAATCTATAAAAAGATGCAATTGCTCTGAATCATATTGGATTTTAAATTTACCCATCAGACCTTCGACATCGATGCAATAAACTAACTTGTCTTCCTGGGTGAAGTAAGGAACGAACTCCTTTTCACAATGTCTGAACCATGAAGATGACACTCCTGGCAACAATAAATTCCTGCTTTTCAGTCTTGATCCAAGTAACTCAGCGGCATCTTTGGGAAGATTCAAGTCTCTTACCAAATCATTCATCTCCTCCTGCGAAAACAATTTTGGTCTTGTATCATCTTCAAAGTCAGAACTTGATTCGTTATTGGTTCAGGTATGACTTCACCTTCATTGGAGCTAGGTATCTCTTCCAAGGTAGCATGGGGCTTGGGAACTGGTATATCTGTGCCATAGGGGATGGGATGAATTGCTGAGTGAAGATTGGGGTATGAAATGGAATGCTTCCATTTGGAATTAAACCCTTTCACATCATATGAACAAAAGTAACAGTCATCACTATGGTTCTTTTGCTCTCGCCATACCATAGAAATCCCATAATGGAATGATTTTTTCTTACCCTTGAACCACTTTCAGAGGTCCTCAACACACTGTTTGCACACTTTATGAGGCGCCCAAAATTTATCTTGATCTCCAATTTTTAGTCCAAAATATGCAAAGTATACTTTTTTCACAAAGTCTGTAATATTCTGCTGTTGCTTCAACACTGTATATTCACCACAGAGGAAACAGAAACTGTCTGGTGAATTAATACACTTTTGCAGAGCCATAACATAACGGTTGAAGAATGACGAGGTAACATGAATTGCGATGAAAAAGTGTGAACAGCCTAGAACCAAGAACCTGATGATGACTCGTGCATAAGTGTGGCATGCAGGAGAGAGCAGGTCTGTGTCTGTACACAAGAAGCTACAGTGCTGGCCATGCTCCCTGCACTGACTGGAGATGCTGCTATCTGCCCTGTGTCTCCCTCCCACTGAATTCGTCAGGAAAGATTAACCCCTTCTACCATTAGAAGCACAGACTTAAAACTTGCTTAGCTTATGTATATATTGCTGACCATCAGATTTACAGTGCTATATTTTTTTTACATAACTCGGACAAACCCTTTAAGTTTTTTTTGGTATTTTATATCTTAAAAGCACTTATTGGAATTAATTAATAGTAATTTGAACTTTAAATTTGGTTAAAAACCCATAATATAAAAAATACCAAAAATTTTTAAAAAAATGATAAATTTGAAGACAATTTTGCATGTTGTGGCAAATCATGACGTCTAGGAGTTTTATCAATATTGTATTTGTTTTCAGCACACCAAAATACATGGAAATTAGATGAAAATAATCAAACAGCTTTTTAGTTACAGACTTGGGTGAGCAGCTGTTTTGAATTGAATTGAATGAATTTATAGGCCGCCCAATCCTGAAGGAGTCCAGGCAGCTTACAACAAATACATTTTAAAAAGTAAAAAGTTAAAAAAACGAAACACAGATTAAAAAACCACATTATACACCCAGTCTAGTCAGGGCTGGACCTCAGTTATGCGGTCAACAGCCCGAGGCCTGCCGGAATAGCCAGGTTTTAATAAACTTTTGGAAGGCCATGAGAGTGGGTAGGGTACGGATCTCTGTGGGTAGTTCGTTCCATAGGGTCGGATCAGCTACAGAGAAGGCCCTCCCCTGGGTAGTTGCCAGCCGACATTGTCTGGCGGACGGCACCCGGAGAAGGCCCACCCTGTGTGATCTTATCAGTCATTGGGAGGTATGTGGCAGAAGATGGTCTTACAGATATCCGGGTCCTAGGCCATGTAGGGCTTTAAAGGTAATGACCAGCACCTTGAATCGCGCTCGGAGACCAATAGGGAGCCAGTGCAGCTCGCGGAGGATAGGTGTAATGTGGGTGTACCTTGGTACACCCAATATTGCTCGCGCGGCTGCATTCTGGACTAGTTGTAGTCTCCGAACACTTTTCAGGGGCAGCCCCATATAGAGCACATTGCAGTAGTCAAGTCTTGAGGTGACAAGGGCGTGAGTGACCGTGTGAAGTGCCTCCTGATCCAAATAGGGCCGCAACTGGTGCACCAGATGAACCTGGGCAAAGGCCCCCCTGGTCACAGCCGACAGGTGATGTTCTAACATCAGCTGCAGATCCAGGAGGACCCCCAAGTTGCGGACCCTCTTTGAGGAGTGTAAATTTTCACCCCCGAGGCTTAGGGATGGACTATTTGGGCTGTCCTTGGGGGGCAACATCCACAGCCACTCGGTCTTGTCAGGATTGAGTGCGAGTTTGTTCACTCCCATCCAGACCCTGACAGCTTCCAGGCACTGGCACATCACTTCCACCGCTACGCTGAGCTGGCATGGGGCGGAGAGATACAACTGGGTATCATCCGCATATTGATGGTATTTAATCCCGTGCCGACGAATGATCTCACCCAGTGGCTTCATGTAGATGTTAAATAGGAGGGGGGGTAAGACCAAGCCCTGCGGCACCCCATATTTAAGGGGCCTAGGGGTTGACCTTTGTTCTTCAACCAACACCGACTGCGACCTATCGGAGAGGTAAGAGGAAAACCACCGTAGAATGGTGCCTCCTACTCCCACCTCTTCCAGCCGTCGCAGAAGGATACCATGGTCGATGGTATCGAAGGCTGCTGAGAGGTCAAGGAGCACAAGGATAGAGGAATGTCCTCTATCCCTGGCCCACCAGAGATCATCGGTCAGTGCAACCAAGGCGATTTCGGTGGAGTATCCAGGCCTGAATCCAGACTGAAAGGGATCTAGATAATCTCCTTCATCCAAGGTCCGTCGGAGTTGTAGGGCCACCACCTTTTGATACTTGGTGTGTATATGTGCAGTTACACACACTTGGTGGATAAGTGTGCTTAACTGTACATATACCTCTATTTCTTCCTCTCCTTTTCTATAGATGTGACATATGTATATTAAGATAAACACTGTTTGCATGCTTAAATTATTCTTGTCAATTCATCCGTTAAATGTTTCAGCTTGGTGATTCTTTTTACTTGCCCATTTTTTTACATTTTAAGCTAAAAAAAAGCACAATATATTTGTATTGCAGCCTGGAGAAAAAGAGAACAGCTCCCTTGCCACTTTAACTGAGACTAAACATTTGTATTTCAATTTGCAGACTGTCCATGCTGATTGTACTCAACTATAAAACCTAAAGAGCATGTATAGTAAAAATTCCTTTGACATAAGCTTGACTCAGATAACTTTATGGAAATGCCCATATAGCTTTCTTAGCAATATGAAGGTGATTTACCATTGCCTTTTCCCAGAGGGTTTATTTTTTAATTTCTCAGTTCAGCCTTTAGCTCTGGGATTTTCTGATACTATCCCATTCAAACACTAACTAGGCCTGCTTAGCTTTTTAAGATCAGCCAGAGTTGGCTAGGTTCTGCCACCAGCTGTTGGAATGATCAATAGGGAGCTCCTGAGGTTCAGCCAATACCTAGTGATAAACAGGCATTGGAAGACTAAATCTGGAATGCAAGGCCATGCAGGTAACCAATCTGTATACAAAATTCAATCAGGGTTGAGAATTAGTCTAATTGGAAATAGCAACCTGATTCTAATCACTTTAGCCTGGATCTAAAGATCAAAGAATCCCTTCCAGCAGTGAGAAGGCTAATCTTCTCACGGAAAGGATTCTTGGAGAATTGATGCAGATTTTCATAGCCAACATCAATCCAATGGTGTTGAGCTTCCAGGGTTATAGGCTATGGTCTATGTATTTGATATCCTGACATTTTGCCACCAACTGTGACTGGCATCTTCAGGGGGTAAAGTGGTCCATTCAGCAGCATACATTTTGGCAGCTTGTTGGCAGAAGTAGTACAAATCCAGTAATCAAACCTCTTATAAAAATGCATATATAAAGAAGTGTATTTAAAAATGCAAAAAAATGGTGATTTGATATAATGGATTTGTGATTGAGAAACGGACAACCTATAAATTATTCCAGGCACCTTTAGAACTAGTTATTTGTTGTAATTTCTCCTCCTTTTGCAACAGAATTGATAGTCACATTTCACTAAAAAATATTGCTCTTTGAGGGATATGTCCTGCCAAACAAAAGCAATGCCTGGTTGCTGTTCACATTTCTTGAACAAAGCAAAGATAAATAACATTTTTAGAACCAAGTTAGCACATGCTGCCATGCTGGGTACAAAGTAATTCTTCAAATGGAATTACTTTGTTTAACCTTGTAATAGAAACAAACTCTTCGTTTATCTTAGATGCCTGGCCTTATATTGAGGCTGTGTTTGGTTCAAGCCCAGTTCACAGAGGCTAATAATAATTTTAAAAGTGTACAGCAACACAACATGTAGGGGAAGGAGAAATTACAAATTGGACCCAATTTAACAGTAGAATAAGAAAAAGAAATGCTATCAATCAGAATAGAGCTGGAAGGTACTTTGGACGCAGTGGTGGGTTTCAAAATTTTTTGGAACCTCTTCTGTAGGTGTGGCCTGCTTTCCGGGTCCACTGGTGGAACATCTCCTAACCAGTTCAGTAGATTTGATGAACCGGTTCTACCGAACTGGTGCGAACTGATAGGAACCCACCTCTGCTTGGAGGTCTTCTAGTCCAGCCCCCTGCTCAAGCAGAAGATCCTATACCATTTCAGACAAGTGACTGTCCAGTCTCTTCTTAAAAACCTCCAGTGATGAAGCACCCACAACTTCTGGAAGCAACCTGTTCCAGTGGTTTATTGTCCTCACTGTTAGAAAATTTCTCCTCAATTCCAGGTTGATTCTCTCCTTGATTAGTTTCCATCCATTGTTTCTTGTCCTGCCTTCTGGTGCTTTGGAAAATAAGTAGACCCCCTCCTCTTTGTGGCAGCCTTTCAAATACCGGAACACTGCTATCATGGTCATTCCTCCCGCCCCCGGTCCTTCTTTTCTCTAGACTAGTCATACTCAATGGCTGCATGGTTGGTTGGTTCCTGCAACCATTCTTCATATGTTTTAGTACCAGGCCCTGCATGAATGCAAAGAAGTTAAGGTTCTTTAAGCCTATGGAAATTTGATAATGACTCCTTTGACTTGAGGAAGTTTTGATCAAAACACTCCATTGAATCACATCAAAGTAAGAATCTGCTTGGGAGCAGCAAATCAAATGAGGATGCTTTTAAATGCTTCATAGTTTTCCTAAGCACTTCTCAGATGCAGTGACCTTTTTTTTAAGCTTATGGTGTCAATACAAGCAGTATGCAATATTACACCATAGTTTTCATATCTGGAGAATGCTGAGAAGGCCAAATGATGTGATAAATAGGCTTTCTGCTTTTGAAGTAGTCAATGAGTGAGGTTTTTGCCATGGCCAACTCACCATAGCCAACTGGCATGGCTCACTTGCCATGGCCAACTCGCCAGGAGACAATTTGCTGTGGGACAAGAGTTCCACTAATATCAAAGAAATGGTGGGATAGAATCATTAAAGAAGGGATGCAAAGGGAGGACCAGAATGAAATATGAATGACAAAAATTGTTATTTGTATTTATTTTGAATAATTAAATTGAATTATTCAATTGTTCTGCAATGAGTTGAGCCATGGCAAGTGTTCCTCAGCAAGGTGGTATAGCAAGTTAGTCATGATGAGTTGGCTTCAGCAAATTGGCTGTGGTGAGTCCCATTCCAACCTTAGGATGGCGAGTCTAACATTGTTTCAGGTTTATTCATTTTCTCAGCTCTCATTTCTTTTTACTGTGTTTAGGCACAAGCTGTAACTTTGTTCCTTTCTGTGCTAATCAAATGTTGTGCTCCCCTGATGATTCTGTCAATACAACTAGAAGTTCAATGCAGTTTTGAGCATTCTCTATACCAGCTCAAGGGGAACCAATCAAGTAGGCATCTTAAGTCAGCCCTAATATATGGATGAGGCAGGTTTTAATCCCTCAGACATGAGTAAATGGATGCCATATTAACACTGACAAACACTGGTTCCACATTAACTGCTATTGCTGTTAAGAGCTGAGGTGGCGCAGTGGTTAGGGTGCAGTACTGCAGGCCACTTCAGTTGACTGTTATATACAGTTCAGTGGTTCTAATCTCACCGGCTCAAGGTTGACTCAGCCTTCCATCCTTCCGAGGTGGGTGAAATGAGGACCCAGACTGTGGGGGCGATATGCTGACTCTGTAAACCGCTTAGAGAGGGCTGAAAGCCCTATGAAGCGATATATAAGTCTAAGTGCTATTGCTATTGCTATTGCTATTGCTTAAAGAACAGAGGACATCAAGTTATGAATGCTTCCTTCTCTGTAATCTTTGTATACGTAATGACTATCATCTGGCTTCTGATACCTTTATTAAGCAGATAGTGTCCACAAGCCACAATCTTGACAAAATTAGTAATTTGAAAATAGTTCTGCCCAGAAGGGGCCAAGCTTCATAACCAGCTTTACCAACTTTGCCAGCATCCAAAAAAACCTAGCAATCAGAAGCAACAAAAACAGCACCTCACCATATGGACATTTTTCTGACTCACATCAAGCTTGCTTCGCAGGAAAAATGGATGATAAGAAGTTACAATAAATTATGAAAAAAATAAAGCAATGCAAAAAGGTCCCTGAAGAAAGTAAAATGTATGGAAAACATGTACAAATGTACAAATCCTGAAAAAAAAAAATTGGTAGATCTGGTCAGTAACAAGGAATAGATGTCAAAAGAACAAAAAATGGCTTTGAATAAGAGTATGCTTTGCCGCTTTTGTCATGGAGAATGGAGAATTAAGTACATGAGGAGAAACATAAAAGTATGTTGACTGCACTGAGAATAGTGTACTTAAGAAGTGAGTACTGTACAGGAAAACAAGAAGAAATTGAGTCCTGAGGGAAAAGATGCTGAGGGAATGAATGTGGATTGAATACAAAAATGAGTGACCAGCTCAAAAATAAATGATAAATGCACTGAGCTGGTTTGGTTATATAGTGAAAATGACTGAACAAATTCTAAAATAAATATAAGAAACAAAAATAAATATACAGAGATAAAAGGAAGCCCAGGAAAATCAAGATTGTGTGATGTTGATGAGAAAATACACAAGCAAATATTAACTATGAAAATATATATTTCCGTTTTGCATACTGTATATAATTGCTTTTTCTCCAGTTACTTATGCTTTGTCATGTTCAGGGCAGTGATCAGATGTCCAGGAAGCTTGGTTCTTTTGGATCTAAAGAGATCGAGCTTAGGGGCCCAATTAGGGAAGCTCCAACTTAGAGGAATTTGACTAATTAAAATTCAGTGTCACCCCTCCACCACCCTCAGTGTGTCTGGCTTCCTTCTTTGCCATCTTCTCTTCTTGATTCTATCTGTTAATGTTTTTATTTCTGTGTCTTAATAACGATGATTTTAATGTTTTATATTGTAAACTGCCCATCATTGTTGGATAGAAGATGAGTGGCAAATAAAATTTATAAATAAATGATACAATAAATTGAATTGAATTTATTGCACTTATATGATTTTAAGTTTTATTATTAACTCAAGCAAGCAGATTGAAAAGCACAACGTAAAAACCATACATACATGAATTCCTAATTTCTTACAAGCTTCTCAGGAGCTCTTTACAACAGCAAAGATATCCCCAAAATGGACAATTTCCACAGTACCCGCTGCTAGGTTTTCTGCAGGAGCTCCCAATTTAAAAGTAACTAGTAGGTGTTTTTTTAAAAAAAAAATTAAAACCTGACACCACGACTTCATGGCCCTATATTTGTGGTCCAATATGCAAGAGCTGACTTTGGCTGGGTGGCAAATGGTTCAGAAATCTGAGACATTCTCAGATCAGAAAAAGCTTTGCAGCTGTGTGAACATCTTTCCCCAGCCCTTCTCCTTTATTCAGCAAACAAAAGTGAAAAAACAAGCAGGTTAGCTCAGAATGAGCTACAAACATTTAGACTTGTCTTAATGCGAAGGAGGAATCAAAACACGCTGCTAAATTCCTCAAAATAAAAATGGCCTTCTATGTTAACACCACGCCCTGGTTGGTTTCTAATGAAATCACCTTGTGCAAAATAGAGAAGCACGTATGAATCAATAGGAGAAGGTCAGATATTATCCCATTAAGATATTTCTTCGGGGTTTTCTCAGTGTGATAATTTTTCTAAGCAAAACAGAGAGCTGGAAGCCCATTTTACTCATAGCATGTGATCTAAATAAACAAACAATCCTAAGTCTGAACCAAATTATAATTATGTCCGTGTTCGAGAGGCATGTCTCATAATAACACTTGAAAAGACAGAAAGATGAATCGGCACTGCAGGTTATGGCTACCCAAATGCTTCCTTTCTGCAGGAAGTAACTATATCAACACGGCTCCCTAAGGAACACTCTGTCCATTGACAATGCCTACTAATAAAGGAGCATGCAAGGGCTCCAATAAGCAGAGCTTCAGCGCTGCAGAAAAGCCTCCTCGTTTATTGCTACAGAGAAAGTCACATCAAATAGGACATCCCTAACCTTCACAAGTGCCAGCTAAAATTGCAAGATCTGACAGAGAGAGAGAGAGAGAGAAGCAGCTTTTCATCTAAGCACCTCAAGCTGTCACAGAGCTATGAACAGTTAAACTTGGGAGGATTCAAAGACATGTTCATGTTCAGCACAGTAAACTCTGTTATTTATTTACTACTACAAGAAGACCGGATAATGTAGAATAGTCCAGCTATTGGACCCCCAACTTCCATTAATCTTAGCAGACCATTAACAAGGGAAGGTTGAGTTGAAAAAAAAAGCTTCCTATTGCTGATTTTGCCAGAGAATTTGAAGCAGAGTTGGAAATTTTCAGAAATTTCCTCTGGGACATCTAAAATTTTGTGAATACACCATATTGTTGAAATGTATCAGCTATGACCGAGATATATGTGACTTTTGAGAAAAATGGAGAATCAAAGTAAATGCCTTTTATTTGGCTTAACTTATGGTTTTCCCCAGAGTAAATGGTGGAAGTGGTATGAGTGGCTATAAATAGAAGACTTTTCAATGGGAACTGTCTACCTTCTCCACCAAGTGGTATTGTTGGCGTCTCTTTCCTCTTTCCTTTAAGCAATTACAGCAACAGTGACAAAGATCATCTATTGTTATTGTTTAGCTAAATTAGCTAACAGCTTTGAAACCACTCTAGGCAACCAATAGTTTGATTTTCCTATCAGGTCCAAAAAGTTGCTTTCTTCCATGGTATTTCAATAAAAGAATGATAACAATTAGTACCAGGGAAAATATTTTGGTCCCAGTTTCATTTTGTTTCCTCCACAATGCTCTGGACAACACAGCGTTTGGATTTTTTTTAATATGGGGTGAAATCCAGCAGGTTCTTACAATTCTGGAGAACCAGTAGCAGAAATTATGAATAGTTTGGAGAACTGGCAAATGCCACCTCTGACTGGCCCCAGAGTGGGGAGGGAATGGAGATTTTGCAGTATCCTTCCCCTGCCATGCCCACCAAACCATACCTACCAAGCCATACCACACCCATCAAGCCACACCCATAGAAGCGGTAGTAAAAAAATGAATTTCACTACTTGGGGGGGGGGATAAATTTCAGAAGTAATCATAGGTATCAACTTCTTGTCACTGGAAAATGTGGTCAAGGAGAAAGAAAAAGGTGTAACCTAAATTATATGGGTTAAACCCTACAAATTTTCAAGGCTATTTCAGAGATGGGTAAGTCTGTCACATTGGGTTTCAAACAGCTTCCATTTTCAAACTAAAATGTGTGATTTCTTTTTAAATTCCAGCACAAAAATTCTTGTGCTTTATGAAGATTTCTTAGTATTCACATTTGTATATATGTTCTATTATATTAGTTTTTCAATGCACTGCTCTTTAAAAGTAAATATTTATTGTGATAATCCTCCTGAATATATATACACATGTGTATTTTTATACATATTTCCAGATGGAAAACTGTCCCACAATTTTCACAAAGTGTAACTATTTATATGAAATTGCAAAGATTTTATTTTCCCCCCTCCGTCCTATGTATTTTTTGCAATTGCATATCCACTTATTTGGGACACTCATGCTGAATTCAGCAGGACATTCTGCTGTGTAAACTTATTGGAAAAGAAAGTAACATTGGTATAACTCAAACTGGCTATGTAACGAATAATGACAGATGATCCATCTTATATCCCTCAGGCAAAATCAATAGGAAGCATTAATGGGTGAATCTGCAACTGTTCAACCTGCAATCTGAAGGGTTTATTGCTATCACAATTTACTACAAGTAAAATATCAGGGTTAGGAAAACAAATTATGGAAAAATAACACATGGCACTAAAGTACTAAAAAATCCTTTATCATTTGGATGTTCCAAGGAATATAAGTTAACAAAAGAAGTCAATTCCAGATACATGGAGTAGTGTGGCAGCAATTTTCAGAAGGGTGAAATAACAGGATAAAAGACATAAAACTAGCCAAACCTATTGAGCATATAAAACACGGGTTTTGAAATTCTTTCCAACTCATTTACAAGCTGTGGACATAAAGGGCATCTGCTTTTGTTTCCTGTGTAATGAAGTAACACAAAGAGACATTAGGCCGCCCATAGTTATTGGCTATGAGATGAGCAGCAAATAATTTTCATAAATAAAAGATAGATAGATAGACAGACAGACTGACAGACAGACAGACAGACAGACAGACATAGAGACATTGGAATAGAAAGTGATACTCTTGGATTTTAGTCCTGATTTAGGCACAAAGCCAGCTGGATGACCTTGGATCAGTCATCTAGGAAGAAAACCAGGGAAAGATGATATCAAGAAAATTGGGTGGAATTTCTCAAGCAGTCACCAGGAATGAAAACTGGTGAAAATGAAATAAGCTGGTGTATTTGCCTTCTGTATTTGCTGTCCCTTATATCTCTCTAGACAACTGTTTTTCCAGAATGTGTTTCTTCATAGTCCTAAGCCTGATCCAACCCACTCTAAATTTGCTTGTGCTGGATCTTTCACCAAACATAGTCCTCATCTAGTCACTTTTCAGAGTTATTCTGCTTACTATGAGAGGGACAGAGACCTTAGCTTCTGATTATAATTTCTTTCCAACACTCTGTTGTTATTTTTGTTCTTGTTATAATGTAGATTTTGTACAGCCATTCTGCTCCAAAAATTCATCCGGGTGACTTTTAAACTTTGTAAGGATAGAGAGGATAAAAAGGGAAGTATAAAGCTCACTTCCACATCACAAGATAATAACTGTATACCCGTTGTCAGATGTAATGTGGAAGTCATAGTTATAGGCAACCTGTGCTTGCTGAAATCTTGTCTAGATCTCCATCCTTAAGGAGATTAGAAACTGTGGTGGTGTGAGAAAATATAACAGGTTAAAGGATGCATTATTTTTTCTCTGCCAATGATAGTTCCTGAAAAGATGCTGAAAGTGGCACTTATTTACCAAGCTGACACATTTCCTGTAAATAACATTCCGATGATTTATCCCAGATTGTATTCTTGTCATGCAGCAATCTGCTTCAGGGATTATACATGTATATGGCTCTGGCTCCTTATAAGCTAATAAAATACTGGACAGCAAAGCTTTAAGAAGCTGTGGGCTTAAAAATGGAAATACCCATCTTTCTTTTCTTGCTCCAGGCATTTAGTGTGCAAAGTTATCATTGTTTATTCTAATAAATAAATAATCCCATTATAAATTCATAAAGAGTAAAGCCTGTTATAAATAAATAATTGTACATCTAATGCTGCAATGTGATTTTAGCAATCTTTTTAACATTTATTTTGTTGATTTTAACTCAAAATCACTTAACTTTAATTGGAGCTTGATTTTAAATATACTTATGTGAGTCCTTGGGGTTTTTTGTTGATAGAAATGAATGAATGAATGGATGAATGAATGAATGAATGAACGAACGAATGGATGGATGGATGAATGAAATAGTTGGTCCAATGTAAAATAAAGGGAGACTCGGTCACGACTTTCTAATTCCATTTTCTGTACAGGCTTTTCATAAAGATATGTAGAGACCAGCTGCCTTGCTGATAAGATAGATACAGATGGGTAGATAGAGCTTGCTTTTCAGACTATGAATCCTAACTGAGATCCTGAGTAAAAAATAAATACATCTTTCCTTATATCTTGGCTCATTTCCATTTGAGTCAATTGGAATAAGAAGATGAAGATTTGGCATAATTGTTGCAGGAATAATTATTTTAAAAACTAGAGAAAATCACAGTCACAGAAGAGGGAAGATAACGAGCAAATGAATCATCATTATTTATCATCATGATTGTAAGGTTTTTTTCTGTCTCTGAATAGGTGATTGCAATATAAGAGGTGTCATAACTAGTATATTTTAGTAAAGCATACTTAAGTGGAACTGTTTAGAACTGGAGAAGTTTAATCCTGTTGGGACTCTCATTGAAAGGATAAATTAATTTGTCCCCAGATGAGTTGGATTGCAATAGTCACAATGTTTGGAAATTCTGGAAAAATCTAGATTACCACTATGTAAAGGTAAAGGTAAAACGTTCCCCCTCACATATGTGCTAGTCATTCCTGACTCTAGGGGGCAGTGCTCATCTCTGTTTAAAAGCCAAAGAGCCAGCGCTGTCCGAAGACATCTTCATGGTCATGTGGCCAGCATAACTAAATGCCGAAGGTGCACGGAACATGGTTATCTTCCCACCAAAGGTGGTTCCTATTTTTCTACTTGCATTTTTACATGCTTTCGAACTGCTATAAGCTGGGACAAGTAACGGGAGCTCACTCCATTACGTGGTGCTAGGGATTCGAACTGCCAAACTTTCTGATTGACAAGCTCAGCGTCTTAGCCACTGAGCCACCATGTCAACCTTACCACTATGTAGGTAATGGTAAAAAAGATGGAGGTGAGGAAAAAAATGATCTCAGAACAACTGGACCATGATTAACTGTAGCAAATTCTTAATTTATTCATTTAGCTAAGAACATCAATATAATAATCCACTAATCTATTGATGAGAGTAATTTGTTATGTTCACTTGTACAATGAAGACTCACTCTGTTGGTCCATTGTTATACTCCAATTTCAACACCGGCCAAGGTTTCCAGCCCTGCTAAGCTAAGTTTTCTTTTATTGGGAGATGCCTAGAAATGTATCTGAAACCTTCTGCTTATCAAGGATATGTGGTGCTGTCTAAGACTGTCCAAAGTAATAAGAAATCATATGAATGTGATGAACATTCCACTGTAAATTTCTCCTGGGTTAGTCAGTGCAATTGAACTATGAAACCCATGTCATTTCCACTTCACTGAATCACTTTTGTTCCTGTTCCTTATTCACTGAAGACTTCCTTCTCTCAGTTATTTTCTATCTTTGAAGCTCCTAGGCTTTCTGGCTGCTTTGTCTGAGCCAAGAAGAAATGATCTCGTGGCACGACAAAACCGCGCTCGACTAAAGCGCGCCCGATTAAAGCGAGTCGCTGACGTCATCAACAGGGCGACAACAGCGAGCGCGGAGAAAGAAGGGCGCTTTAAATAGCGCTTTGAAAGCAAGCCGATTCAAGTTAAGGTAAGGGTTAGGTTTAGGGTTAGGTTAAGGGTTAGGTTTAGGGTTAGGTTAAGGGTTAGGGTTAGGTTAAGGGTTAGGTTAAGGGTTAGGATTAGGTTTAGCGTTAGGTTAAGGGTTAGGTTTAGGGTTAGGTTTAGGGTTAGGTTAAGGGTTAGGTTTAGGGTTAGGTTTAGGGTTAGGTTTAGGATTAGGATTAGGTTTAGGGGGGTTAGGTTTAGGTTTAGGGGTTAATTTTAGGTTTAGCGTTTACAGCGTGCTTTTTTCGTCGCACTGTGATGACGTCAGCTACGCGGTTTCGTTGAGCGCCCTTTAGTCGAACGCAGTTTTGTGGTGGAACCAAATGATCTTCCGTAGAACTTGCACAACCCAATAAAAGTGGAAAACTGCATTGTGATGCTCTATATCATCCGAATTATGCCATGTACTTTGAAATGACTTTGATTTCAAGACTCTGATGTCAATCTAATCCGAACCCACTCAGTTTATAAGAAGTGAAAGAGCCAGGGGTTACAAGAAAGTAGACAAACATTTAATTGCTCTTAATTACTATTTATAATTCTACTGCAAGCAATACCTTTGCACATTATAAATGACTTCGGGAACTATGTTAAGCAGGGTTGTGCATAACACTTGTTGGTCAATTACTTCATAAATTATGTATGCTAACTAAATTAGAAAATCTTTAGTTTTCCATTCCGTGTGAGCTTCCAGTTTTAATATACAGCAAACTCATTCACAATGGCTTCAGTTATTCATACAGAGCAGCAGTATGTGGGGACATTCTTCTCCAGTCAGGGTTCATTTTGGCATACATATATAAATACCTACTCTATTTCTCCAGGTGCAAGAGATTTCAATGCACATATGGATAAATTGATGGGGACTTTAATTCCAGTGCTGTAGTTGTCTGTGAGACAAATGTCTTTGTTCCACTAGGGCAAAAAAAATCTGCATATTAATTAAAAGAGTAACAATACCAAATGAATACTGCAAAGTTAATGTTATCCTGGGGCTTAACTGTCAGAAAGTTTGGAAATTAACTTGGATAAAGTCAAGTTATTTGTGGTTTATTAGAATACGCTCTTAAACTTCCTAACTAGAATGCATAATGCTTCCTGATTCTGGTATAGGTACAATTAGATATGCATACTAAAATAGATCAACAAAATATATACTGTGATTCTGCCATTCAGTTGTCACTAGATTATTGTTAATATAGGAGAATCTACACAGTATTGGACTTACTGTAAATCTCGGAGAACCTCTTACATTTCTCTCTACTGTCTGTCAATCAACCTGGTGGCCAAAATAAAGAGGAAAATACCAAAACTGATAAGGGGTTATTGGGGGGGGGGGGAGAAAGTTCTGCTATTTCATGGGTTTTTTTTTTCCAATGTAGGATACAAGCTTTGTTACTCTATGGTATTAAAAAATTGGGAACCTGGTAGTATTATTTGAGTTTAATTTTATCAAAAGGCTTAAGATATTGTGAACTACAACTCAGAAGGATAGCAGAATGGGGAAAACAGGGTAATTATACATATGAAGATTAATTGTGAAGCAGATTGAAAATATTTTATCAAGCAAATATATGATATGCCAATCCATTATGTTTGTTGAAATCTGAAATCTTTCCATGTATGTGAGTTCAACAGTCAGTTGCTCAATCAACTTGGTAAAGTTCATGTGTTGAGAGCTGTAATGTGGTGCTCAGGGAGTTAAAATGCTTTGCTCTTACTTGGTCTTATTTTGAGCCAGTTTGTCTATTTTCAATGGGTCCAGATGATGACAGTGTTATTAATGAATCTTACAATAATTAAAGGTGGAATTTCAGAGAATAAGGATTGAGAAACTGTTGTTCTAGATCAGCCTTGATCTAATCAGCACATTATAGGAGTTCCAGGAGAGCTATGATGAAATTAGTAGCCGCAATATCAAGTCTGTCAGTAATGAAATCAGCTTCTATGGATAGATTATGTCAAAAATATGTTAATGAAGGACAAATGTGGAACAAATATTTGAAAAAAATAGAAAAATTATAGAAGGCTGATGGGCCAAAAGAATGATTTGGAAAACGAAACTTTACTGGATGTACAAAAGAAACTGGGTGAAGTTTATGAAATTAAAAGAGAAATACAAATGATAAAACATGAGAATGACCTGGAAAATGTCTTCTTATTGTTCTGCAAAAGAGGCTTGTTGAGCCTGGAAGAAATCTGTGTGATGGGATAAAGAAATCCTATGGCAATACTTGATTGGATTGAATTAAAGATTAAGACTTAGACATGAAAGTAAGAAATATAAAGCTGGTTTATTCTCTCTTTCTCTCCTTTCCCTCTTTATCTCTTTCAGAAGCTCTAGTAATTCTTTATGGACTTTTTGTTGTCACCATTTTTGAAAAGTTCATGTTTTATGGATTTGCTTATAGATAAAGGATGAGATATGGGAAGAAGAGTTATCTTTTGCGATCCTATAAGGGATGCGAAGAGTTATTACAATTTTTATTCCAGAGGTGGGTTTCTGCTGGCATACCTGCCGGTTCGGTGCACGTGCAATTTTGCGCAATTGCCCATAAATAGGTCTGTGCATGCGCAGAACATTTAAAAAATGAAAAAGAAACAGGCTGCACCAACCGGGGAACTAGTTTGGAGACGTGGCAGCCCTGGGTGGCTGCTGGTTCTGGTGACCCAGGGCCACCAAACAACTACTAGTTCAGCCGAACTGGTCCAAACTGGTAGGAACTTACATCTGGCTTATACTCATTGAAACAAAAGTTGGAAATCATTTCTTTATATAATAATTTTTTTCTGTACTTTTTATTCTTTTTTATTCTCTTCTCTTTCTTTATTCAATTTGTATTAGTTTTTACTACAACTATACTAGTTTTTACTATTGCAATTAAAATTCTTAATAAAAATTTATACTCAATACATTGACACAATGTGGAGCCATGCTCTACATTCATGGCTATACCAGTGATTTCAGGAATATGTTGTTACCAGATAACATAGATTTACAAATGGCTCAGCAAAACCATCGGATTTCAGATTCCTTCCAACAATTCTGTTGATTATCAGTGATATGTTGCTGCCTTCAGCATCGGGTAAACAGCAATCAGGCTGTAGCAGCACCGGATGGAGGAAGTGATAGATAGTGTGTTGTGCACGTGTGTATCTGACTTAGGTCACAATTATCTAAGGGAACATCTCTTCCATTATGAATCTATCCATATATTTATCTACAAGAAAATATATGTCGAAAGGTGCTTGAATCTTAGTTATTAGAATTACCAATTGCAAGAAGAATCTTATCCCTTCTGGAGTGGTGTCTCAGAGAGATGGAAGAGTCACACAAATCAGCTGTGTTAATTTCTCCTATAACAATGAAAATGCTATATACTACTAGAAGCATGGATTAAGTCATGGGGAAGGAAATTCTAAGCCATAGGAAAAACTTCAAAATATACCATGGAACTCTACTTATGGACACACTTTGCGTGCCTAAGATGGTTGAAAATTTAATGTAATATAGCACACCTTATTTTTTTAAAGAATCAGGGTTTTGTATCATTCATAATATATAATGAAAGAAGGCTGGAATAAAGCTAAAAGTAGATTAGATAGAATTCATCCACCTGGAAAGAAGAGAAAGGATGCCATATCAGTTGTCTAGGCTCTAATCCTCTTTCAAACACTTTCTTCTCAGCCATTCAATCACATGTTAGATACACATGAACTTTTTGTCACTAATTTCTGTGCCAATCTATCAGCATGCTAGTTAATGCATGATTTAAATCAGCTTCATCCAGCACTCTCTTTCCTCTTGCAGTGTCAAGCAAACCACATGCATCAGCAAATATTCTGACATCTGGTCAATGCTATGAACATAATAAGCTACAGTGGAAATCTTCTACTTTATATTTCTTTTTCCTGTTTCATATTCCGGCTTCTTCATTACTCAGGGCAGGGTGGAAAGAGAGCATGTTAAATCAGTGATCATGGATACAAAATGTTAGTCCTTTTCATACTCATTATAATAAATTACATGAGGCCGTATCATTCCACAGAAGATTTTTTTAAAAAATAGGATTTGTCCTTTTGTCAGTTTCTTCTTAATATTCTTGGACAAAACAAGGCAAACTATTCTTTTTAATTAACTATTAGTTCTGAGAAATGTGTAAAATTATTTGAATTCTTAAAGCTATATTCTAATTGTCCAACCAATTTCATTCTAAGATAATTGCAATAATTGGATGTGCAACCATGAGGTTAGAAAACGTGATAGCATTAATGAAGGCTGCAAGGTTTAGCATTTACTTGGTTCCTATCAACGAATATGGCTGCCTCCAATATAGGCAAGCTCTCTCCTTTCTGGTTTCTTCAATAACTACCAGATTTCAGTTTCCAGAATTATGATTCAGTAAAAGTTGAAAGACCCAATCGTGGCAGACTAATATGGGTGATGGGTGGCAGTTTGAATTTTAATTATTGCATTACAAGTACCATTGTAAGTGAAGCAGATTATTTGGTCTCATTGTTTAGAGAATTTATGAGAATTCATGTTTCTAATACAGCCCATGGAACAGATAACCAGACAAAATTAATGAGCATCTGTGATCTAAGGTCAAATATCAATATCCCTACAGGAATGTACCATTCATTGAAACCTGCCAAAATGAGCAGTGTGTAGCTACAGAAGACATTGTGTCTCTTTAACCGAGGTGGCGCAGTGGTTAGAGTGCAGTACTGCAGGCTACTTCAGCTGACTGCTATCTGCAGCTCGGCGGTTCAAATCTCACCGGCTCAAGGTTGACTCAGCCGTCCATCCTTCCGAGGTAGGTGAAATGGGGACCCAGACTGTGGGGGCAATATGCTGACTCTGTAAACTGCTTAGAGAGGGCTGAAAGCCCTATGAAGCAGTATATAAGTCTAACTGCTATTGCTATTGCTATTGCTATCACTTATTTGCTTATTGGGAAAGAACTTTCATCTGTAGTGTGCTGAAAGTTGGAAAAGGTAACTGGTGGAGAGGTAACCCAGCCAACATTATTTTCTGATTGGAAAATGGTTAAAACTGCTGCATAGAAAAGGATATAAAACTAGAAATAGATTAATTTTCAACCATATAATACCATAGTTTAGACAACTTCAGGTTGTGAAACAATGGCCCTTCAGGACTATAATTCCCAGCAATCTTTGTTGCGGGATGTTTTTCAGCAATATATAATGGCATATAGGTTCTCTTCAACTACATAGGCAATCTTGCATAACCCTTTATATTTCCAAGTATGATATTCACCAAAGACTAACATCATTCTCACCCACTCATTCTCATGTTGGGAAAAATACTGATTCAGCAAGAATTGGATAATTCTAATAATTAATTATAATTGGATATATCCAAAAATTCTCAAACCTTCTAAAGCATTGTGGAAATATTTGTTTATTTAATGTATTAGCAACATTAAATATTACATAGGTTATTATCCTAAGTAAATCAGATATCTAGCTTGTTAATGATTTGTCTTGTGAATAAATAATACATCTTTGATTAATAGTTTCTCCTGCTTGTTGTTTTTGACTTCTTATTTAGCTGTATTTTCTTTTTTCTGTTTGAAACAAATTAACTTATTTCTGTACCAATGACCTCAGTGAATGGATTCTTGTAAGTTTTTTCTACCCTCCGTGACCTAGAGATCTTATATCTCTAAGTTATACTTCATCCTTATTCCCTAATGGTTGCGATATTCAACTTTCTTCTTCTGTTCCTTCTGGTATATATAAAGAAATCAATCTAGCCTTCTTTAAATCAAACTGAACAAGTCGTAAACAATGATAGATCTTTTTTTTTAAAAAAATGCAATGTGTGTCAGAGTGGAGAGAAGTGTTCATGATCTAAGCAAGCCATGTGTACAAGAAAGAAGTGAATGGAGGTTAAAGGCTACTTATCAAGTATATACTAAGACAAGGTGGAGGTGGAAAGGTTACCTCTGGAACCCAGCAATGGTTAGACCAGTGGTTCCCAATGTGGGGCCCACACCTCACGGGGGGGGGATTTGATTTTTAATGGGAGCAATTTAAATCTTGTTTAAATCAAGTTAGTGGCATTTTAGGCTTCCTCCACGTGAGTAGAATTCACTTTTTTTTTTTAGTAAAGTAAGAATTTTATGTCACAGGAGGAGCATGGCCAAAAAAAGGTTGAGAACCACTGGGTTAGACAATTCCTTTCCTCTTTTAAAAGCACCTGCCACATAATATCTCACATTGGCAATTATCAAAAAACAAGACAAAAACTTTTGGAATAGTGCACATGGCAGTACCTGGAGATAGCAAAATAGAAAGGGGGAAAATAACAATATGCAAAGACCTGCAAATAGAAGTAGAACAACTGTGGATAAACATAAAAGCTGGCAATGACTTATAACTAGTATATTAAAAAAAGAAAGTGAAGGCTTGATTTTGACTGCGCAAAAGCAAACTATTTGAATAATGTAATCAAGCCCAGAAGGGAAAAGGCATCAAATGATTTGAAGTGCAGATTGTGGAGAGACAGAAGAAACAGTAACTCATATATTCAGCTTGTGCAAAAAGATTTGCAAACTGATTATAAACAATTGTAAAACAGTTGCCAAAATGATTCATTAGAACATCTGTAAAAAATTGTCATGTGCCAGTGATAAAAATTGATGGAATCATAGTGTTGAAAATAAGCACGTTAAAATATTGTGGGATTTCTGAATGCACACTGATAAAGTCTTGGAACACAATAACACCAGACTTAACAGTAACTGAAAAGAAGAAAGTATGAATACTTGATGTGGCAATACCAGGCAATATTAAAAAAAAAAGAAAAAGAATTGAAGAAAACCACAAGCATCAAGATCTGAAAATCAAAACTGAAAGTTTATGGCATAAACTATATATGGTAGCCCCAGTGGTTATTGGTGCCTGGGTGCCATACCAATTTTTTTGGGATAGTACTTAGAAAATCTGTGTCATGACAACATTTCCATGTTTGAATGGCAAAAGATCACACTACTTATACCATGCTGATATATTACAATATCCTATTTTCTTCATGCACATCAACCTAGATTCTTGGGAAGAACTCGATGCACATAAAGGTCAATACCAGCTAAAGAACTGGCAGCTTTGATTTCACATTTTATGTATATAATAATGTATTCATTAACCTTAAGCTTATATCAGAATACAAAATACAGAACAACAATATCATCTGTTACAAAATAGAGTTAAAGGCAGAACTAAAAGGAAATGTAAATCATACTTTTGTGTCATCCTACAATTTATCCATCAGTCTACATATGCATATGGGTGCTAACAACAGGACTGTGTTATTCTAACTCCACATGAAATACGTTGTTTTAATGTACTGTTAGAATCCCAATAGGCCATTTGTCCAATGTGCAATTTAAGATATAACACTCTTTCTTTCTCATACAGTTAACATCTCTGAGATATTCCTTATAAAGAAATTGGTCAAAATTTCCATATTTAATTATTGTGTCCAACTGCTCAAATCTTGTTTGATTAAATAGCCAATTCAGATGTTTTGACATTTATGCGTTTAAATATTAGCAAATTGGAAGGTGTGTTTATAGCTACTCATCCATCTACCCATTTATATGCATATCTTATTTGAATTTTTATATCCCAAGTTCCTTGAGTGAAATTTATATTGCAGAAAATGTAGGTATAGAAAAGCAAAATGAGATGCTCCTGCATGTTATGGAGTTTAGGTGTTATGTTTCTTTTTCCTTCCATCCTTCCCTTCCTTCAGTGGGGCAATTTATCTTTTTCTTTTCTTTTTCTTTCTTTGAACAGGAGTGTCCATTGGCCCGCCAATCATTTGGCAGGCAGAATTAGCATGAAATCTATCAGTCAATCAGGCAACAACAACCACAATCTGTCTGTGTTGAATTTATATTTACCGACAAAGAAATAAAGGGAACACAAAAATAGTTTGTTGCAAAAGTGACCGCCCGCAAAATCTCCTGGATTGGGGCTGAAAAGTGGAAGCGGAAGCAGTATGCTCCATCTCATATTTGGGTAGATCAGGTTGCCCTGGTAGACCAGGTCTCATCAAGAAAAACAATCATTCTGTCCTTGATGGAGCTATAGCATATGATACAATCCCTCCCTCTCTTCCTTACTTGCAGAGAGATACTCCAAAGGGGGAAGTATGGACACATTTTTATTTTCACTGAGACTAGGCAGTCCTGCCTAGGTTACCTGGCTCAAAAGGGCATGCTTGGACACTTAGGAAAAGATAGTTGGAAAGCTTGGGAAAGAGCAAAATATAGGCTTATTTATCTTCACTATGTAGCAATACCAATAACACTTAGATTTATATACCATTTCACAGTGCTTTACATACCTCTCTAAGTGGTTTACAGAGTCAACATATTGCCTCCAACAATCTGGGTCCTCATTTTACCAACCTTGGAAGGATGGAAGGATGAATCAATCTTGAACCTGGTGAGATTCAAAGTGCCAAATAGCTGGCAACCAGCAGCCAGCAGAAGTAGCCTGCAGTACTGCACTCTAACCACTGCGCCACCCTTGGCTCAATGTAGCATATTGTTTATTTTATAGCTACTATATATGGGTACCAGTATTGCAACATTTTCATCCCAATTTCCTTCCTTCTATTTTCATTCCACTGCTATACTTTCCATAAAAATCCCGAGGTGCTTCAAGATAAAGGATGTCTTTTATTATATAGCTTTATGGGGTGTAATTAGTGATAACAATGAAATCTATAATTACCTCATTTAGTAAGTGAAGTTTTCCAGCTCATAATGCTTGGTTGTATTATCTATCAAACACTATTTTCTCCACAATTTCATTTCCAGTTTTGAAAGTTAAATGAATTCTGTGAATTATATATGTATAAAACCATTAATACTTCTGACTAACAGTCTTTTGCTTTAGTGGGCATCTGAGAAGAAAACCTTTCCAATAGGTAAAGTGAGGCTAGGATCTATGTCTTCCCGAAGTATGGCGGAATCTTTCAGCTTTTTTATACCCGGCAGTCCAATACTTACACTTTAAGCAGCAAATGAAAAACACAAATAATTTATTTCTGATGAATGCTATTCTTGCTTCCTGCTCAGAGGAAGATTCATGCAAGACTTCATTTTATTAATTTTTACTATGGTTGTTGGTTTACTATGGTCTCATGGTTGATGTTACAAGTCGTGGTCTGTCTATTTTCTGTTTGTTCTTTAAAACACACATATGCACACACCCTCCCCAAAACAGTACCCCTTCTTTATGAATTTTAAAATTATCCTCTTCATAAAGGTAGGGGCTTACAAAATTGAGAGTAACAGCTTGTGTTCCAAACTAGTTTCTGTCTCTAAAGCTTTGATACAATACTCAGAATGGCAAAGGAATTGAAATCATGTTTAATCTTCTACTTACCACACAAAACAAAGTCTTTAGATTTACCCAGAAGCCCACACCCTGTTGTTTGCTGCTCTGTGTACAGACTCAGAGATGTATTTCTGATGATGAAAAGACACAAAGCAGTGCTGGATCTTACTAGCCTCAGGTAAGATTATCTGGATCAAAATCTCCCTACTTTCCAAATCCTAGATGAACACTGCTATCCATAATTCCATTTGCTGGCATTAAAACGTCAATTCCTCATGGAGTGCTCTCAGGACAACACAGGTCAATTCTTTCTTATAAATACAAGTTCTATGTCAATCATTAGAGAATTCAAGAGTAACTTGGAGGGGAGAAAATATCGCAACTGACTCCTTTGATTCTGCAGTGAAATTAATCTTGGAGGGAGTAGGAGAAAACCTTAAACCTCTACCATTGTCACCTGCTACAGTTGTGCAAAAAGAAAAAAAAAAGAAAACCATCAATATTGCAATAACTTCACTTATTACAACTAATGCATACAAAGACATAAGCAGCTTATCTGCAAGATCTACAACAAAGTCTAAACAGATGGCAAAAAAGATAAAATCAATAGCCCCTGTCCAAATCAGCTTGCTGTCTAAAAATCAGTAAAACTGACTCAGGGTGGGGGGCAGGTAAATAAATAAATGAAGAGGGTAGAGTAGTGTAATTAAGAACACTTTCAAATTCCCCACAACACAGTCTATAGCCTATCCATAACTGCTGCCTTTTTTTTTTTTTTTTGCTCTCTAAACATTAAGAACAAGGAGCAAATACTGCATGTCATTTATTCATTGCTCTACCTTGATGTTGCAGACGTTCTGGAGGAATATAAATCCTGCCATCTTACAAAATAGCTGAATGTAAAAAAGATAAAGAAGAATCTGTGTAAATTCAAGGGGAAAAAGTCATAACTCTTACCCCTGTTTTTCAATTTGAAAGACTGGCTAGGAAGGAAAAGTGAAAAAGAACTTCTTCACATGGTTCGTCCATTAGTTTTATTAAAACCTCAATATCTTTTTTAAAAATTCAAAACCAAAGCAAACTTTATTACGATGAATGGTGAATATATTTTTATGACAACTATGATCATGATTTATCACTTATAGCTTTTATGAACAATGAGAGCTTGTGCACTGAAGAAAAGTGTGATTGTGCGTCCAATCACACTTAGCCAATAAAGAATTCTATTCTGTTCTATTCTATTTCAAATACAGCATACCAGAGCCAAAGATAAATTGGCTTTAAAGCAAATTCTAAAATAGTGGGGAGATTCCATATCGGACTACCCTAGAGTGAAAGGATAATGGTTAATATCATAAATGAGACATCTTAACTCATGTAGCTGCTCCCATTATCATAACTTTTGTGCCTTCTGCTGAAGATACCTCCAATCATAGAAGTATAAAATAATGCTTCACTAGTTTTGAAAATAGTTTTTATAGACATGTTATGTCCTATGGTGGAGTATCAGCTATTTTCAGAATGGCACGTGATAAATCAAACTGTTTGCCAGGTAATTTAAAGACATTAGCAAGTTAACCAGAATGGGTACTTTATACTTTGTTTAATTTAAAATGTAATAATAATCAGAATAATTTTATTTTTTTAAATGAAATTAATAATTAAAGTTAAATTTATTATTTATTTATTTTTATTTAAATCATTACTTGCAAAGTTATATATGTATATGTATATGTGTGTGTGTGTATGTGTATGTATGTATGTATATATATATATATATATATATATATATATATATATATATATATATGTGTGTGTGTGTGTGTGTGTGTGTGTGTGTGTGTGTGTGTGTGTGTGTGTTTATTTGTGCTGATAAATAAATAAAGGAAGATTATCAGCACAAATAAAAACACAAATATAACAAAGGCAACAGTAAAAATATTGGGTTTCTGTCTGGATGGACTCTTGTGACGAGCCTAATGACAGAGAGTGGAAGTGTGACCTTCCTCCCACACTTGGGCATACCAGGGGTTGTGACTTTAAGTAAGTATATATATATATATATATATATATATATATATATATATATATATATATATATATATATATATATATATATATATATATATATATATATATATATATATATATATATATAGTGTCACAACCCCTGGTATGTCTCAATTATGGGAGGAAGCTAATTGCTTCCATTCTCTGTCCATCGGCTCATCACAAGAGACCATCCAGACAGAAAGCCCAATATTTTACTGTTGCCTTTGTTACATTTTGTGTTATATTTGTGCTTATACATACATACATACATACATACATACATACATACACACACATACAGGCATACACACACACACACGCACACACACGCACACATAAGCAAACTCCTCCCCTTGGGACAGCACTATAGGACATTGCCTGCTAAAACTATTACACATATGGATAGGTTTTTTTTCCCCTTGTGCCTTTATTCTGTTGAACACCTAATTCTCACAACTGCTGTCTAACATCTGTCTGTATTTACTCTTGTAGTGTTGCTGCAGTATTATTTATCCTTCTTATTATGGTTTAGGTTTAGGTTTAGGTTTATTGGATTTATATGCCGCCCTTCTCCCAAGGACTCAGGGCGGCGTACAACATAAAAGGAAACACATATTACAAAAATTAAAAGGGACATTAAATAAAGTATCCCCCCCAAAAACCCCAATTGATATTTACAATAACAATTTAAAAATTAAATTAAAATTAACAACCAAATTAATCCTATATTTTATTCTATTCAGGCCAGGCTGGCTTGCTGGAAAAGCCAACTTTTTAGGGCATGTCAGAAGGACTGGAGATCAGGGATTATGCAAAACTCTGGGGGCAGCTCATTCCAGAGGGAAGGCGCTCCCATAGAGAAGGCTCCCCCTCTGGGGATCGCTAGCCGAAACTGTCTGGCCAACGGCACCCTGAGGAGGCCAACTCTGTGGGATCACACTGAATGGTGGGAGGCTACTGGTGGCAGTAGGTGGTCTCGTAGGTACCCTGAGCCTAAGCCATGGAATGCTTTAAAGGTCATAATTAGTACCTTGAATTGCACCAGGAAGACAACCAGCAACCAGTGCAGGCCGCCTAAAGGGGTGTAACATGGGAGCACCTAGGTACCCCCATGATAACCCGTGCAGCCGCATTCTGGACCAGTTGAAGCCTCCGGGTGTTCTTCAAGGGCAGCCCCATGTAGAGAGCATTACAGTAGTCTAGGTGAAAAAGGACGAGGGCATGAGTGACTATGCACAGAGCATCCCGATCCAGAAAGAGGCGCAACTGACGTATCAGGTGAACCTGGTAAAAGGCCCCCCTGGTCACGGCCATCAAGCGTTCTTCTAAAGTAAGCCACGTATCCAGGAGGATTCCCAGATTGCAGGCCCTCTCTGAGTGGGGTAAAGTTTCTCCCCCTATCATCAAAGATGGAACAAGATGTACAAATCGGGATGACAGAAACCACAGCCACTCAGTCTTGGAGGGATTGAGCTTGAGCCTGTTCCTCCCCATCCAGATCCACACAGCCTCCAGGCATCAGGACATCACATTGGGGGCATTGTTTGGGTAGTTTGAGGTAGAGATGAAAAGTTGGGAATCATAAGCATATTGATGATACTGTACTCCAAAACCATGGATGATCTCGCCCAGTGGTTTCATATATATGTTGAACAGGAGGGGTGAGAGAACCGACCCCTGGGGCACCCCACAAGTGATGTGCCTTGGGGTCAATCCATGTCCTCCCATCAACACGAACAGTGACCGATCTGACAGGTAGGAGGAGAACCACTGCAAAACGATGCCCCCCACTCCCAACCCCCAAGTCGTCGCAGTAGGATACCATGGTCGATGGTATCGAAAGCCGCCAAGAGATCTAATAGGACCACGACAGAGGAGCAGCCCCTGTCCTGGGCCCACCAGTGATCATCAACCAATGTGACCAATGCCGTCTCCGTGCTGTACCCGGGCCTGAAACTTGACTGAAATGGATCCAGATAGGCAGCTTCATCCAGGTACTGGGGAAGCTGACATGCTACCACACTCTCGACAACCTTTACTACAAAGGGAAGTTTGGAGACCGGATGATAGTTGGCTAAAGAGGCTGGGTCCAGGGAAGGCTTCTTAAGGAGGGACCTCACCACCGCCTCCTTCAAGGCGGTGGGAAAGAACCCCTTTCTCAATGAAGTGTTGGTAATTGCTTGGAGCCAGCCTCGTGTCACCTCCCAGGAAGCCAAAACTAACCAAAAGGGACACGGGCCCAGCACACAAGTGGCAGCACTGAGTATCCCCATAATCCTGTTCATGCTCTCAGGGTCACAGGGTCAAACTTATCCCAGATAGTCTCCACAAGATTCATCCCCGTAGACTCGCCCAAATCTACCCAGTCAGTCCAAGCCTGTCCAAATCTGAGCGATTTTATCCTGCATATACTGAACAAATTCTTCAGCCCTACCCTGCAAGGGGTCTTCCCCAGTTCCTTGGTTAAGTAAGGAGTGGGTCACCTTAAACAGGGCAGCTAGGCAATTATCTACGGCCATTATAAGAGCGGAAAAATATTGCCGTTTTGACGCTTTTATCACCACTAAGTAGGATTTAATGTGAATTCTTACTAGTGTTCGATCAGATTCGGACGGCTGGGCCTCTAACCTCTCTCTAGGCATCTTTTCCGGCATTTAATCTCCCGGAGCTCCTCGGTAAACCAGGGAGCTACCCGGGATCGACACCGGGTCAGAAGCCGCAAAGGCACAACACAGTCCAAGGCCCCAGTGGCCGCCCTATCCCAGGCTTCCACTAGGGCTTCGGTCAAGCTGTGAGCAAGGGATTCAGGAAAAGTCCCAAGCTCCACAGGAACCTTTCAGGATCCATCAGGCACCTGGGGTGGAACCATCTAGTCGGTTCCGCCTCCCTGCAGTGAAGGGTAGCAGTATGGAAGTCAAGCCTTATGAGGAAATGATCAGACCATGGCAAGGGTTGGATAGAAATATCCCCTAAATCTAGATCATTCATCCACTGCCCAGAGATGAAAATCAGGTTGAGCGTGTGTCCCCTGTTATGGGTGGAGTCTTGAATTAACTGAGTTAGGTCCATAGCTGTCATGGAAGCCATGAACTCCCGAGCTGACTCAGATGTCTCGCCAATGGAAGGCAGATTGAAATCCCCCATGATCATAAGCCTGGGGAAATCAACCGCCAATCTGGCTAACACATTCAGCAGCTCTGGCAGGGTTGATGAAACATAGCAGGGAGACAGGTACATAACAAAAAGGCCCACCTAAACTCCAAGGCCCACCTAAACTCCATTTCACAAAAAGGACTCACACCTGCCTATCTTATCTTCCTTACTCTCCCATTTTTATTGATGTTTTTATTATTATGAAGATTATTATTAGTCTGTTGCTTTGCAGGTTCTTTGTAGGTGCCTCAGTACTGAAGACAACTTCTTTGTGTGTTCACTCTCACTTGGCCAAACAAATCTCAATTCAGTTCAATTTGTGCACAATAAACATAGTAACATTTATTCCACTATGCAAGATGTCAAGCTACAGGAGGAGAGGGACTTTGTAATGAAAAGTTATCTTGTATTATTCTCTTAGACTACCATCATATTCAACCTCTTCCAATAGTTATTCAGGTTTCGGTGTCCACTGAGCATGATCATTCAGCATTAGCTGGTTTGGAGTTTGTTGTAGAGGGAGAAATTGAATGTGGATCATATTTCATAGCCCAACATTGCATTTCTTGTTTTCGCTGAGGAATTTTAAATAGCATCCTAATATGAAGTAGCAGACAACATCTTGTAAGGTGGATAATTTTTCTTTGTCTCATCTTTTGTCCTTTCTTTCAGACATTTCCTTCTGGTCCTCTGGCACCATCTCAAAGTTTCAGTGTTGATTTATTACATTAAATCTTTTTAGAGAGTATTATTTTCTCATTTATTGAAACAATGGTATGTGGGTTTGCATGCATGCATATATAAATATACATATGTGCTTATAGGTGCATAAAAACTTACACATATCTCACTTCATGATTTAAGTATACCAACATTTTGTATGATGTCGTGCTGTCATTTAGCTACATTATGATTGGCATTCTTGCCTGAAATTAGGAACTAAAAGTTAAGATCATATGCTTTGGGACAGAGCAGCTGAAACTATAAGTCTCTGGTGATTGAACAGATTATCTTTTCTTTCCCTCTGTAGGAAGTATGTACTCTGAAGCTTATCAGTTTAGGGAAGAATGGAGCACATGAATTTCCAACAGCATCAGGAGTACACCAACAAAGGGAAGTGGTAGGCTTGGTGAACTGGGAAATCAAGCTCCTACTCTGCCATGTACTAGGCCCAGTGATTATTACTAAATCAAGATTTCTTCTCTGGATACTATGAGAATTAGAGAGCAGAAAAGCAGTATTCATTATGTTGAGCCCCTTGGAAATATGGATATGTCTAAAATCGAAGTTATTGCAAGTTACTAATTATGTATAATTGAACTAATAGTATGCAGATAATAATATCCATGTAATCCTCATTTGGCAATCACAACTGACACCTGTAACCTAGTTTTTAAGTGAAGAGGCTAAATGAAACTGCAGCTATGCTAATGATCTTACTTCAGCTTTCCTTTGCTTTACAGATTTGCAAAGGGTATAAATGTGAGGGTTGTTACTTTTTCACTTTTGTAATCACAAATGGTCACTAAATAAAATAGTGCATAACAATATATAGCATTACTTTTGAGAAAAGAGTATTAATAAAGAACAAAATAAAAAATAAATGTCTGTTCAGACTAAATAAAAATAGGAGACATCTTAACCAGGGAAATAAACATCTTTGAGTAAATGTTCAACATATTTGCTGTCCTTTTTTTATAAAATTTATGAAACTTAGTCCCTGACATCACATTAAGTTCAGTGCCATAGTCCAAAGCTGTTGGGAATTAGTTCCTTTCATGTTAAATATTTTCCCTTATATTTCACTTCTTTCTTCAGAAAATACGATTGTTGACACTTTCCCAAATTTTAGCAGCAGTAGAAATCTGATCGTTTGTTCTATTGTTACAGCAATATATTCTGGCAGCTAAGATATTTTCTTTCCATTTTGTTCCTACCTGTGGGGAATATAAGTGTTCACAAGGCTGACAAGTATTCTACAACTGAGATGGCCCAACTGTCTTCTTTATTTTATTCTCCTTGCTCTTTCCTCATTCAGTCCTAGCCTGTGGAAAAAGTGCTAGAAAGCCAGAAGAATTTAGTGAACAGTGTTAAATCAAGGACTGTCAAGAGCATCATGATAGACAGATGAGCTGTCACTTGCTTTGGGAGTTCAAGTCAGAGCAAAAGATATCAGTACTTGGCCTTGACAGAGCCTTGACATACTCCTTGGAACTTTATATTAAGTTCTTCCTTCACATTCATTATTTTCATATGTAATATTTAATCTCCAGAGAACTTTTCAGAACATACAATTTTTCAAGTTTAGCTGCATTGTCTGATAAGCTCCTGCCTAGGAGGCACTTTGCCTTTAAACCATGACAGTTTCGATATGTGTGCCTACAAGTGCTGGGTAGGTTTAAAAAATGGAGAACTCCTTTAAAACTCTTACAAGCAAAGTGTTTCTATATTATTCATTAAAGCTTTGGAACTTGCGTGACTGTGCTGCTGTAAAGAGTAAAGTCATAGAACTGCTAAAGCAGCAACATCTCTCTTTCCAGGTTCATGAAAATTGAAAACAGTTAGGCTGTTTTAATGAACAGTAGACAACTGCACTGGCATGAGTTCTGAGGCACCTTTTCATAATCCTTTTTAAGGATGCTACCAACAAGAATTTTACTTATGAAATGAGTAAGTGTTCTGACCTAGGCTTCCCAAGAGCATGAAGCAAACTGCTTGTCCCAACAAAAAACCCTTTTATTAATTGACAGTGAATTCTGCTCATGCACATTCAGCAAAGTCATTCAAGAATTTATAGTCACAGACCTCATCTGGCTTGGAGAGCTGCAAAGCCGATATCTGCAAAACTTGGCAAGGAGTCTCAGAGAATCATGAACGATTAAAGCAACTAATTGTCTCCTGCAAACTCCACTCCCCTTTCGCTCCTCTTTTATTTTCTTTGGAAGTGGCCATTCATTGTCCACCTGTGGTCTTACTCCCAAGTCCACCTCTGTTTTTTAGCTGTTCCCTTTGTCTGGCAACTCTGCGTAAGCATACACTGGGAACAAACTCTAGCTGTCCGTCCGCTTCACTGACGTCTGACTCTGAAGGCAGTTGATAACTGGCATTCGGCTCTGGCCCCCTCTCTGCCTCTGACACAGAGCCCTCATCAGACCCTTCCCCAGACTCCCCAATCGCCTCACTGTCCGAATCTGCTGCCAGCTCCACTGGCCACTGGTGGGCCATAACTTAAGGCTTTCAGTTATTTTGGACCTAGAAAGGACAATGGATGATACAGATTTAAAACCAAAAACATTGTATGCTTAAAATATTAAAAAGGAACAAAATTTCTAGAATTAAAACAAAGTCATCACGCTTGGCTAAGGCATCCTCGATTTGTGATTTTAGCAAAGGCTTAAAGCAGTGTAATTTTTTTTTTGAATCTTGTAAATGTATGTAAGACGTGAAAGCCATTCTTTTTTATTTTAGCTTTTATTCTTTTGTGCATAAAAGCTGTCTGTGGATATTCGTATACAATACTAGGATTGGCAAATTAACACAATTATATATTATTATAAATTCATCTGAGCTAGAAGCTAGCTCTGACATGTATATCTTGTTGTGTATAACTCAATACAAATTGAAAAGACACACAGAGACAAAACAAAATACAAACAATGGCATCTCCAAAAGAGTCATCCAGGTCATCCGAGTTCCAGGAAGCCAGAGCCTGCAGAAAGCCCCTTGTGTCCATTGACAGCTCAATGGTGCAAGCATAGTGCCATTAGGACAAAGAGTGTAGGCAAACATTTTGTTGCCCTGGTTAATATATTCCAGTGATGCAGTCACTTGGGAAGCCGCAGTTGTTCAGTTTGACTCCTATCTCTTGTTAATCTGCAATCTGTCTACCATTTCTGTTTGGCTTTCTCCCAATGATATCCCATACCAAAGTTGTCTTATAGCCTCAAGATAAAATGAAACTAGTTTCCTACTGAACTCATTCAGTCCCAGCTCACCAATTTCCAAGTTGGCTGTTTTCTCCAAACACATTTATTCCCCTGGCTATTGTGTAGCCTTTCTCTTTCCCTTTGCTGCCCTTGAGTTGTGAAAATATATGGACCAAGTCAAGATTTTCTATCAATTGCTACAGTAAAGTTTCTCCACTGCCTCATGGCCATTTTGTCCACCCACTTTTAAATCTGACAATTCTTTTGGGAGATCTCAAATACATATCCTATTTCTTGCTTGGTCAAAACCTCATAGCTTTGACTAATTTACAATCTTTCCAGTTTGAGTGGTTCCCATTCAGTGAGTGAATTGTTTCCTGGTACTCATTACTGTAAAGGAGAAGATCTTATGAATCTCAAGTTTAATCATAGTAACAGCATCTGATATACTGATTTTCCTTTAACTTACTTGTCTTATTGAAACACACTTGTTTTTCTCTGACTCTTCTCTATATCATTTGTTGCATTTTTATAACAATATACACCCCACTATGCCTTAACTGTTTTGCAAATAATAGTAAATAATATATGTAATGCATTCATATTAATAGCTTTTGACATGATTCACATACCCATTTTTATTGTTTTTATCAGAGGAACGTGGAGATAGAGGGAACTGCCCTCAAAAGTTACAGAGAAGCTGCCATGTTTGTTTTCATTTACGAAGAAAAGCCATACATGCCCCTATGATAGCGTGGTTATCCCCCTGTAAGTGAATGTAAAGGCGCCTGAAGCAAACCTATTTATCTTCCCCTACCACATATTATGAGGGGAGATGGATCATTCTCCTTCCTAAGCTTTTTTTTCTCTGATTGCTAAGTTACTGGGGTTGGCTGTTTTTCTTGATTGTTTCATAGGCAGCACCTCTTCTTTCATTCCTCAGGGTCATCTACGTAGTCCATTACAATATTTTACAAAATTGCTCCATTTCATTCAGTTGCTGACCTTTTCTCTAAAGTCTTCTAATCCTCTTTTAGCTATGTAGGATACAACAAAGTCCCCATAGCTACTTTTAAAAAAAGTGGTTGACTAATCAAGCAAGAGTGCAAAATCCTGCAGTTAACTACCATGTTCTTGACTTAATGCACATAACAGGAAATGTGCATTAAGCACACTTTTCATCAGCTTTTATCCAAAGATTATTTATTTGTACATAAATCCTGATGACTACTAGATGGTAGCTAAATTTTTTTGAGCCCTCCCTTTGCTTTCACCTAGTGGTTAATGCTTCAAAAACCAAACAGTTGACCCAGTTTCATGGAAGCCAGACTGCTGTGCACACCAACTGGGGGCCTTTTGTGCCATGGTCCAGTTCCAGCTGGACTGGGATTTCAACAAATAAACTATCAATTGCAGTCCTTAGAATGCTGTGCATCAGAGCTGTATGGAAAGCATTGGAGTGACCAATTTCATGGGAAAGGAAGATTTAAGTAGTATGATTTCCTTTCAGCTCCTGGATGGAAGGACAGCATACCCAAATAGCTGTGTAATTGTGACCTTAGTCTTCACAAGTCTCTTGAAAAGCTTTGTGAGAAATGGAGAATTCTCCATTTCAGGTGTGTGCTATTTGCCAGCACTTTCAGCATACTCAGGTGGCAAAACAGGGGATTCTTGTAATGTCCTTTTCTTTTCCTGGTCCATTGCTCTGATTCTCTTCCTTTTTGGCCCTGGTAGCTCTTGCCTTCACTTAACAAAGAAGTAGGGGGAGGAGTGAGAAAAAAAATAACTTTCATGCTCAACTTTCCTCTCTCCAGGTGAATATGCCAAGACACTGTAGTGTGAAACTTGCCAAAGTGCTGATCTCGGATTTTCAGTTTTCAGCATGCCTGCACACACACGTCTTCCAGACAGAACTATTTTTCTCTTTGAGTTCATGTCCATCATTCTTGCCATTCTTGCTTTCACCTTTATACTCCAAACAACTCCTCTGACTTCCTCCCCTCTCATAACCTCTCCTTTCTCATGCAGAGATGGTAGATATCTATTAGTCATTCTAAGCCTGGTATTCTTCATTCATAGAAGCTTCAATTCTGGGTGGGTGTCGGAGTCTCTAACCAACAGCAAATTGCTCTTATGCTCTCACAAGCAGTCACTTCTAACCATTCCATATCCCCTTTTTAAAATAAAAACAATTACAGGTTTCATGTCTTATTTTCTAGTATTGAGTGGGAAATGCCCACTTAAATAAAGATCCAAAGCACTTGGTGATAGCTGCAACATTGTACCTGTTATTGGCATGCGCAACCACCATGATCCATGGGGCTCCCAACCAAAAGAGGAAAGGAAGATTACAGGGTTATAAATCCTGAGACATGTCACAGAGGAGCCATAAAGGAAGCAATATAAATCATACAGCTGGAAGGAAGCATCTGATAACACAGTGAGCTGTTCAGACATTCCTGAATTCCTGTCCGCCTTCCTGGGTAAACCAGACAGGAAATAGGACTAGATGAGCTAAATCTACTTTATTATAAGACTACATTAACAGAATCTTGCAAGCCTTGAAAGTACAAACTTTCTGCCTGCAATTTAAACTGCTATACCAATTAGGGCGGGTCTTTCCTAAGTTTCCTTCTTTGACCTTTAAATAATTGCTGGCTCCTGTCTTTCTTCTCTGATGATTTCCTAGACAGCATCTCCTCTCCCTTTTCCTCAAGGTTATTCAGGCATTCCATTACAATTCCATTCCACCAAGGGAGCTCCACACTCATGTATTATAGCAATAATCTTCTGCTGTGCCCATACAAGAAAAATAGACTGGTTTGTGTTACCTGTTCATATTCTCTCCTGATCCTCATGTGATTTGCTCATTTTTTTCTAATTCTAGGTCATGTACATATTATTTATTCATGTATATTCCACCTTTAATTTTTTTTTACAAATAACTCAATACTATTAACCTTCTACACTAGAAATGTGGTTATCTGTGTCCAGCTGGTCATACTTCTTTGATGGCTAATGACCTTTGAAAAAATCAGCCATTGGCCTCTCATGGACTTTCAAGGCATTATAAGCACATTGACAAATATTGCTTGGCAGTAATTCCCAGGGGAACACATCCTACAGCTAGACAGTCTTGAAGACAATGCAATGCAAGGAGCTATAAGCACCGGGCAACAGAACAGAACAACTGTAGGGAGAGACACGAGGTGTGTTTCCTGTCAAAAGATAGAGGTCATGAAAATAAAGAATCCTGAAAGTGAACGCTATAAGAGGTTGCCAATGATAATAATTTAGATACTTTGTTAAAGGGGTTAATTTTCAAATGAGAAAGACCTGGAGAGAAATGGTTCTACCCGAAGAAAATTGAGAAGAATGTATTTGGGTTTTCTGGGACTCTTCTTTGTTAGAGGTATTTGAGTAGAGTTTAGATGGCTATCTAAAGTGCTGGATTCCTATATTGCACAGGACATTGAGTTTCTAAAGAAACAAAAAATATTAAAAGAATAGCAGATAAGGTGAATCATGGCAGAGGAGACCAAATTTCAAGTCCCTGGAAGTTAATCCAGCAAAGTTGACTGAGAGACTTCAGGCTAGTCTACCTCTTTTCCTTGACCCAACCTACTTCCCAGTGTTATTCTTGAGAGAAATATTGATGGCAAGTTGCTTTAAACTCCTGGAGAGTGGATATATTAATCAGATAAATAAAGCAAGAATTCTGATCAATTCAAAGTACATGATTACTACACAACTGAGTAAATGGTTTCTGGAAGCTTGCCTAACATTAGGCCCTCTAGACCAGGGGTGTCAAACTCAATTATATTGAGGGCTGCATCAAGTTGTGTTTGCCTCTGGGGTACAGGTGGGTGTAGCCATGGTGAACATGCCTTCTGCCAGCGAAAACTGAGCTTGGGAGTGCAACATCCCCCCCCCACACACACACACAACGAGGTCCATTTTCACTGGCAGAGGTACCGTTGGCCAGTCCTTTGATATTTCCAGGGCAGCCCCATAAGCCAGATCTAAGCACCCCATGGGCTGGTTACGGTCCACATGCCTTGAGTTTGACACCCCTGTACTAGACACATTGGCACTACAATAGATCTTGCTAAGAATTGTAGGATTTGTAGTCCCCACAAATTTCCAAGGGGCCAGACTGAGACAATAGGATTGACAAACAGGAGACAAAGCAAATGTTTCTTTCAAACTGTGGTTGTAATACCTCTCTGTGGTGCGTGGATTACATTTTAGATCTCATTCCTAATATGCATTGTTTTTCCTTCCCTAACATACATTTCAAGATGGTGATCCATAAAGATGAATTTTGCACTGATTTTCTCCCAAACTTGTTTCATGATTGATTTTTTTTCTACAATTTTTATTACATTTTGACCAAGAGAGAAAAGCAATACTTGATTCAGTAAGCAAATTTCTGTCATATAATTCTGCCTGATGAATATTCTAATAGGCTGAATGGAGGCATATCATAATGACAAATACAACATTGCCTTTTGGTGCATATGCTACTTCTGCTGACGATGCAAGGTTGCAAATAAGAATAAACAAAATGCATATAATTACTGACAGACTACTCTACCCATAATGAGATTTGTTTCTGAGATGATAATCATAGGTTACATGCAAACCACTAGCTTTTAGAGGGGAAAATGCCTTCCAATGAAAATGTTAATTTGGGAAACTTTCAGTAAGTTATAGTAGGCCATGTCACAATCATCTAGGTCAGTGAAGAACTCTGGGAATTGAAGTCCACAAGTCTTAAAGTTGCCAAGGTTGGAGACCACTAATCTAGGTCATCGTGTGAAACAGCTTGCCTTCAGAAGTTGTGGGTGCTCCATCACTGGAGACTTTTAAGAAGAAGTTGGACATCCATTTGTCTGAAATGGTATAGGGTCTCCTGCTTGACCTTCAAGACCCCTTCCAAGTCTGATAATGATAATGATGATAATGATGATAATGATGTCAGTTGTGTATAAGAATTAGGGGCTCAAGAATACTATACCAACATTCCCAGTAAGGCAAATAGGAATTCTTCATTAAGAAGAGCAGTGAGCCTATTTATCTGCAACTAACATAAATTTACATTACACTTTTTCTTGATTGCTAATGAATAACTACCAAATATCACCCGACATTGATTTACTCTGGATGTGTTGCTGGAGCCCCAGTGGCAATGGCCTGTATATTCAGAGTCACACATTCACAGGCATACTTTGAAACAGGGAAATTAATTGCACTGTATGTTAATATAACAGAATGCAGAAAATTACTACTAACCATAAACCATGTTTGCATAATGTTATGCATAAAGGCAGTGTGTTCATTATATGCGTGAACCGTCAGAAGAATAAATTGCTTTTCTTACTCTGACTTCCCAAGTAATGCAACTGTACCAATTTAGCCAAAATGCCCTTAATTACAGCACCTGTGCAAAGCTCACGTACTGTGAGAAAAGCTTTGGCAGATTACAAGGGAAATTCAACAGAATGAAAAGTTTAATCACCAGTGAAATGTGAATGAAATAGATTCTGCACATGATGGAGCTGTCACAGGCAAAATGTTATTAACTTGATTGTTAGAGTGGATGCTTGTCCTTGTGTTCTTACTAAACCAATGACAAATAGAGCTAAAAGAAAAGAAAAAAAACCTCTGTCAGATATCCAGGAACCTTGACTACAAAAAGGTTTTTTTTTTAAAGCAAAATATGGCTCCAAGTTCAATTTCAAGATTGCTTTTCCTCTCAGAACTGAGTTTGTGGCTTGTGGTATCAGCAGGAAAATAATACTTGTCTGTCCACTCTCCACTGCCAATTTTGGATAGATACGGTGATTGCATAATTTAATCTTTTTATACCCATTTATTCTTCTGCAGCTGCATACTTTCTCTTATTTTCAAACTGGGAAGCTGCTACTTCTTTTGTAACTGAAGTGTGTAATTTGGTACCAGCATCACCTATACTGACTTTATATTCTTTCCACTGCTTGTGAAAATGTAAGTCATTTTTAGTGCTTTTTAACGTCACTAAATGAATGATTGTAAATCAAGGACTACCTGTATCCTACCAGTATTAATCTGGCCTAAATATGATTTTCTGGGTTGTCACGGAGGTGCAGTGGTTAGAATGGGGTACTGCAGGCTACTTCTGCTGACTGCCGGCTGCCAGCAGTTTGGCAGTTCGAGTGTCACCGGCTCAAGGTTGATTCCGCTTTGACAAGGTTGACTCCATCCTTCTGAGGTTGGTAAAATGTGGACCCAGATTGTTGGGAGAAGCATGCTGACTCTGTAAACTGCTTAGAGAGGGCTGTATAGAGCACTGTGAAGTGGTATATATGTCTAAGTGCTGCGGCTATTTTCAATTTTCCTCTTTATAACTGTTTTGAAGCTCATGCTCATTTATTCTCTCCACATGACTTTCATGCTTCATGGACAACTTTCAGTTTTGTATTCAATCACATTTTTTTTAACTAATTTCTTCTTTAAACTGTGCTTAGTTCTTAAGTACTCTATTGCCCTCAACTTTCTTTTGATGTATTACTATATTTTTTTCCTGAAATACCGAACTCTCATTTTCATATAAAGAAGTGGACAAAAACAGTTTCAAAATCAATCATTCCTCACAGCAGACCAAAATACTTCCATTATATTCCTTTATCAAAAAAATATGTAACTTTATTGATTTTCAAAAAACATATCCAAAATTAAAAGATAAATTTCAGAAGTATAAAATTAGAAAAAAAAGTTCAGAAGCGAATAAAAATAAAAGTGCAGAGAAAATAAAGAAAAAAATGTGAAAAATAGAAAAAGAATGACTTCTGACTTTTTTGGTATATTTATAGGTATAAGAATACAGCAAACTCTTACTCTAAGGTTAATATTTATCTATGTTATTTGGATAATCTCATTGAAAACTAACCATTAAATGCCCAAATCAGATTTTAATTTCTTTCAGTTTCTCTCAAAAAATCCAATAATGATTTCCCAGTAGAAATAAACAGTTGCCTTTTGTAAAAAGTATCTTTGGGACAATCGTGAGCAGGATATTTCAGAATCTCCATAGAAACTTGGATTATCTTGTAGTTTCTTTCTTGATTCCTAGACTACCATTCAGAATAAAGTTTATTCTGAATGATAGTTTAAAAATTCTGAAAGAATCATTTTCTCAAGCATCACTCTAATTAGTAAGCAACACGTTTATTATAATTTTATATAAGATTTTACAACCCCCAGTATGCCCAAATATGGGAGGAACGTCACTACTTCCATTCTCTGTCCTTCGGCTCGTCACAAGAGACCATCCAGGCAGAAACCCAATATTTTTACTGTTGCCTTTTTGTTACATTTGTTATATTTGTGCTAATAAATAAACTTCAAAATTTATATATATATAAAGTTTGAAGTTTTCCTTCTAAAAAATTAACACCCAAAGACATGATATGTGTGTGTGGGAGAGAGGTGGGGGGGGAGGGAGGGAGAAAGGGAGAAAGGGAGAGAGAGAGAGAGAGAGAGAGAGAGAGAGAGAGAGAGAGAGAGAGAGAGAGAGAGAGAGAGAGAGACATTCATATCAAAGAAATGCTTTTCCTTTCATATTTGATGATCTAATTGTTTGTAACAGCAGCCAACAACAACAAAGCCTGATATACATCATAGGTGGGTTGCTAATTTTTTTACTACCGGTTTGGGCATGCTCTTGCATGCGCTCCTGCATGCATGCTCCTGTGCTCACGCAATGCTTCTGTGCACATACAGAACTATGTGGGTGGGTGGGTGGAGCCTCACACCACTACTACTACTGATTCAGTCGATCTGGGCCGAACCAGCAGCAACCCACCTCTGATATAGGTAATAACAGTACTATAGTTCTATATCTATGGATAACATGTCATTACCAGAAAAGTAGAAAATAGGAGTATTGTTATGTTTTCTACCCACGAGTTTAATTCTATTCACTTACACTGATGTAGTCTTCAAAGCATAAACCAAAGAACTGGTTTAGCTTTTTATTTTTTTCTTGAATATTTCTTCAATCTTCCTAGATAGCCTATAGCCATAGATTTAGACTACAGATCTAAGGAGGAGTAGCTTTCTACATCAGCCAAAGTTATCTAGGTGGAACAAAGTTCCTAGGGCACGTATGATAGTGATTTGGTGGTGGTGCAGTGGTTAGAAAGCAATACTGCAGGGTAATTCTGCCAACTGCCAGCAGTTCAATTCTCAATGGCTCAAGGTTGATTCAGCCTTCCATCCTTCTGAGGTAGGTAAAATGAGGACTTAGATTGTGGGGGAAAATATACTGACTCTGTAAACTGCTTATTAGAAAGGGCTGTAAAGCACTATGAAATGATATATAGGTCTATATGTTGCTATTTGACACTGCCTTTTTCTAAAATACTGCTTTTTTTCTATAATTGCTATTGTTCTGGACTTTCCAGATGGTCTGCCATCTAAATATGTACCAGGGCAATTCTATGTAACTTTTGTAATCAGCCCAGTCTAGATATCAGATCAAGTCTTTACTAAGGTCATAGAGTATCATGCAAACCTCGATGTATATAGCTATTCCAATATCAGTGAGAAATATCCTGCTTTTCATTCCCCCTTCATATTATTATGAATGACTATTTTCTGTTTATTATACATAGACGACTCTAATCTGCATGACTACAATCAGTTGAAATGTCTTTCCAGCTTTTACCTTTTCACCCTCTAAAGGCTTTTTCCAATTCTCTGTCCCTCAATTCTTGTCTTGCTTGCTTTTCATCAAAGTAAGCCAAGTTAACTCAGTTGAAAATACGAAAAGGATTATCATAGTTTTTGCTTAATAGTTTGTATCTGTTCAGTTCTTCAGTAGGTTGCTGTGTTTTATGTTGGCAATTCCTTATTAGCAACCAATTTAAGTTAGATGCACAATTGGAAAATGTATCTTTTCCTTTATGACGTTATACATAGAAATCGCTTATTTTGAGAGGAGAAAAATACAATTTCTGTCTCTGTTTCCTTCTTTATGAAGAAAATAAATGCTGAGTTTCCAAATGTCATATGCCCATGAAAAGGGAAAAGAAAACAAGCTTCATGATCCTGGCTGAACAAAAGGTCTGCTGACAGCAATATCTCAAATCTAATCTAAATAGAAAGTAGTCAGGTTATTTTCCCCAGTTTTATTTCAATGAAATTAATTTCCCAGTTTGATGAAAGTTCTGATGAAAGGCAGTTGTGTGTGTGTCTCTCTCTCTAGGGATAGAGAAAAGGGGGTTGTGAAAAATATTCAAGAAAAACAATTTTGTAAGTGTATGGTAGGATTACATGTGCACTCTTGGGCTTAAAGAACGGTTGTTAATACAACACATACTTTTCTACTTATTGATTAATAGATTGACTAAATTTAGGGTTTTTTTGTGACTGAATGGAACTGAGCTGTTACTGGCCGGATGCCCTTCCTGACACCTGTGCAGAGTTCTTAGCGTATATTTTCTCTTTATGCCCTGATAAAGAAGCATCTGTCATGCCTAGGATTGAACTCTCAACCTTCAGAGTGTGAGGTAAGTATCTTTACCTCTAGGCCTGTGGTGTCAAACTGGATTTCTTTGATGACCAAATCAGCACTGTAATGCTCGCAGGCCAGCAGGTGAAAGGGGAGGTGGAGAGGCGGATGCCACCTGCAGCACTTTACTGGCAAAAAGGGGGGCATGAGGGGCATGTGCCCCATACCTCATTTTTGCTTTCCATGGCACCCTGCAGTACTCTGCTGGTTGAAAACAGGCTGAAAACAGGTCTCTTGAGGTCCACGCGCAACCCAGTGTGCTGCTGGGGACCATGGCATGTTTTCAGCAGCAGAGGCACCACAGGTCAATCCTTTGATATTCCCAGGCTGGCCCCGCATGTTGGATTTAAGCACCCCATGGGCCGGATCTGTCCCACAGACTTTGGGTTTGACACCCCTGCTCTAGGCCAACATGCTTCTTGATTGACTAAATTTATAATCCCACCAAAATGCCATGATTCTGGGTACTGTACAAGATGTGGAGGATGAATCCAGAGTAGGAGCAATAGTGCAAAGTGTGTAGGAGATGGCTTTTGGAGAATCAGTTTTTTTCTGGAAAACTTAGTGCAACTGTCTTTTTTTTTTTAAACCAACGATCTGAAAAAAATCTAACAAACTGTCACAACAGATATAATCGTTGCCCTTCCTCTAATGCAACATCTTGGAAGTAGGTCTTAATGTATCTGTCAGTCTTGTTTTTCATTCCTCTTAATTCTATCCTGCAGGCACAAACTTGTGTAGAAGGTGCTTAACTGTGTTAATTAAAGATGCCAGCCAAGCACCAGTGCTTAAAAATGAAGCTGCCAGTGGTATGGTCTCCTTTAGAAAGATAGATTGATATAAAGCTTCAACCAATTGCTCTTTAAATCCTGCTGCCACTAGCTATTGAGTTGCAAAATAACAAGTAACAGAAGGAAAAAAATATCTAAAAGATACAGGTTTTATGGAGATTGTATCAGTAAATCTCTATTTTGATAGAATATCTTTTTAAAATTATTATGATTTAGATTATGTTCAGGAAATGTACATTAAGGATTCTCCAGAGAGCAATAAGCATAGCCAAAATACTTTAATTAATAACTACTCCAGAAAGAACAACTTTTACTTCCCTCTCACATGCTTTATGTAGATTTTGCCCTTAAAGGGAGAGAGTGTTTCTGATTCTGGCACATAATCCCAAATTGATTCTAAGTGCTCCCCATACATATTCACTTAAAGAAACTATCTCAAGTCTTTGCTTTTCAAATTGTCATCATAAACCATAGGCTCATCTTCACTTAGAGCAGGGGTGTCAAACTCGTGTCGTCACTGGGGCGTCATGTGATGTATCGGGACTTCCCCCCCTTCGCTAAGCCAAGTGTGGGCATAGCCAACATGTGACACATCTTGCACAGGGGTTGTGAGTTTGACAGCCCTTATTTAGAGGTACCTTCAATTGAGTTCAAGAATTTTACTATGTATTAAGGGCATGGAATTTTAATGCTGTGATTAGTGCAATTTAATTTAATTTAATTTAGTAATTTACTATATTTAATTTAATTTTTAAATTTAATTTAATCTTTCATTTAAGCTACATTTAAATCCAGAATGACTCTGGGCAGCTCACAAAGTGAGAAAGAGAATACAACAGAATACAATTTTAAAATTAAAAGCGAATAGAAACAGATAGGAAAGGAACAGGATAGAGAACAAGATGACCAATCCATACAACAGCACAAGGTACATATAACAACCAAACTCACTAAGGGCTGCAAACATCCTACCCCAAGGTCTGGGTAAAATAACCAAGTCTTCAAGGTCCTTCAGAATACTACTAGTATTATTGTTCTTAAATGGATCTATGGCTACCTTTAGTTCCAACAGCAATAAAATAGATTTAAAAGATTGTTGATGTCATCCTCATTGCTGGAATGATTATTGATACAAATCTTAAAAGAACTCGGTTTGCCTTCCGTAACAAAAAAAGTGAAATGGAAAGTGAAAAGATCCATAGTAAAAGGGCAATGAGCGAAGGTGGTATTCAGCAGGTTCTGACCAGTTCTGTAGAACTGGTAGTAGAAATTTTGAAAAGTTCAGAGAACTGGTAAATACCACCCATTTATTCTCTGCCTCCCAAGTGCCATCTGATCAGGAAGAAATGGGGATTTTGCAGTAACCTGTCCCTGGAGTGGAGTGGGAATGGAAATTTTACAGTATCCTTCCCTTGCCATGCCCACCAAGCCACGCCCACAGAACCTTTTAGTAAAAAAAAATGAATCCCACCGCTGGCAATGAAGAATAGGTGAACTTAAATCAGACATTCTTAGCTGGTTTTTGTGGTTAAGGAAAGAGTGGATTCTGAGTTTCCTGCTCTTGGTTCAGAACCTTAACTATTATGCTGGATGTGATGTCTTCCATACACTGCCAGTTGAAGGAGAATATATATTTTCCAAGTTTATCCAAAATTGTTTTCTTTTTACCCCATACACACACAAACACACACTTGAGAAGTCTTGAGGCTCTGACTTTGCAGTGCATTCCTATTCATCTTTATTGTTACATTTCCCGGGGTAAATGTATGCTGTATTATGGCCTTAACAGCCTCAGGACCAAGACATGGAGAGTTAAGCACTGGAGCTGGCAGTTAAAACTGTGATCATTTCATTGACTCAGGTCCATTAAGAAGCCATTTGCTTACTTAGTCTAGCTCTGCAGCAATGCAATTAAATTGTCCCTGTTTGGCTTTTCCTCATGCTCAGCTATGTCGCATCCTATGCCTGCTTGCCACTTTGGGAATATTTTTTAAACTGAAAAGCAGTTTATATGCTTTCTGGAAAAAAATATTATGACTGGAAATTAATGATAAATATCTGCCATTAAAATAATGAAAAGTCAAATTCATTGACTCATTACCCATAACCACAGTATGTGTGTGTGTGTGTGTGTGTGTGTGTGTGTGTGTGTGTGTGTAAAAGGTGCTATACACTATGTACTGAGAATCTTTTCTCAGTCTGAATACTTAGCAGAGTTTATCCTTAGTGAAGTACACCTAATAAATAGCTGACAATAGCTTACTAAATGCTTAGTAAAACAGTTCTGTCTTTCGATACATACCAGATTTCTTATCTCCCCCCACCCCAAAAATGATGCAGTTTTGCAGACTTTCAATATATCCACTTGTTCATTTAGAATATGGTCCTGGGGAAATGGCTTCAAAAGTGTACATTTCAATAGGTCCCAAATATGAACATTTACGTTGAGATGATTTAAAAAAAAAAGTTGATTAATCTGACTATTGAGTGATGTGTTCACAAATTCTCTCTCTCCCCCGCCCCCCCTCTCTCTAGCAGAAGATGCAAATACATCAGGTGCTTTCTATCAGGAGCAAAGCTACATGGAAACTGAATTTTGAATCATTATTTGCAAAAAAAAGGACATGGCAGTAAGTTATTTTTCTTTAGGTTGGTTTAGGTTGCTCATTGCCTTCATGTTTATTACATCTCCCCTTATTATCATACACAATTTGACTACCTAAATATTCCATTTTGCAATATTTAATATGTAAATATATTGAGATCGCTCCATGAATGTTTCATTCCATTTTTTAAAAAAGAAAACTTTCTAGTACTTTTGGTCAGGGAGGATCTTGGCCAAGGTGACTGCACCCTAGATGGAATTCTTTAAATTGAATGAATGGAATCAAATATAGGTGTCAGCTATTCAATTACCAAGCTTGTTGTAAAATTTTCAAACTTTCCTTGCACTCAACCCAGAAAACTTTTGTTCTTGAGAAATAGTAAATATTCCTCAACTTGTACTTTGATTGCTGAGTATGTGGATGTCTTAGGTCGCTTGAAAACAATGACAAGGACATCCTCACCAGACATCATCATCATAAAGTTTTGCTCTTAGAGTTTTAGCATTTAAAAGGAAGACATCATCTGCATTACTTCAGTGAAAGAGCTTGGTTAAAAGCATACCTTGTGCCCTGGGATCAAATCTCAGTGTGCCACCTATGAATCCTTTTTACTTCAAACTATGTGACTGACTTATTTTTGAAAGCTGAAAATTTCCTTGAATTACGCAAACAGATCACTCACTCACCATGTTTTATCTTTCAAAAAGAAGTAGAGGTGCATGGCAGATTTCCTACTACTATTACTTGCTGTAGGTGCGCGCACACACTTGCACAGGCATACAAAATGCCAAACTACTATAAAAGCATGGCTTTACAGTTGTAAGCTTTAAATTTGTTCTGGAGGAACTGAAGAGGATACTAAACAAGGATTACAGTAAAGGCCTTTACATAACATTCACTTTATCCCTGGATAACATTTCAATAAGCTTGTTCCTTCTGCTTTTAAAGATCATGTTATGCCCTTATATACACATTTACATGAACCTTTATTACTAGACAGCAGGCAGATGTGCCAGGAGATACAATGTTGTTTAAATAGCAACAATATAAATGATCTCGCTAGTGGACAGTGAGGGGAAAAATCCTCTGCAATTTGCTCAATGATGCTGCAAATGAAGCATTACTACTTTACGTTGCCAACTTTCATTTGTTTACCAGAACCTAATTTGTAGAATTATTGGCAGTATCAGTAATTGTGGTTTTGTTCTATTAAGTGAAGAAGCCAATGTCCATTTCAGTGGCACTATGGAGTTGCTCCATATAATATTGTTGTCTGCTTTTATTTTTCTTAGGAACTGTAAAATGAATCAACAATTGTAAGACATATTAATTTCTTCTATCACAGATCTCTGCATACAACTTTAGAATAATAAAGCAATGTCATTAAAAAATGGTGCACAATCACATTTTTGATGCTGGGCAAACTGGTTGTTAAATTATGTGAAGCCAATAATGGTATAGACAGATACACAAATGATAAATAGACATAGACATATAAATAAATGATTGATAGAAGACGATAGATAGATAGATAGATAGATAGATAGATAGATAGATAGATAGATAGATAGATAGATAGATAGATAGAAATATCATCTTAGACTTTAATACCGATTCACAGTGCTTTACAGGGCGGGGCATAACCTTTTCCTAGGGGGTCACAGCAACACTTGTAATAGCAACACAAATAATTCATACACCATTCGAAAGCCCATCAAAAACTGAGTTTATTGACACGATTTAATAGTCAGTATGACCACCATTAGCCCTTCAAACAGCATTCAAACGAGGTGGATAAGAACACAACAAATCTTCAAACAGTTCCGTTCGATTTTCCAGATTTTTCAACACAGTTTCCAAATTCATTCTCAAAGTTTCAACCGAATATCGACACCTCATTTTAAAGCCCATAAAAAACTGAATTGAATGAGCTATTAAATGTTAAATTTGTTTTGGTTGAAACTTTGAGAATGAATTTGGAAACTGTGTTGAAAAATCTGGAAAATCGAACGGAACTGTTTGAAGATTTGTTGTGTTCTTATCCACCTTGTTTGAATGCTGTTTGAAGGGCTAATGGTGGTCATACTGACTATTAAATCGTGTCAATAAACTCAGTTTTTGATGGGCTTTCGAATGGTGTATGAATTATTTGTGTTGTTATTACAAGTGTTGCTGTGACCCCCTAGGAAAAGGTTATGCCCCACCCTGTACATTCTCTATTATTGCTCCCAACAATCTGGGTCCTTATTTTACCAACCTTGGAAGAATGGAAGGCTGATTCAACCTTGAGCCGGTGAAATTCAAATTGCAGGCAGCTGGCAGGCAGCAGAAGTAGCCTGCAGTACTGCATTCTAACCACTGTGCCACTGTGGCTCATCAGATAGATGATAGATAGATAGATAGATAGATAGATAGATAGATAGATAGATAGATAGATAGATAGATAGATAGATGATAGATCAATTGCTGGCTTGATCTTGGTTTCTCCTGCAGTCCAAGCCAGTATATCTGTATGTCCAGTGAGAGGATAGAGATGTAGCTGCAGCACTCTAAAATGACCAATAGGAGTTGGGGAAGTCCCAGTCCCTGACCTCATCATTGGCAACTTAATCAGTGAGGTGTTATAGAATGTTTGCATGGTAAGAACACTCTTGTGGGGGGGGGGGATGAAAACATAGAGTAAAACAAAGAAAGTTTTAAGATGACTATAACAGCTGTGCTCTGGGCTCAGTAGGTGAGAGGCTAAAGGGAAGGGGGATTTTGACCGAAACATAAGATCTGTTGCCTAAGAAAGAAGGCAAAAAAGATTTTCTAAGGCTTGGGAAGCAAAATAACGTTCAGAAACAGCTCAGTCAGAAGTTTCCTTGATTCACAGAGGTATAAGGAGGGGAGATGTAGCACAATCTGACTTGCAGGATTATGCTTTTATGGAGAATCTCAATACAATGTAGTTCTAATACTATTTTGTGGCATTGGTTTTCTATTTTAGTCTACCTAGCGGAGTTGATAAGAGGAAATAAAATTTGCATTGTGAGGACAAATCATTTTTGTGCCCTGATTAGTAGAGATCTGAGGTTGAACCTTAAGGCAATTTAATTTAAAACAAAAAGTGAAATGCCAGGCTATGTAAAATCCAGACCTAGCTGAGGTCTTATACCCTCTGTATGATTTGCACAAGCAGACTTTTAGAGGTTTCTCTGCAACAATGTAAAAACAATCCATTTAGAAAGTATTAACATGTTTTTATGGAAGAGGGGAGGCATTGGGTGCCTCCTGCAGTCCTTAAGAATCTTGCAGTGCATTTGATATAGTTGATTATAACATTTTGCAAACCAAATTAGCCTCCTAGTGTTTGATGGTTCAATTTGAAATGGATCGCTACATATGCAAATATAAGATGCTGAAGAGCCAGTTGTCTTGATTTGGAATTATACATTTTCTTAATAGTATCAGGACTGCCATGCTATGCTTTCTTGACCTGATGAAAGTGTTTTGACTATGAACTTAAAGACACAAATAGTTGCAAATGCTAACGTATGTTATATATTTCTATTATTCTTCAAACACATCACCTTTTAAAACTAAAAAAAATGGATAAGAATTCCTGTCCCTGGCCCAGGATTTAAAGGCATGACACACACAGGCATGCATGCACACCCATAGACATGCATTTATGCATGCATACATGCACAAAACCATATAACAGTAACAAGATGGCAGAAAGGGTCAGATAGACAATCCTGTCATGCACCTATAAGGGGCTCCAACCACCCTAGTTCAATGCCTATGATTAGAGTCAGATCTTTAAGGCCATTTCAAATGCCATCAGATAGAGTGGCACCAAGAACTCAGGGAAATCAGTTTCCACCAGTTCTCCCAAAGTCCCATAATAAAAGAAGGATGGGAGTTATTTCACATTGCGAACTTTTTAAGGCAGCCAAAGGATAATGAAGTGGCCAAATATCCTCCCTTTCAGCTTGAAGTACTTCATTATATATTCATTTGTAAAATCCCAATATTCAATTATTTTAGACTTACACAGAAAGAAAGTTTTTTATAGCTTGATAGATATTGAAGGAGGTTACTACAGAGTTACTACCAGTGGTGGGTTTCAAAATTTTTTAGAACCTCTTCTGTAGGTGTGGCCTGCTTTGTGGGAGTGGCTTGCTGGCCATGTGACCAGGTGGGAGTGGCTTGCCAGCCATGTGACTGGGTGGGAGTGGCTTGCAAGCCATGTGACTGAGAGGGTGTAGCCAACTTGTAAAAATGTGGTGAAACTCACTTAACAATGCTCTTGCTTGGCATTTGAAGCACGCAGCCTGTCAAGTTATAAGACCCTTGCACCCTTAACCCTTTAGGAAAAAAACCCAGGGGTGTTCAAACTTGACAGCTTTAAGACTTGTGGACTTCAACTCCCAGAATTCCTCCTCCAGTCATGTTGGCCCAGGAACTCTGGCACTGAAGTGTGCAAATCTTAAAGCTGTCAAGTTCCAAGACCCTTGTACCACTAACCCTTTAGAAAAAAACCCAGGGATGTTCAAACTTGACAGCTTTAAGACTTGTGGACTTCCCAGAATTCCTTCTCTTGCTCTTCATCTTGATGATGTGCCAACGGGCAGAGGGAGGGAGCTGGAACCGGTTCTAAATGGTACTGTAGATTTGTGGAACCTCTTCTATAGAAGAGGTTAGAACTGGCAGGAACCCACCCCTGGTTACTACAGATCAATGCTTGCAAGGACCCCTGCTTCTGTTATTTGTTCCACTTGCAAATTCAATCAGTAACCCGGGCTTAACACCAACATTGTCTATAAGCATAAAATTTCCATTTGGTATCTATGAAGCAAATATATAGAGAACCTTATTGAAAGATTGGTTAGATTAAATATCTCAAGTATTATGATAGCTTTTAAAGTATGAGGAAGATATAGTAGATTTTTTACTTCAGTTGGAACTGAGGAGCATTTGTGAACTTGTTGAGGATGAGGGGATGGATAAGCAGCTCTCTGAATAAAAACCTTCATTTTTCAAAGATAATAAAAGAATGCTTCATACTGTAGTAAGTTTAGTGACCTCTTATTTCAAACTCTTAACTGACATCAATCAAAGGAAGATCAGACTTTGGCATCTTTTCCTTTTCTCAGGTGGAAAGTTCATTTTAAAATACACAAATTGATGATTACTCAAAAGAATGTAGAATAAGTTATTGGGTCATTAAAAGACCCAAGAATGAACTGAAACAATTATTTCTTGATTAATATTTCAAATGCATATTTTAAAAATGTAGTTGTTTCAAAAAGTGGACTAAGTTCATATGTAATCATGACTATATATATATATATATATATATATATATATATATATATATATATATATATATATATATATATATATATATATATATATATATATATATATATATATATATATATATATATATATATATATATATATATATAACTATGATTGAGTTGTTTTTGATAAAATATTTAAAGAATGAATGAAGGTTAGAAATGTGGTAAGAGATTCTGAATGCGGAACAAATTATTTTGGGGATAGTGTCTGGAGTAAAAATGGAGCAGCTGCAGGAAAACTATGTACAAGTCCTGCATGTGAAATATTAACAGCCAGATTAATCTCTGAACAGTGTGAATGAAAAGTGGAAAGACGAAAAAGAATGTAGAAGTTACTTCATCAGAGCAAACCAACTAACTGACGAGCATAGAATAGAGAATAGAGATTTGAACTTCCAACAAAAACCCTCCTACATACCATATGGTTCAGGGGTGGGTTGCTGTTGGCATTACTGCCAGTTTGGTGCGCAAAAAAAAATGTATTTTTTGCATACTTCTTTTCTCTAATGCAGTGGTTCCCAACCTTTTATTTTGGCCATGCCCCACCTAAGCATCTCTAAAATCCTGATCCCACCCCCGTAAAATATAATTTTTACTTTACTCAAAAAGTGAAGTCTACTCATTTGGAGGAAGCCTAAAAGGCCATTAAAGTGTTTAAGCGAGGTTCAAATCGCCCCCATTAAAAATCAAATTGCCCCCCTGTAGGAACCACTGCTCTAATGTATAACTTTCCTCTCTAACTCTTACATTGTACAGTAGGAGTATCAAACTGGTGGCCCACAGGCCAGATGCGTCACACACAGATCACATCCATCCCGGCTTCTCAAAGGTAAAAAAACATTGTGATATGTTGCAGTACGTCACATGATGTGATTGAGTTTGATACCTGTGTTCTACAAGCTACCTCCAAGATCACATGAATAAATTTGGAGGTTGAACAAATATATACAAGGGGACATTATTAGGATGGATCCATTTCACTACTCAGTTGGCCAGTGAACAAGCAAACTTTTTATTCTGAATTCTTTCCACAGAATTATTCCTTCATGGTAACTAAATCTTGATAATTTTAATTAATTAATTAATTGTGCTTAATTATGCAAAACAAAGCTAAGGAGCTGGATCCCAAAATAATTACCTGATGAGGTGATGAGGAGTTTCAGCACCTTCAGAGGTTTTTGCTTCTTTATCATGTACATTCTGCTTTTAGAAGTTCCAACTTGTCCTTTAATCCTCTTGAAAGTGAACACATGATTGATAATATTTTGGCTTATTTTGTTCTCTTAGTCCTAATACCTAGCTTTCTATCCACCCTTACTATATATTCTTAAAACAGCTAGAACTCAGATGCATTTATTATTATATTTTGGGAGAATTACTCAAACTTTTAAAGCAATGACAGGCAATGGTCTTTTATTATCTAAGGTTTAGATTTTTTCCCCACAGCAGGAAAGGTGTGTTTTGAATCCTGTCTGCTAAGGCATTCCACCTGATACGACACAGGAGACAAGCTTTTTCTGCTGTGGTACCCACCCTCTGGGACATATTCCCCACTGAGGTGAGATTAGCCCCAAACCTTGGCTGCCTTTCATAAGCATTCAAAATGTGTTTTATTTTTCCATGGGGCCTGGGATCTCCTACAACAGAAGGCCCAAATATTGATTGCTCCATATATAACATCTTAATTCAACCCTCACACAAACGTGGTTATATTTAATTGTTTTTACTTTCAATTTCTTGTGTGAGATAAGGTTCTATATGAATTTGCTAAAATAAAACAAATAGATTATAAAATAAAAGTAAGAGACTTCTATGCAATTTTTCTTGAAGAAGTTTTATACATCTGAATTGGATTACTAGAGTAAGTTCTTCTATAAGCAGTTGTTTAATTTGTTTTTTAGATAACTTCTCCTATCCTGAGTGTGGTATATGTTTTCCCATGTCTTTCTCAGAAGTACATGAATTTGGTGCCTTATTTTTTCTCTCTTAAAAAAAATAGAATTTTGAAACACATTGAAAAAATATATGGAAGCTGGACCACTTTATTTCTAGTACTGTTTTCTAATTTTTTTGCAAATGTGCCCACATCCAATGTATTTATATTTCATGGCATTCATATTTTCTTATAAGTGTTTGAGGAACTATAAATACATTGTAATATTGCTATATATTATTACCAGGATATACTGTTAATGCAATTTGTTATCATTCTTTATTTAAAAGTTTTAATAATCCATCCTATGATTAGTTGTAATGTACTTTGCCATATGATTACTCAATGAAGTACTCAACTGAATGCAATCCTCCACTTGTGTGTTTTGCTACATTTTTTAAAAAAGTATTAAAAATCTTGTAAATGGGAGCTGACAAAAATATGACAGTAGTGAATTTTGAAGATATTAAAGCATTTGGTAACTTACAGCAATTAATTCTGTAAGAAATTGAGTTAGTGTCGGAAATTGTCTCTGTCCACAAAAATCAGTTGCCACTACTTAACAGAATACCCATGAAAAATTAACATAATGTAGATATTTCATAAAGTTAAATGAAATGTAATAAGAATGTTCTTAAGCATTCTGCCATTGCTTGCTGATCAGACTACAGCTTCTCATTTTATTTTCTTCACATTAGGACAGCTCAAAACAGAGGCAGGATAAGGCCATAATTGTCATAATTTGTAATCTATCAGAAAATTGACTTTTTAAATTATTTGCCATCAAGTTGTGTCAATTCTTAACAAACAGATAGATTTTTCCATGACAATCAGTCCCTACCTTGATTCTTCAGGCTTTCCAACATGCACCCAAATGTCACTGGAACTTGAGTGTATCCACCAAATGAGTTAATCATCCTCTTCTCTTTCCATCCTCTTTTCCCAGAATCAAAACTTTTACAGAGAGCTAGGGCTTTACATAATGTGTCCAAGGTAGAGTAGTTTGAACCAGGATATGTGTGTCCTGAGTGCCTAAAAAAATGAATAGGTCTGGGTATATGAAGGTGTTTCCCCAACCCAGCCTCACATTTTCAACACTCCCATATTCCAAAAAACTCCTGAATAGGTGGGGCTCCATGGAATTTTGGTTGGGCTATTGTTGCAAATGTGAACTGTTATGTATATAGTATACTGTGAAACCATGCTGTATATTATATTACATCCTCATTGTGATTAGAATAGCTCTCTTGATGCATTTGCTGTGGTTTGAATAAATGTTGAAAATTATGGAATTTAAGTACAGACTTTAGTTTCTGCTCATATAGTCTGTAAGTCGGGTTACTGGTGTTTATTGTATTAAATGAGGACGTTATATATAAAACTGCAGAGGAATCACTGGTAAAGTGGGATTGTTAGCTTACCGTGGTCACTCTAATGCTGTGTTGCAGCCCAGCGAATTTGGGTTACAGGTTCTTTTGAATTTGGAAATACCTAAGACTTTATTGTAAAACAGGGTAAGAAAGTTACAAAATAACATAATGTGAAACAAGCAAGGAATATTCAAGAATACTGGAAAATATAACACAAGGCAGCAATCAAAGAAAATACAATAAGCCAATAAGCCAAAGAAAGAATGAATTTATGTCCCTTCTGTATAAGTTTCCAGTTGGAAAATCCCCAAACAATTAGCCTGCAAAGCCACCAAGCATGCAGCTTGCTCTCAGTTAAGGGTGCATTGAAACTCCATTCCATGACAGTTTTTAGTTTTTGACTAGATTAATTAGGTTCTGACCTACTACAGTATCATTACATCTGGTTTTGATGGTCTTGTTGAAAACCCAAGTATAGCCCTTTAATAAGAAAAATAAGTGCTAATTTATTTATTTTATTTAGAAATTTATATATAACCATCTACTTACAGTGACTCTTACAAGCAATAAAACACAATATAGAGGAAAAAAACCTAATACAACCCCCCCCCCCACGTCTCTCCTGTGTGTATTTAACACAGTCAGATAAAGTCATTTGGTGGTCTTCACCCCATTCTGAGTTCCCCAGGCCCATTGGCAAAACCAAGTCTTCAGGGCCTTATGAAAAAGTGTTAAAGTGGAGGCCAGTCTAATTTCTTAATGGATGATTGAGGCATCACAGAGAAGGCCCTTCTTCTGGGTCTTGTCAGATGTACCTTCTTAGGGGACAGGACCCACAACATTCCTTTCCTATCTGCTCTACTAGATCGGGTGAATGTAACCAGCAAGAGAAAGTCCATTAGATAAATTTTCTCCAAGCCATGAAGGATGTTAAAGGTGACAACCAGCAGCTTGAATTGCACCTGGAAGCAAATTGACAACCAATGCAGCTCCCACAGGAGAAATGACACATGTGTACACCAATATCTGCACAAACCTTTTGACTACTGTATTTTGAATCAACTGGAAGTTATGGATGCTTTTTAAGAGCGTGTAGAGCGTGTTGCTTACTTGCTTAATTCTATCTTCTATATTCAATTATTACATGAAAATATAGCTATCATATATTTAAGGGAACAGGTATACACCACTATCTAATTTATCCTCGCCAATTGATTTGTAAAGCCATCACACTACAATCAGAAACAATTTATTATTATAATTATTAACAATAATAATAATATGCATTTTATATTTCACCCACTTCTTCCCCTATTTTGCTCGGTTGTCTCATTAAGACTTTTAATATTTAATCACATATTTTTTTCATTTTCGGAATGAAGTTTTTTCAGGTTTGATTCTTGTAGGATTCTAGCTGGTTGTGTAATGATGAAAGAAAAGGAGGGGACACAACTTAATTCTCTTTTGGGAAAAAAAGTTTTAGTACAACCAATGAAGTAATAATGGTTTATCCACAATTTTAACTGGTAGAACTCTCTTCTTTTTTACTTGAGAAAATCTTGTTATTGAGAATGAGATTGTCATTCAGTGTGCTATGTTTCTTTATTTTTTTAGAGATACTGATATGTGAGGATTTTGGAACTAGCTGAATGAAGTTCTGTTCAGAGAAATTTGCTATGCCTTATCTAACTTAAACTATTGCTATAGTTGTAGGACAGATTAATTACTCATCTTGTCTCCTGACAATTTGATGTGCAGCTAATCCATTGTTCTGTGTACAACATCTTACAAATTAGTCTAACTCAGTAATATAGGGAAACTTTCTTTTCCACAGAAAGTAATTATTTAAAGCTTAATTGCTTCTTCTTTCCCCCAGAATTAACCCTTTCCCACGGGTTACTGTCTCTTGTCCTCTTTTCTCAATCACTGTTATATTTCTATTATTTAGATTTCTATTATTTAGAGGGTTTTATCCCACCTTCCCATAAATCAAAGCTAAAACTAAGACAGATCAAAACAATCATTTCATTGTCAAAATTGTTTAAAACAACTATATATAATTTGAAGTGTCTAAGCCAATAATAATGTCTTCTAAAAAAGGATAGAGCAAGTATACAGTAGGTTCCTTTCTGATTTATATCAGCATGACAATTTCAATACAATTTAATGAAATGTTGTTTTTACTATGTTAGACCACCCTTGGTTTGAGAACTTCCACTGGACTAGAACTATAGAAGTCTGAACTAAGGACATTCCATCAAACAGATCAAATCACTAGAAAGAAAGAAAAAACTTTGAGAACAGATTAGAGATCCAGATTATGTGTCTATCTTTCAACTGACATTATTTAAAGAGATAAATAACAAGAGATACATGGAATCTTAGGTCAATCTTTGAGGATATACATGCTGTTTGGTAGATGTTCAATAAAACAAGGAAAAAAACAAACCCAGAGGTCACTTCCACCCTTTCAATAGGACATTTTTCTTGTTTTTTTCTTGGTTTTCTATTAAAATAAATAAAACAAAATAATAAGAAATAAAATAGGGTGCAAAATTGACTGTTGGATAATTGAAAAACTAATTCTAATTGTTTTGCCTCCCCTACTTAAGAAGGCAACTCTTTTGCGCCCAGACCCGGGCTGTTCAAAGCTGGTATTACAAAACCATTAAGCTTTGGGAAAACTCAGTTAAAGGATTTCATATTCAGTGAAATAATCTGCTCTCCTGCATTAGTCAGACCCCAAATGCATTTTTTCCCCACTCAGTTCCACAAATAAATTGGTTGCGTAGAAAGAAGAGAAATGGCAATGAAATCATTGAGGAAGTTTTATTTTCCCAGAAGTCTTCTGCATGCAATATTGCAGAAAGAGCGGGCCATGTAAATCAGATTAAGGGATTCTACTTAAGAAAGCAAAGGAAATAAACATATCAAGGGGAAGAGAGATTTTATTAGCATTTTAGATTGGATTGTATGGTCCTAGATAGCTGTTAAGGCTCATGTTAATGTATTTAATAATTTGAGATTTTGCATCTCCGAATTAAGTGAATGTGTTTAGCGCTATTTATACAACACATGTGGGAATTGTGTACTAGTTTCTCCCTTTCTACTATTATCCCCATCTTTTTTTTCCTCTGTAAGAGATGTAGGGAATATGACAAGCTACTCTATTTGCATAGGTTCACCGACTGTTAAGAATTCTATTTTTCCAAAGTTTTATCCACCACAAAATTGTCTATGGGGAGAGCATAGGGTGAAACTGGTAAACTCTGAATCTTATCAAACTAGCAACCAAAATCAGGAATCAAGTGCAAACTGGTGGTATTTTTCTTGTGATATTACAATACATGTTTCATTACTTTTGTATCATCATAGTTGGCAGTAGATACATTATGCCATCTCCCTCCTGAAATTTCCTCTGCTTTTTTCCACCAGCTTTCATTCAGTGTGATGAGATAGTCAAAGTGTCTGATCATACCAAGTTATATTGTGCAAAGATCTACGCTGCTGTTAAACTTAATGGGTGGGGAGTGGGGGAGAGAATTCTATGGCAGAAATCTTCTCATTGGTGTTAAAGTTGTGGTGATAAACATGTTACCTAATTTAGGAACACAATTGAGGAATTCATCTCATTTTACCCAGAAACTGATTGGAGACTTTTGAAAGCCACCGATGGCCAGCAATAGTTCTATACTGCCCAAAAAGCTTCTGTGAATGAAGAAGGTTCTTCATTACTTACAAATGCCTAGAATAGGATGAAAATAAAGGTTATAATGAATGTAACATGCTCATCCTTATTTTTTTATACAATTTATATATAATGTATTTAATTTAATATGACTTCTCTTTCACATGAAACCTGAAGAACCCCATTATTGGATATGCCACTTTGTGATCTTAGAGATAAAAATGGATTATAAAGAAATGACAATAAAAGCACAACATGCAAAAATTCCCCCAGTTGTCATATTGGTGGCAGCATTTTTTTTATTTCTCAAGCCTATCAATATCTACAGAATACTCTATTTGCAGAAAATGTACTTTCTACAGACAGATAATTATTTAGAACATAACAAGTAGCAAATGAGGTTGGCATTGCTTGTTATTTCCAATAGCTGGAGCAGTTTGTGGTGCTGAAGGCGATGAAATGTGCTCATAGCAACAGATTGTAAAGTGTCCACAAGTTGAAGGTTGGCAGAACAGTATTTTCATTTACACAAGAATTTAAGAAATATAATTTAGCATCCATCTAGTAGTGAAGCATATCAGTATGGAGTTATCTAAATCCTGTTGTCAGAGCTTAATAAATACAGTCAGTAAGTCACTCGTGTCTGGGAGTCCTCCATTTGCAAACAGACTGTGGATGATTACAAGATGACACTCAAACAGATTACATTTTGCTGTTTAAACTACCCATAATGTAATTTAAATCCTAACCACTGTGCACATTTGCATACATTTTCTATGCTTCTGTCTTGTTTAGTCATTCATTCATTCATTCACTTTGTATGACTATGCATTCAACATGCAACACAAGGAGGTCAACAAAAGTTAAAGCAATAAGAAAAAATATTGAGAAAACTATGACACACCACACTTGAGGCAGCACAGATGTGCACGATCAATAAACATTTTAAATAAACTCAGCTTGCTGGGGAAAGCCAGTTTTTTACATTTTAAAGTAGAAGTAGAGAATAGATAGTTGTACTTTCAGATTTACAAGATTCTGTTATATAACCTTACAATAAAAGTGTTATTGCTCATATTAGTGTTTCTTATCTGGACTACCTCAAAGGGCAAGTCTAAAAAGATACATCTAACCCCCTTTCCCTTTACAGTCAAAAAAACTAGAGAGGGTCAAGGTTAACTCAGCCTTCTAGCTTTTTGAGGTCAGTAAAATGAGGACCCAGATTGTTGGGAGCAATATGCTGACTCTGCAAAATGTTTTGAGATTGCTGTAAGGCAGTATATAAGTCTGATTATTATTGCTATTTTCAATAACGAAGCATTTCCTTCTTTCTGTCTTTCCTTCTTTCTTTGCCTCCTCCTGTCTATTTCTAGTTCTTTAACTTGAATATGCATTCATTTTCATTTTATTAAGTTTGTATGCCACCCTATTCCTGAGAGACTCAGGGCGGCTAACAATAAAATTCTAAGCATTATAAGTCTTAAACTTTGAATGACTCAGTGACTCTCATTCAAGGAAAAAGAACCAACCTTTCTTCTCCTCATCTGGTGAAACTACTGAATTAAAAACAAGAAGATTGTTACTTGCCTCTTCCTGAGTAAACCATGAGAAAGAGAGATTTATCTCGATTAAAGTAACTGATTGCAGCAATACCAAATAGGTTCTTCCATGACATCTAGATGCATTTTAAAGACTCCTCGTGGAAGCCAGAAGATCAAACCCACTATATTCTACGTATATGTTTGTGTGTTGATTACAAAATCATTCATACTGTCCTAAGGTTGTTTACATATATACCTCATATTCTCTTCATACATGCATACTACTGTCTAATAAGTATGCATATAATTTTCAACTTGAACTTATTTCAAAACTAAGAAACAAAACAGATGATCAAACCTTCCCAATTGCACTTGACTGACACTATGTAAAGTGCTCAGTTTTTACCTGATATTTTTTAATTACTTTATATCTGTATTATTTATTATGTGTCATCAAGTCATTTCTGACTCTTAGCAACCAGTTATATAGATTTTCTCCATGTCAACCTATCTGTAACCTTTCAATGGTGCACTCTTCCTCATTCTAACTGAATCCATCTTTCCTGCTGGTTGTTCTCTCTTTCCTTCTGCTTTCCCAACTTTAGAGACAGCTGAGTCTTCACATAATGTGTTCAAAGAAGGATAAACTGAGCCTAGTCATTTGTGAGATATATGGGCTGATTTATTTATTTTTTGGCTGTCCACAGTATTCTCAGCAGTCCTCTCCAACACCAAAATTCAAAGGCGTAAACATATTGTCAGGTTCACAGTCTAACTTTTGCTTCCCTAAAGTATCCCAGAATACCATAACTTGTGCTACTCTGATCTTTATAGGTATAGAGACATTTAAATATATTTTCCAAGACCTTCAAGGCTGCTCTAACAAATGCTAGTCTATGGCATGTTTTTGTTGACTGCTTGTTTCTTTTACATTTTTTTATCCCATCTTTATTATTTTTATAAATAACTCAAGGCAGCAAATATACTTAATACTCCTTCCTCCTCCTATTTTCTATGGAGTCAAGGAGCAATGCCTGTGAGGTGGAAGCTATCCACCAGTTTAATATTTTCATTGGCAATTTTAAGACTAGTTGTTTTTACCTGTTGTCATTAGTTTGGTCTTTTATATTTTAATGTTAGTTCTGATTTGCTTTTTTCACATTGCTCTATAACTTTTATAACTACACATTCTTTGCATTTTCAGCTGTCAGTATAAGGCAAGTTATTGATGTTTCTACCTCCAATTTTAAAACCTTGCTCTCTTCTTCCAGTTCAGCTTCCCTTAATTTATATTCAGCATATCACCATTATACCTGCGTCTAATACTAATCAAAGGCAATTTAGCTAAATCAGCCTGTTAGTTTGTCACTTTTGAGCAACAGCTCAAAGCCTATGTATAGCAAACACACCACTTATTAAATCATTCCTTATTTAAGATGAACTGGGAAATATTCAAATTGTTATGCTTTTTTTAACAGTTCTCTGTGTGAAAATAAAATAAATCATTAATGAGAAGATTACTTCTTTTTTTCTAAATAGCTGTAACAGACCCACTATACTTAAAAGAACCCCAGATGTTATACTAATAAACAGAAACCAAGACAAAAATAAAATTCATTCTCTTTCAGGGTTGACTAGACTCATTTATTATTCAATTTCATTTAATTTATCAATGATTTTTTTAAAAATCCTTTTTGAATCCACAGTGTATATATACCAGTGGTGGGTTTCAAAATTCTTTAGCACCTCTTCTGTAGGTGTAGGTTGCTTTGTGGGAGTGGCTTGCCAGCCATGTGACTGGGTGGGCATGGCCAACATGTAAAATGTGGTGAAACCCACTTAACAATGCTCTTGCTTAGCAACCAAAATGTTGGCCCAGAAACTCTGGCATTTGAAGCATGCAAGTCTTAAAGCTGTCAAGTTACAAGTCCCTTGCACCCCTAACCCTTTAGAAAACAAAACCCAGGGGTGTTCAAATTTGACAGCTTTAAGACTTGTGGACTTCAATTCCCAGAATTCCTCCTCCAATCATGTTGGCTCAGGAATTCTAGCATTGAAATGTGCCAGTCTTAAAGCTGTCAAGTTACAAGACACTTGCACGCCTAACCCTTAAAAAAAAAACCTAAGGGGGGGGGACTGGAACCGGTCTAAACGGCACTGTAGATTTGTGGAACCTCTTCTATAGAAGAGGTTAGAACTGGCAGGAACCCTCCCCTTACATGTATGTTGCCAAAAGTATTCTCTCATCCATCCAAATAATCAGAATCAGGTGTTCCAATCACTTCCATGGTGACAGGCATATAAAATCAAGTACCTAGGAATGCAGACTGTTTTTACAAACATTTGTGAAAGAATGGGTTGCTCTCAGGAGCTCAGTGAATTCCAGGGTGGAACTGTGATAGGATGCCACCTGTGCAACAAATCCAGTCATGAAATTCCTTGCTCCTAAATATTCCACAGTCGTCTGTCAGCTGTATTATAAGAATGTGCAAGTGTTTGGGAATGATAGCAACTCAGCCACCAAGTGGTAGGCTACGTAAACTGACGGAGCGGGGTCAGCAGATGCTGAGGCTCATAGTGCAAAGAGATCACCAACTTTCTACAGAGTCAATTGCTACAGACCTCCAAACGTCATGTGGCCTTCAGATTAGCTCAAGAACAGTGCACAGAGAGCTTCATGGAATGGGTTTCCATGGCTGAGCAGCTGCATCCAAGCCATACATCACCAAGTGCAATGCAAATCATTGGATGCAGTGATGTAAAGCATGCCGCCACTGGACTCTAAAGCAGTGGAGATGCGTTCTCTGGAGTGACAAATTGCACTTCTCCATCTGGCAATCTGATGGACAAGTCTGGGTTTGGTGGTTGCCAGGAGAACGGTACTTGTCTGACTGCATTGTGCCAAGTGTAAAGTTTGGTTAAGAGGGGATTATGGTGTGGGATGGGTTTTTCAGGAGCTGGATTTGGCCCCTTAGTTCCAGTGAAAGGAATTCTCAATGCTGCAGCATACCAAGACATTTTGGACAATTCCATGCTCCCAACTTTGTGGGAACAGTTTGGAGCTGGGCCCTTCCTCTTCCAACATGACTGTACACCAGTGCACAAAGCAAGGTCCATAAAGACATGGATGACAGAGTCTGGTATGGATGAACTTGACTGGCCTGCACAGAGTCCTGAGCTCAACCCAATAGAATACCTTTGGGATGAATGAGCCAGGCCTTCTCATCCAACATCAGTGTGTGACCTCACAAATGTGCTTCTGAAATAATGTCAAAAATTCCCATAAACACACTCCTAAACCTTGTGGACAGCCTTCCCAGAAGAGTTGAAGCTGTTATAGTTGCAAAGGGTGGACAGACGTCATATTGAACCCTATGGATTAGGAATGGGATGTCACTTACAGTAAGTTCATATGCGAATAAAGGCAGGTGAGCGAATACTTTTGACAATGTAGTGTATATACAATCGCTGCAACTGACATTCTTTCAATTTTTGAATTTTTGAACTTTCTTTAATATAAACTTAATTAATGCAACAGAGTCAAGCATACTTTTGTTTTACTCCTTTTTTCCCCTGCAAATGCCGATTTTGATGAATGTTTTGGAGACAAAAGCTATGTATGACTTCTACTGCAGATGGATCAGCATCAATGTAGCTATTCCACTACTGTTATCCATTGGAATCCATTAGAGTTGGTGGTATTTCAAAGCAAACAAAATCCATCTTTCTTTATACCTCTAGAGGGAACTTGCAAAGACATTTATTGGAGCATGGAGGAAGTGCAAATAAGCAACTTAGATATTGCTGAAAAATATTTATTTCAGATGTATTTTCTTCTCATACTGAGCATTCTCTAGGCAATTGTTATTCCAGAGCATAATAGTATCAGCTGCCAACTAGTAACATACCCTCTGTATTTTGTTCTAATTCATGTTGTATATCGAAATGTTGTGGAATATAAAAATAGGTAAAGACACCCTCAAATTTAGCTGATATTCATTGCATATATACCTGCAATTTTATTCCATAATTTTATTTTGGTAATTATGTGTTATTATCTTTTTGATTTTTTTTCTTGAAACATTTCAAGTCATGCAAGATAATCCTGTTTATGTTGTATTTTCACACTCTCTCTGGCTTACATGTGTGTACCCTTTCTCAACTTCTTTCTCTCCCTCTCCTTCCCTCCCTCTTTCTCTCTTTCTCTTTCTCTCTCTCACGCACACATTCTCTGTCTGTCTGTGTAACTGTCTCTCCCTCTTTCTCTCTCTCTTAGCCGCCTGGAGTCCTTCATGAGTGGGCGCCATACAAGACCAATAAAATACAAATAATACAAAATCTCTCTCTCTCTCTCTCTCTCTCTCTCTCTCTCTCTCTCTCTCTCTCTCTCTCTCCCTCCCTCCCTCCCTCCCTCCCTCCCTCCCTCCCTCCCTCTCCATTATCAACTACCTAAGCAAGCACATGCCATTTTGGGGCAGCAATATTAAAGGTGGTTTGCTAGAGCTGAGAGAGAGAGAGAGTAATTGAGATATCTAACTAGTTTCATCACTACAGAGGATTAAAAGTCATGGTCTCCCAATTTATATCCTTGTGCCATTACTACAGTCTATTTTATGTTACTTTTAATTTAAAAAGGTAGGACCTCAAAAATGAAGTCAACATTAAGGAATCAGCTTTCATAGATGCTACTCTTCAGTTTCATTCACCAAGTCATCTTTTCCCCCCCACTATTGTGCTATCTGCAGTTTTGTGGCATGGAAAAGTCCAGCTATAGCAAAACAGATAACATAATCTCCTTGAATTTGGAGTAATTGGGGTAAATTGTTTTGTCTGAGTTTCTTTGACTAAACCATAAGCAAAGACCTTTGTGTTTATTTTTGGGTAATATTTTTGAAGCTGTAAGCCATGCTACTGAATATGTTGCCATCCACATTTGTTTTCAAGCCTGATGTAGAATTCTTTGATTTATTTCTAAGTTCCTGGATTACTCATTTTGGTTTGAAATCCTATGTCAGAATATATTCCTCCCAGAAATGCATATGATTATTAACAGTATCACATAACTGAGACATTCAATCAATCAAACAGAATATAGCTGTAAGGGACCTGGCAGGTCTTCTAGTCCAGCATGAATGCTATGTCTATTTATGGTTGTTGTTCAGTTGCTAAATTGTGTCTGACCCCTTGTGACCTCATGGGCCACAAGAAACCAGATTCCTCTGTCCTCCACCATCTCCCACAGTTTGCCAAAATTCATGTTCATTGTGTCAATGATATTATCTAACCATCTTATTCTCTGCCATGCACTTTTCCTTTTCCCTTCACTCTTTTCCAACATTAGAGTCTTTTCCAAGGAATCATCCCTTCTCATTTGGTGGTCAAAGTATTTGAGCTTCAGCTTCAGTATCTACCCTTCCAAAGAACAGTCAGGGTTGATTTCCTTTAGGATTGACAGATTTGATCTCATTGCAGTCCAAGAGACTTTCAATATTTCATAACAAAGATGAGGATCAGTATTTTGCTTGTATGTGACTTTCCTGCTCCAAATTTAGCTTGCTATTCTCTCTCCCTTGAGTCATTATTCAATGTTCTAATCATGACACAAGATTTCTTGCTTTTGTAGATTGCATCTGTCTTCTCAATACATTTGTGTTCTACTTTATATTTTAAACAGCACAGGTGCAAACTCTTCTTTTGCAGACATTTTTTTACAACGATAATAATACATAATATTTATTATAGATGTAAATATAATTATTCCACATGGTAGACAAAAGAAGTATGACATCAAAATTGCTTATTATACATGCCTTGGTAGCACATTGAGGGTTTGGCGAAGTTTTCTTAAGGTTTTATATCTCTGCTGCTACTAAAATGAGTGAATTACTGCTGGTTAGATTGATTTTTTTAAAACTGATTTGCTATCAAACAGGTTTTGTTTTTTGTGTAATTATCAGGAGAACTGGAACATGTTAATGGTGAAAGTGTAAAACTAGGGTTAAGACCATGTTGCTGTTTTGTGATGAAATATTTACTGCTAACAAAATCCAGAATGTACTCTTCTTGTCATCAATTAATATTTAAGAAATTAATTATTAGTTTCAGACTAAAATATGTTTTAGTTGGTGCTTTTAAACATCCAGTGGTGGGTTCCTATAGTGCATCATTAATTAAGAGACTGCCCCATTCATTCACTTTGCTGATTCTCAGTAGAAAGATGATAGAGAAGGTATTGCATAGTGTACTTGCAATATTAATTTTAATTGGAAAAAAATTTAATTACTGGAATTCTTGTATTCCCATCCCTGTCTTCTTAATAAATCTTGCTAAAGAAATTTGGTGACAAACTTGCTTAGAAAATAATTTTGGTTCAGGCAAGTACCAAGAGTGACAAAACTTGGGGACTTAGGATCATGTAGTTCAAGATTTATTTGGTTTCTTTATGCCCAGGTTTCCGCCAACTCACCAAATATGGTACCTTCATTTATCCTTTGACAATAATTATCCCCATTTATCATTGTGGCTACTGAAATTTCCAATGATAATTTGGCTCTTATTGTCTTATGTCTCTAGCTCTGCTAAAGCAAATCACCTATTTTTGATAGTTTGTAAAATGATATGATAAAAGACCCCATCTATTTTTATATTTAAAAATCTTGATTTCATTATTAGCTCTCATAGTGCATACAGTTGAGATTGGATTTCTAACAGAGTCTGGAAAAGCAGAGGAGGAGAAAGACCTTTGTAAAAAAGACACTTCAGTTACGGGGAGGGCGGAAAGCATGAGAAAGAGAATCAGAGCAACTCTGCCTTAATTACACTAGATATAAGCTGAGTAGAGAATTGCTTTGACAGGCTTTCGAGATTAATGTCAAGGTCTATGAGGCTGGCAAACTCAGGAGACAAGACTCACTTGGATTTCTGGAAAGATCTTTATTACTAGTATGATAATGTAACATATTCTTGAAAGCCTGCTTGAGCAATTTTTTCCTTCTTTCCCCTGCCCTCAACTTATATGTTTTACAATGTCCTTTTTTTACCTCTTAATTCTTAGTTTGCTAGATATCCCATCACATCAGATCCAATGTCACAGAAAGGGCACTGCCACATATTTATGTAGTCCTTCTAGTTTCATATTTCAGACTGTAATTTGATTATCAGGTGGTCTTTTGAATCCTCCTTGTAAAATTAGTTCTTGACGGTTTTCTTTTACACATATTTCTAAAGAAAGGTCTTGGGCAATCGAGAAGCCTCCAAAATGGTCATTAATCATTTCTAGGATGCTCCCACAGTGGCTAACCTATTTTTGTAGTCTGTGGCTACTTTTAAATGTTGTTTGTGGATTAACTTGGTGAAATGGTGTTACCAAGATTAGTAAATCTGATTGCAGTACAAGAAGCCTGGTTAATAGCTGGAAATGAACAGTTTTTGATACCTGGTTTTAATTCCTGGATCACACAGGCATGCAAACTAATAAGAAAACAGCTGGGCAATAGGAAGATTGGCTATATTGATCAGGGTAAAATTGAATTCATAATAGATTATGTAATCACCAGGGACAAGGCATGAAAGCCACACAGCCAGCTGAGAATTCAAAGTCCCCTTTAATGCTCCAACTCTCCTCCAAATGCTTCCACTTTCATGGCAAGTCCCAGAGCAAAGCGCTGACACACATACACAGTAGCTTCTGGCTGCAAGCAATCCAGTAAAGCAAAGAAACAGGGAAATGAATCCAGAAACAAAGCACTGAGTCCATGAAGCAAGGAAGAACAATGAGTCCACAAAGCAAGGAAGAAGACAAGCAGTCCTGCCAATGTGAGACATCTACAACGGCACACAAAACTCCACACATTCAGCATTTGTTTCCGACAAACACCCCTCCCCACAGTGTCACCTTAAATCTCAGTCCCCAGGTCTGTCTTGTGAAGAGAAGTGGGGCTCTCCCCTCCTGAGTCATCAGGTCAACCTGCCTTCTCTCCACTCTCCATGCTTGGGAATCAGACGGAGGCATCCTTGCTCATCGCCTGAGCTCTGTTGTTCCTCATTTCCACTGCTTGCCCCCTCTCGGTCATCCTGCCCCCATTCCTTCCTGCTAGCAAGCAGTCCCAATCCTGAGGAGCTCTGCCTTGCCCTACTCCTCCCACTATTCCTCCAAAGCCAATGAAGCCGCCCCCTTGATCGGTGTCAGCTCCAGCCCTGGCTTGTCCTCCTCCACAGATTCAGGTTTTGATGGAGGGGATTGACAGATTACCCAAGCTGTGCTTTGAAGAGTGGATGCCTAATATGCACCTTTGGACTGCCCAACATTCAAATATCATCTTGCCTATACAGATTCTCCATTCAGTTCTGGGTCTAATAAGATCTGAATACCAACAAAGGATCTTGGATATGGCTACCAAAAGTCATATTGCATCTCTTAAATGTGTTAAGGTTTTGAAGTAGTTAGCTCAACATAAATCAGTCTCCCAGAAATAAAAGTTTTTAACATCTTATATGCCTCAACATCTTAGAAGATGTTTCTTTAGAGCACATTTTGAAAAACTAGATTCTATGCTCAGATATGGAAGGCCATTTCAAAGACTACCTAGAGCAGATTGAGATTAGTTGTAGGGTTGATGACATTATGATAGGTTTACTGTTTTCTTTGTATTAGTATTTTTAAGAGGGGAGGTATATAGCCAGGCAACTAATCAATAAAGTTTCTTCTTGTTGCAGTTTAGTACTCAGTTGCCAAAATAGACAGACAGACAAACTCCTGACTCCCAGCACTGAGGTCCTTTGGAATTGCATGACAGTTATAGAGGAACTAGGTTTTCATTGATGTTCTGTGGATGATCCTACTTCCCATATGTACATTTTGTGCAGTTATGATCTACAGATCTCTAGATTTAAAAGCAACACTTTATAAGTAAAGAAAACTAGGGCATTATTCTTAAACCTTGATTACATTCTTGTAAGTTGCTATTGATTAATATTGTTCACCTAAAATATGAGGCAGTATTGTAGTTCTTATCCAAATCTGTAATATGATTAACAACAAACTAAACCAAATTTGTCATATTATTTATTGTAATATTACTCTAAACTGAAACATGGGTCTTATACAATTAGCTTCATTATGGAGTTGTAAAGATGGAACAGGGTGATTTAGTACATTTGAGTCATTGCAATCCTAATTTCCATTAACCTTTGGATATGGTACAATGTGAATTTCCTAGTGGAGGCTATGAAGCAAGACCACCACCCCCTGTGAAAATTCTGCCATAATTTTCATGATGCCAATGTTCCAGTTTTCTTTTGAACTGAGTCACCTGGTCTTATGGAGGAAAATTTAGAATAAAGATGTTAGATTTGACCTTCCTGCAACCAATGCAGAGAACAAATTGGAAGATGAAAGGTTAAAAATTCAGCATCAAGGATCAGTTACCAAAAGGAGCAAAAAACAGCAGGAGAAAAATCACAGTATGCAGAATGTTGATACACATACAACACACACACACTCAATGCTTTCACAGCAAAAAAATATATTATTTCATATATAATTACCCAATGCAATTATTATTCATGTTTGTGTTTATTTCTAATTCATTTATGTAACTATAATTTTATGTACTATATATTGTATGAATAAAGAAAAAAAGGGATGTGTGTAGAATATGAGATGTACATGAAAGGAGATGTATATGATATAGAAGCAAATACAAAGGAATACAAGGAAGGAATACAAACAACTAGGTGGAGATGATAGGAATTATTACTATTAAGGTGCCATGAAGGCTAAAAATAAGGATAAGATGGGATTGGCAAGGAATTAAAAACATATAATGACTCATTTTGAGGATATGTCTAACATAAAAATAAATAAATTAGGCAGCTGATCTGTTATGCAAGGAACATAGGAAGTAGTAGGTTTATGTTCCAGGGGATTGGAATAAATGAATTATAATATCCTTTCCAATTACAGAATTCTGTAATTCTATGATTCTGTTATGTCTTCCCTAAGAATTTAATGTGCAACTGCTGACAAGATTATTGTATAATGAATGTCAATATACATATATACAGTATTAATGAAAAAGTCACTGAAATTTTCTTCTTCTTTGAAAGAAGTTTCAAAATCAATTTTCATTTGTTCAAACTGACTAAACAAAGCTAGAATCATGCAAGACAGATTTTGTACACACCATTATATGAGAGGATGTCATAGTATCTTCTTCATCAAAACATTCTACACAGCCCTCAGATGGTTGAATAAAACAGAATCCTAGTAAATGCATCTAAAGCCAGTCTTTTTTTTTAACCAAGAGACTTCAATAGTCTTCAAAGCACCTGTTTTCCACTTCCTAGCATTGCCCATGTATAGATGTTTAGCAGAAAAAGAAGGATTTGAGGTATCAGAAGCAATGATTGCCTGGTCTGGTGACTGGCTTCCAAACATATCTATAATTGAACACAGTCTCTTGTTTTTAGAGTGAAAAAGTTCATTAGATGTTAGGAATATGAACAATAACTAAAGCATATTTCTCATATGTAGAAAATATTAATGTATACAACATAAAAGAGGTAGGTGAAAATCCAGAGTCCAACATATCCAACAAAGTTAATGTGCACCAGATCTAAATATTTTAAAATATCCAAAATATGCTAATAGACTTAAAAGATATTTATATGCCATCCTTAAGCTGGTCTAGAGCTCCCACTGGCTTTATCTTAAACCAAGTTTTTTAAAAACCTCAATCCTGCATTGAGTTGCTTTGGCAGGAGCTTGCAACTGAATTAGCTCAAACGTGAGGCTATCACATCCTAAATCTTTTTAACTTGCATAATAATGATAATGCTTGCCTGATGAGGAGAATGCCCCCCAAATGCGGTAAGGATTACTGTTTTTTTTTTCTTTCTTTCTCTGGTCTACTTTTTCCACTGGCCTTTTTTTCTTCGTTTTAATGACTGCATCTGTATATCATTTCCTCATCTGGTCAGTCCCTTTTGTGCATGTAGGGCTCCTTCTTCTAGACTCCTGCCCTAAAGTTCTGTCTTGATGTGCTAGTTCCATTTGTGAAAAGCAAAACCATATTTTAAGAAACACAGTTTCATGCAAATATGCACTTTTGGCTCACTGGATATAGAAATAACGGTCAATGCAATTCTCTGAAACATTTATCTTTGTTAGTCATTTCTGGCACTTATGAGAGCATATAGTTTTCCAAGTTTGTACCGTAACAAAGCATTTCTAAGAAAGTGGCAGCCTTTTGTAGCAGGTTAAGTCAATGAAGGCATTCAGGAATGCTACTTTATTGTTGTAGGAAATAATAACCAAATCTTTAAAGTCTGTCCGAAATTCTCTCTCTGCTCCCATCTTATACTAAACAAAATCAGTGTGGGGTTATTTTGAGTTTCTTTCTAATACTTACTTCAATCTTTGGACTGTGAAATCTTTACTGTAAATCATTTTTTAATAGTTCTTTTGTATCTTCCCCAAAGTCATCTCTAAATTCCTTTACACAAGGTAGATGTATAAAACTAAGAACATAATGGACCAGCTTTCATTGACTGTAAATCAGAGCTGGTATTTAGTCAGTTCTAACAGGTTCTGGCTTTACAAATATAGTGGGGGCAGTTCCGGTAGTGGAATAGCCTCCGCTGCCTCCCAATCTCCTAGCTGATCTTCTTTTGTTGCCCTGAACGGATCTGGAAAGCAGGTTAGTGGGGTGGAGAGGAAATGGGGATGTTTCAGTATCCTTCCTCTGCCACACCCACAAATCCATGCTGACTTTAAAACCACACCATGCCCACAAAGCCACACCCACAGAACCAATAGTAAAAAAAAAATTGAATCCCACCACTGTTGTAAGTGGTCAGCCAGTAAAACAGGTGGTCCTAAGAAGTAGTGAGATGACTATCCCTCAAAGCCCTCAAACAGTTTGGTTGGTCATAACAAGGTATTGAACAGGATGTGGGACTAGGTGAGTTTATAATTTATTTTATTATATAGTTACCTATAATATTTTCCCCAAATTCATGGTAATCCCTCAAAGATCTCTTCTATGTCTATGATTATATAAGCCTTCCTCCCAAAATATTGGCTATCGATTATCATTGTTTAGTTTTCTTTGATATCAAAAGCAAGAAAAAATACGTGGAAACATTGCACTAAATTCGAACAGAAGATGTGAATGCATTTTGAATCTAATTGCATCTTGTCACTAAATGCCTATGCTACATAAATAAATCCCCCTCACGCATGCATACTTAAATTAACCTATACTTGAAAGAGAAATTCTTTTTAATTGCATTCTTAAGTAAATGTAGATAATCTCACCAACTTTAATTGGATTTCTAGTCTGTTTGAACCAATCATATCCTTTCAGTTCTTATTGATCTTGTCCTATAAAGCCAAATATTTCCTAGAATGTTTTATATGGTTTGTATCTTAGCATTTGTTCCTTTTATTAAATCTGCTGAATGAGAGATAGGGAGAAAAAGGAAGAAGAAAAAATAATTAAACTTGGTAATTTATTTCAGAAATCCTAGGAGTGATTAAACAAACTTAAAATTGTTTTAGAAGCAAAAGGGGAAAAAGCTTCCCAACATCGGCACATAATTGGTTTTATAAAATGTATCACATAATTGATTTTAGTAAAAGAAATTAAAGTGTGAATGAACTTGAATGGGATTATATTAAAAAATTTGTATTTTTCTGAAACGTTTTGAGAAGAGTATAAAAGAGGAAAAACAGTGGTTATTTTGTGACTTGCTTTTTAAAAGATTTATGCATTCTGTTCATCTCAGAAGAAAGTTGGAAATATTTTATACTTGATAAAATAAAAAATAAGAATAATTTGCTGGGCCCTATTTAAAGATGTTGATTTTATTACAAAATGGTTTCTGAAGATGTGGTGAATTAAATATATTTAATTAAATATATTTATACCAAATGAATAAACTGAA